>NC_134832.1:79252617-79574259 GCF_004210375.1 Tachypleus tridentatus | reverse complement strand
CAGATTTAAAGGCATTGTTTATTGTTACTCTGTCGTTGTTTTTGGGTGTGTATCATATTACGTAACATATAATAGTTTAGTGGGGAACAATGAATCATTTTTATGCCAGTTAATCTCGGTTTTAATAAATTGTTCTCACTTTTAACCTCAGAATTTCGTTTTAATGTTACCATTTCTTGCTTTATTTGTAAATATTTTAAATACATAGGTTAAGAATGAATACAAGTACTTAATTTGACACTGTTGGATACAGAGGACTGTTTCATTGAAATTATTAGCAGAATTATGATTTAAATAGTCATAAATCACACGTATTAAATTTAGCATCCTTAGAAGCAGTAATGTATTGCATATTTGCTTAAGTAACTGTTTACAAAGCATTTGTTGTGAATTGACGTCATGTTATTAGTTGTTCTTGTTGCTATAAGTGAGTATTGTTACATTATTACGCCTTATAGATTGTAGAAAGTTCAGGCCTCAGTCACGCAATCTCTCTCTCTCTATATATATATATACATAGGCGACCAAGTTAATACAAATAATTAGTGAAAGTAAAAGTACAAGTGAAGTTAAACTGTAATGGAAGATTTCTAAAGTGAGTTTTACGACTTGTATTGTAATAAAAATGACAAAGAAGAATAATTTGTCTCGTCAGAGGGTATTCTAAAGTAGCTGAATTCGTCTGGGTAGAATTTTATGAAAAGCAGAGAATTATTTAAAGCTCTGAATACAACTGTGATAACCAATAATATAACGACTTTTTTGTACATACGTTTGACTTGTTTTGAATATGTTATTTTAAAACAAGTGGATTCCGCACCATACATTTTTTGTAGAAATTTATCGCCAACAATTTACAGGCTCTATTAAACCTGACAAACTATTTTTACAGGTGCATTGTCAAGATATGTATTTATAACAAAAAGGCAGAAACGTTTGTTAGGCAAAAACATAAGGCAGTAGGAGAAAAGAAAAGATGTATGCAACGTATGAAAGGAGGAAAGAGAAAACTTAATTTTTCCCATAAATAAAATATCACACTTTATTCAATTCTACAAATATGACTGACTCTTAGATATGTTATTTTAGGTTAAAACAAAATAACTCTAAGTATGCTAAATCAAGAAATTACGTTTGTGTGCTAGTTATTTAAAAGTATTATCCTAGAATTCTGATATGATTTCAAATATACTGTCTCATTTGTATGATGGGGTGTATTGGAATAGTCTCCTCTCTTCAGACCTGTCTGTCTAACAACTTGTTTCTAGTTATTTAAAAGGATTTTCCTAAAATTCTGACACGATTTCAAACATTTTATGTCACATATGTATGTTGGGATGTATTGGAATAGTCTCCTCTGTTTGGACTTCTCTGTCTAACATCTTGCTTGTTCATTTTGAAAATATGTCAGTCAGAAGTCTCTCAGAAACCACTATGATACGATAGTCACCAAACATTAGAAGTCATTAAAAAATTTAAATTTACTGATTTCCTTAAGTAGCTTTAATTTGGAGACGCATTACACTTATGATGCAAATTTACTAATTATATATATCTTGTGTAGAGCATACACGTAGTATCTTTTTGGCAATAATACTGTACACAGTTATTGATGAAGAAAGTTATATGATACTGATTAAAGCAAAACACTTGCAACGATTTTTTAAACAAACTTTTTCAAGATTATTTCTGATAATTATTTGAAATAAAAATTGATGATGCAGTGTTTAATATGTCTAGACAAAGGTCTCTCATAGTGTCATTCTTCAGCCATCTGTCCATTTCTGACACCAAGTTAGACATCTGTTGTCTGGTAAAAATCTCTCCACCTTCCTTCCTGGCTCTATATAGCCAGGTATCTAGGGCGCTTGACTTGTAATATGAGGATCACGGATTCGAATTTGTGTTACACCAAACATGTTCGTCCTTCCAGCTGTGAGGGTGTTATAATGTACGGTAAATCCCACGATTCATTGATTAAAAGTAGTCCAAGAGTTGGCGGTGGGTGATGATGATACCACCCTGGTTAGCTACCTCTGGTTTTACATTGCTAAATTAGGGATGGACAGTGTAGGTAGCCCTCGTGTAGCTTTGTGCGAAATTTATAAACAAACCAACCATCTTTTATTTTCTAATGCCGTTAATTGCTGCAAGTTTTTCATTATTTTTCAGAAATTAAAATAAGCAGATTGAGTTCACTACAGTAAATGTTGTTGACAGAGAGGGTGATAATGGATTCATCTCATAACAGCTTTTATGGTAATATGATAAATTTTAAAATTATAAACTTAAACTTGATGCTAAATATTTAGCTGTTTGTTTTGTATTGGTATAAAATTACACTTCGCTAAAGACAGGGCTTAACTACGACGAAAAGAAAACAGTTTTTCGGCATGGCCAGGTGGGTTAAGGCGTGCGACTCGTGATCCGAGGGTCGCGGTTTCGCATCCCCGTCGCGCCAAACATGCTCGCCCGTTTAGCCGTGGGGGCGTTATAATGTGACGGTCAATCCCACTCTTCGTTGGCAACAAGAGTAGCCCAAGAGTTGGCGGTGGGTGGTGATGACTAGCTGTCTTCCCTCTAGTCTTACACTGCTAAATTAGGGACGGCTAATGCAGATAGCCCTCGAGTAGCTTTGCGCGAAATTCAAAACAAACAAATATTTACTATTAATATTAATGAAAAATAAAACATGAATATCAAAATTAATTATTCCAAATAATGGAACGAGAAAAAAGAACCAGAAGAAGAAAACACCTAATTTTAAAAAAACAATACAATATTCCAAAATTATCTTTCTATGCTAATAATATCTCGTGACAGGCAGCAATATTTCACTGACTATGTCATAACTCCTCTGTGTTAGCGTGATACTTCTTACAAATGAGTCAAACTTTCTTTAAATTCTTCCTCTAGTTCGAAAGCCGTTTCTTATCCGAAGGACTTCTCGTATTCCAGTGGCTCTCCCTTTAGTTAAGAAGCCACAGTTTCCACGCATTTATTCTCAAGTACTTTATCATATAATATACCTTTCAAACTCTCAAGATATTCTAAGATATTAAAATCCGTCTTACCGTCAAACTTTTCATCAAGCAGGTCTGTAGATAGAACGAGCTCTCAAGTTTGAGATTAAAGGGAGATATGGTTGAATTTTCTCCAGTACTTCAGTCATTCATTATGAGTGTTAGCATTTCCATCTTCCTCTTCAATACTGCTTCAAATTTGGCACATCATATTCGCCAACTTCCATAGTAACACAGTTATTTTCAATGCAAATTAACTTATACTTAATTGAACTTAGATTATTGGTAAATCAATCACTCGACACTGAATTTAGAAACAAATAATCTGAAGTCACAGTTTTTTTATTACTTCAAGTAAAGTTTTAAGAAGATCTTCAGTGGATTATTTCACTTTAATAACTACTCATCAGATTTCGAGGTATTCAAGAAATAATTGCATTACCTACAGAGGACACTTTCTTACACAAAAAACATAATATATTGCTTAAATATTTCCTAATTTAAAAAAAAAATTGAAGCCCAATCATCCACGTACAATTTAGTATCTTTATTGTGCACAATATGAATCTTCTTTACTTGTGCAACTATTTATGGTAATATTCTAGATTTCCTTCTGACCGAATGTGGTTCCGATTACGAGTCTGTCTGTACTTTTTGCTTTTATAATGTTTGTGATTTCTATAATCTTTTTCCAATTACACGGGCCAACAACGATTTTATTGTTTTGAATTGCCTACATGTTTCACAGTAATTCCTGTACGCTGAATTCGAAAATGATATCCACTTTTCTCCGTCAGGTACAGATTTTTAACAAAGAGTGATATGCATTTTTAAGTAAGTGAATCATTTTAATTGATATCTAGTCACAATTTGCTATGCTTAAAATGTTGTTAACTGTTGGCTATAGATTCCTCTGAACCAATCGCGGTGTAAAAATCTTAGGGATGGTTCTAGAAATCACAAGAAGCATACCGCTAGTATATAAAACGGTTAATACGCCGCATCACATGTTATTTCTCGATACTATTTATTTAAGCATGCGTTTTGTTGTTTTTTCTTCTCAATATCATTTATTCATTAATATGGCAACAAGGGGTTGTGTAAATGACTCAAATATATTCTGTTATGCTTATGGTAAATTTGTTGTAAAGAAACAAAGACAAAATTATAGACTTTGTCAAAAAAGCACATTACGTGTGTATTGGAATAAAATTTCCGGATCATAGACTCTGCACAAAATTTGTACCGTTTGTGTCGAACAGTTGAGACAATGGACTAAAGGGAAGAAAAAAGTCTTTACTTTTTGTAATTCTAATGGTTTAGCGCATGAGTCACCAAACTTTTTTCACAGGGCGCCAGATTACTTGGGGAATGAGAAGCATGGGCCGGATGATCATTATGTTCAATACTCATAAGCTAGAACGAAAGTTCTCTGTAAAAGACTTAACACTAAGTTTAGGATGCCACATTAGCCATGTTGGAGTGACATGCAACACATATAATAAAAAAAACAAACAGAAATACAACAACATTTTTATTTACCAAAATGTTATCAAAGAAGGTGGCATTAGCAAAAACAATTGTCACATCGCACAGATAATACAACCAACATTTTGAAATAAGCGTTTGGCTTTCAAGATATCTTCAGTATTCGGTTTTTAATTGCTGCATCCAATCATTAGAATTACTTTCAAATGTTCATCAGTCAACCTTGATCGATGTACCGACTTCACATACTTCATTTTCGAAAATGCTTGTTCACAGACACAAGTTGTTTTGAACACTGATGCCATACCAGATGCAAACTGCTTCAGCTTTGGAAAATCATCTTCAGGTATGCAGCTGTAAAATTCATTAAGTTGCCTCTCTCTGTGTTTCGCTTTCAACAAGTCATTTTCTTGCAAATCGATGACCTCCAGCTGAAGTTCCACTGGCATGTCATCAATGACACAATCAAAAGGATTCTGAAAAAGGAGAATGTCACTTTCGATTCTGTCGAAATTCGAAAATCTCTCAAAAAATGCTTATTTAAATCACCAATAATCTTTTTCTGAAACTCCAGGTTGACATCTTCTGTGATTCCAGCATGAAACTCATTAAAACACTGAAAATGAGAGAGGTTTCCTCCTTCCAAATGTGCTTCAAACAATGACAGCTTTCTCCGACATCCTTTAATGATTCTATAGAGATCACAGACAATGTTATTCTTACCCTGAAGTTTCAAGTTCAATTCATTAATGTGGGACGTGATGTCAACCAAAAATGACAACTTTGACAACCAGGTTGAATCCGACAGAAGTGGATCGGCTCTATATTTTTCGATAAGAAATATGTCTATTTCTCTTCTCAGCTTATAACAACGAGACAAGACTTTACCGCAGCTGAGCAACCTCACGGTCGTGTGATAAGGCAAGTCACAGAAATCCGAATCAATTTCTTCAAGAAACGCCTTGAACTGGCGATGATTAAGTGCATGATCCCGAATGAAGTTCACTGCAGAAATTACTGGTTTCAGTTCGCAAGAAATATCTAAGTCTTTTCCACAGAGTGCTTGATAATGTATGATGCAGTGTATGAACAGAACGCTTGGGAGTTGAAGATCTTCCAACTGTTTCCTGATCAGCCCCACCAGACCTTTCTTTACTCCAGCCATGTTTTTTTCCTCCATCAATTGCTACACCTCTAAGCTGATTCCACTGAAGGTTATAGTCTTGCAAAGTTTTATACACTTCCATGAAAATGTCTTCTCCAGTTGTTCTTCTGTGCATGCTGCAAACTGATGCCAACTCTTCCGTGAGTTGTGACGTACTCGAGAGATCAGTAGACTCATCCAGTGCCAGAGAATACCATAGGAAGTTTCTAGCTTTTTGGCGTATCTGTAATGCGATGTTCTCTCCAAGTTCTTCTGCTCTCTGTACAACTGAAGTTGCTGAAAGGCTGATACTTTCAAAGAAATTGGCTTTTTCAGAACACAGCTCATTTGCTGCTTCCATCATACACTCTTTGATGAAGTTGCCGTCAGTAAAAGGTTTTCCTCGCTCTGCCATCCTATGCACTATTTTGTAACTTGTACGAGTGAAAGATTAATTTTGGGCAAACTTTCTCGTGAAGAATTCTTTTGAGATTCAAAAACACGGTTCATGGATTCAAATTTCTCAGAACCGAACTTTCCTGAAAATTTCAAATATGTTGATAGATGTTTTGTTTCATAGTGACGTCGAAGATTGTACTCTTTCAAAACGGCAACACTTTCGGTGCATATCACACAAGTAGCTTTCTGGTTTTTTGTTTCCACAAAGAAGTACTTTTCTCCCCATTCTTCATTGAAAGCACGACACTCAGAGTCTGCTTTTCTTCTTTTAAAAGCAGCCATAACGATGGGTGAAAAAAAAAAAACAGTATCTGAAAATGAAAAACATAGAATGCTGTGAGAAAAGTATTGTACTGGTCCAAGAACGAACAAACAAAATATATTTGAAACGTACGTTTGCCACGACACTTACCTAAGAACGAGTTACGAAAAGCGCATAACCCGACTACTAAGAGAAATGAGCTTGCTGAAGCGGTAACCTTAGGCCACTGAATTTACAAGACGAGTCGATAGGACGAGGGTTAAGTCTGTACTTGTTTTCGAAATCTTAATGCTTTCATAGATACGTGCCTCGATATGAATAAACGGGCAGCAAGGACGAAAGAAGAATTTTCCTATTGGTTAAAAATGCGCGTGACAGCCTTGTTTCTTTTTATCATAACGTTTTGTGTTTGCCAGCTTAAAGCGACCATCGGTGTGATTTATTTTGTTATGACAGTCGGAAATTTGATGAAATGTCACTTTTTATTTCCAAGCGGCTAACTGCTGGCGTGCCGGACAAAATGATCTCGAGGGCCGTATTTAGCTCGCGGGCCGTATTTTTGTAACCCCTGGTCTAGCGTGAGCCTAAAAGTCACAGAAATAACTGTAGTTTTTGCTCATGCCATGTAACGTGCAAGGCTGCACCACTCGAAATAAAAAGGAAATTTCTTATTTGAACTTTTAATCGGATGTAAGACCTGTTGCTCATAGACATGATGTACCTGTACTTACTACACCGGAAACTCTTGATACAGTTTCGCCTGACCCCTCTGATGTCAATAGAAATGCTGATAGCGATGGTTTTCAACCTGAAACGTCTCATGAACCATAACTTTTCACACAAGTTAAACTTAATGATTTTTGACAGATTTGGGCTTTCCAAAAGATTCTTTTTTTGTCCAGGCTTTGGGTTAAGAACTTACTTTCCCTAGAGACGTCATTTTACTGATACGGAAATCATAAGAAAGAGTTTATACCATACGTTTTGCAAAAAAAAACTTCACTGGTTTATTGCAACAATATTTCTGAATCAATACTAAAACTAGGAGCTGCAGTCTATGAACCAAGTGAGTGGTGATTGTTCATTGATTTCTCGAAAAAAACTCTAAAAGGTGTTGACATATATGCTTGTTTGTTTGTTTTGAATTTCGCGCAAAGCTACTCAAGGCTATCTGCACTAGCCGTCCCTAATTTAGCATTGTAAGACTAGAGGGAAAGGCAGCTAGTCATCACTACCCACCGCCAACTCTTGGGCTACTCTTTTATCAACGAATAGGGGGATTGACCGTCACATTATAACGCACCCACGGCTGAAAGGGCGAGCATGTTTGGTACGACGGGGATTCGAACCCGCGACCCTCAGATTATGAGTTGAACGCCTTAACCCACCTGGCCATGCCGGGCCGAACATATATGAATCTGTTCCTATTGCTCATTCGGCTCACTTGTAGGAAGTGTACAAAAATCTCCAACTTCCTCTTAATAAGGTCAAATACAAAGAACGTGGATGGTTATTTTGTGGAGACTTAAAAGTCTTTTGTTACATCAACAATCCAGTTACACAAAGTTTCTCTGTGTTTTGTTTGAATGTGAGAGCAGAGCACGAAATCAGCACTGGATAAAAAAAAATGGCTACGCAGAGTCAACCTGATACCAGGATCGACAAACATTCAACATGAGAGTTTGGTTGACACAGAGAAAGTTCTCTTACTTCCACTTCACACGAAACTGGGTTTAATAAAACAGTTTGTAAAGGCCTTAGACAAATATGACGACTGTTTCAAGTATCTATGTGGGCAATACCCAACTATTTCAGAAGCGAAATTTAAAGAAGGGATTTTTGTTAAGTTTTAGATCAGGAACTTGACTTTGGATGAACAATTGGAAAGGAGAAGTTGAAAAAGAAACATGGATTGACTTTAAAGACTTTATTGACAAATATTTAGGAAACAACAAGGATATAAATTACAAAACATATTGTCAGTAAGATGCTTGATAAATCAAAGGAGTTGGATAGTCATATGAGCTTAAAAATCATTTCTTACCTTCAAGTATTGAGTAAAAATCTCGGTGCTCTCAGCGAATATAAAGAAATGAGAAGAAGGAATGTAAAATAGCAGTATGATAGCTGATTACTGCTAGTTGTTGAAACGAGATGCTCCAGACACAATACATAAAAGAAAGACTACAACACATAGTTTTAAGACTAAAAGACGTAGATTTCACAAAATAAATCAGGATGAATGGGAATACATACGTTTGACATCAGCATTCGTCCCTTTTCTCCAGTTTGTATTTTCGTTAACAAACGTAATAATAAAAATGTTCATTGTGATGAACAAAATAATGATTTGATATAAATAAGAGTTTCTTTCTACCGGATTTGTAAAAATCCTTACATGATTAGATATTGTTTTCAAAATCTGTGAAGCTGAATTATGGAAAATCTGTTATTAAAACCAAAACAACTTTTATGAAGTTTAAATACGCAGATCTGTGTTATCTCAATGTAGAAAAAAAAAGAAATATACTTTTCCTACACACCTGTCTACCCTAACCAGAAGTTAACAAGAACTACACATGGTACTTTTATTTTACCGAACGATTCACTCAGCATTTTATATGAATCAACTTTCTGCTATTTTCGTCTGTCTGCCCATGCAACTTTAAAGATAAAAGTTCAGTCATATAATAATAATTTATGAGGATCATTTTGAGTTTTAAATCGTATTTTTTCCTCACGTAACAGTCAGTCACATTGAACGACTTACGTTTAGTTATATTAAATGTCTTTTAAACTGGCGCATTTCTTTACAAGTGGTGTTGTATTAATTCAACGAATTTTTTTAAATATTATTCTTAATTCATGTTTGTTCTGTCTTAGTCTTCAGTTCCTTTCAAATTAGTTTTTCACAATATTTGTTACGTATATAACATCGACATCACATTCGTATATACGTTTTTTTTATGTCAATGCATTGACTTATGTACAGCACATTAACATCTTTCTTAAGGGTTGGCCCGGCATGGCCAGGTGGGTTAAAGCGTTCGACTCGTAATCTGAGGGTCGCGGGTTTGAATTCCGCTCGCACCAAAACATGTTCGCCTTTTCAGCCGTGGGGGCATTATAATATGACGTTCAATCCCACTATTCGTTGTTAAAAGAGTAGCCCAAGAGTTGGCGGTGGGTGGTGATGACTAGCTGCCTTCCTTCTTGTCTTACACTGCTAACTTAGGGACGGCTAGCGCAGATAGCCCCCGAATAGCTTTGCTCGAAATTAAAAAACAAACAAATCAATTCTTAAGGGTCATAACATGAGATAACGTAAGTAACATAATCCATGTGCCAGGGAGATGACTCATGCCACCTGGGATGGCAAATGATTAGTCATATCAAATTGTAGCTCATTAAAATAGCTGAAAAATTATATATCGTGTACAAAACGTGACTTTTTCTTTGTTATTTCTCATGTGTACATCTACCAATAGTGAAAATTTTACGAAATACATTTCATTTGTGCTAATCTGTTTGTTTTTATAAATCAAACAAAGAAACAAATACCACAAGCTGTCTTATGTTTGATCACACTGACCATTTTTGTCGCTGTATATAACATATGTAGGGAAATATCGACTGATATTGAAATGCGGATGATGCCTGTAATGTGACTTAATGCTATATTTAATGATAGATAACTTGGTAGATTGATTGTATGGTTCATATTGCATTATCTTTGATATGTGACATTCCTTTTATTGCAAAACGCAAACTATCAAGCTGGAATTTGGCAACATGGTTTTCAAGCTGACCTTAACATAATTCGCTGATTGTGGTTGAACCATAAATAAAGAGGATAATTTGAATATTATATGGATGACAGGGTTGTCCTGGAAAGAATCTAATGTAACTATGTCCTTTCAAGTAATATTAACAAATGTCCAATCATTGAAAATAGTCTTAAATGTACTAATATGTAATATGTTTCGTCTTCAGCGTTACACCAACCAAATGGTAAAAGACGATGAAGATGCAACTCGATACAGAAAATGACTTGCTGATTGATGATGATGAAAATCTCAAAGCTAAAGACGTTGTGTGAAGTAATCAATAGATATTTATGTTTTGTGATATTTTAAGCATCTTAGTATTTAATTTTAGTTTGATGATGACATCAATATTTTTTGTATATTTTGGGCATATATATTTAAAACCTGGAAAGGTGATAAGAACTGTCATAAATAATTCAAATATAACTCTTTAGGGCTATAATGGGTGACATTAAGAAAATTACTAGTAAATATAATATGATTGTGAACTGTACTAACCATCCGCGATATCCAAGTGCCTGTGTTAATAATATTTTGATTTCAAAGAGAAATGCATGATTGCATGCATTATGTATATTGAGGAATAGTTTTAGCATTACAGTGGTATTTATGAACACTGCAAGGGTGTACAAAACTTAGTTGTTGTTGTTTTTCTTTCTCAAAGCAACATAATACCTCAATATTTTGTATCTATTTCAGGTGATGCACAAGTTATATGTAAAAGCATATAGTACGCAAACTGATAAAGAACGAAGTTATTTTGGTGCTGCAGGTCTAATATTATTCAGCACAGCAGAGTCTCAGCTATGGAGCTAACTAAGTGAATCCTAGCGGTCAGTGAACCTAAACTGTGAATACGAAGATTCCGATATGCGTTCTGTTTCCTTAGAAACGCTCTCCGCAGTTTGTTGGTTTTTAATAAGCTTCCATAAGTGCTTTTAAAATTAAACAATGTTGCTAATAGCATTCTCAATATTTAGGTTCAACCTTATTCTAGGTAATTATTAGGTCTATGATAAATTTCGCTGTTTTTTAGACATTATAATATTATCTAAACCACGGTAGATAACCGTAATGGTTAATTATCATGTATTTCTTCTCTATAATAACACTTCGAAAAATAATTTAATTAAATGGCATTTTAGTTCACTGAATTTTTATTTAATGAAAACGTTTGGTTTCACCAGACTGTGATTACATATGCATAAAGTTTGTTTGCTTGATGTTAAACACAAAGCAACACAGTAGGTTATCTGTGTGCTCTGCCCACAATCAGTATTGAAACCCGCATTCTAGCATTGTAAGTATGCAGACATACCGCTGTCACACTGGGGGACCTTGTCATAAAGAGTTGTATACTTCCGTATATCCACACTGTATTTAGTAATATATATATGGAGAATACCACTATTAAAACACAGTAATTACAATGCGATATCATTGATTTAGTACAGTTAACATCAATTAGTTATACAATTTACTGGTGGGCTTTTTATGGATCTCCTTCAGTTCATCTATTATAACAGCTTTTCTATAGAACTGACTGAAAGTTGGCAGGTATTGGTTAGTAAAAAGCGGGTTTATTGAAAAAGAACAAACAAAGTGCATTGAAGAAAGGGTCGAAAATAAAGGCAGGGACAAAAAAGAAGGCAGGCAACGTAGACGCTGCAAGATACAAGTATATTGGATTCAGCCTTTGTATTTCACAATTTTAATAGCCTAAGATTTATCTAAAAACGTCACAACTGTATATAAATTGCTTCTGTCATAAATCACGACTTGTTATGAAAGACTGTACATCACATGTGTGTGTGTGTGTGCTCACCCGCGATGATATGAAGCTAATGTTACAGGCGCACAAAACTTTATGGCTAGTTCTGATAAAAATGACAAAGAAATCGGATAAGATTAATGGAATGACCTCGTATATTTAAGAAGAAAGTGCTTTAGAAGTAACAATAGTATCGACTTCATAGTTAGAACCTACGTTTTGTTTAAAATGCCCACATTTTGTAAAAAGTCAGTATGTCAAACTCAAATAAAAATAATATCAAATAGAATAATTCGCCTGTAAAGGACCGAATAAGGATCCACTTTTGTTCTTAAAGAAGGCTGTTTCTAATGTTGGTCATAGTACAGGGTTAAAGGTTTACATTTTAATTGTAAAAGAAACTGTTTTTACTACTCTTCGTAACACAGGATGAAAGGTCTTAAAAGGCAAAAAGATGGGTTATTCCTTTTTCTTATCTAGTATGTGGATATTGTTTCAGGAGAAAAACTATTGTTTTTATTTCTTTTTTCTCATCCGGTATGGCCTTCTAGTAGCACAGCGATAAGTCTTCATATTCAGTTGACGTGTTTTGGTTAGGTTCCTGTTTTGACTTACAATAATGCTTTACGCTTTTATTTTTCGCGAGTTGCAAACTGTTCTTTATTTTTTTTATTGTAGAGATTTCTTGGCTTAGTTATGTCTACTGATGGTCGACCTGGACAAATGTAATGAAAAAACTGTTTTTGGAGACGCCTCATGTTAATCAAGGTGAAGTTATACAAGCTGTTATTACTCAGTTTGGTGCTGATTCCATTTCTTCTATTGCACCCCGTCCATGGGATTATTAGGTTACATTTAGTGGCCTGGTATGGCCGAGCGCGTAAGGCGTGAGACTCGTAATCCGAGGGTCGCGGGTTCGCGCTCGCGTCGCGCCAAACATGCTCGCCCTCCCAGCCGTGGGGGCGTTATAATGTGACGGTCAATCCCACTATTCGTTGGTAAAAGAGTAGCCCAAGAGTTGGCGGTGGGTGGTGATGACTAGCTGCCTTCCCTCTAGTCTTACACTGCTAAATTAGGGACGGCTAGCACAGATAGCCCTCGAGTAGCTTTGTGCAAAATTCCAAAACAAACAAACAAACAAAAGAAAAGGTTACATTTAATTTAACCGAATATGTTAAACTTGTGGTAGATTCTGAAATAAATATTCATGGCCAAAATTATGTGGCTCAAGGGGTGGCCATTAGTATGTTGACTGTTTCATTTTTTGGTGTTCTTAAATGCGTCACTAATGACAGCCTTGTATCTGAGTTAAACGAGTTTGAGCTTGAGATTAAGAGTGCTGTGGTCTAGAAACGGGACCAAGGAATTTTACAATGGTATTAGGTTTGTACGTGTGACTTTTTCTGGTTCCCGTACATTTTTGCCTTGATTGATCAGTGTTGGACCCTTAAGGTAAAAGTCTCTTTCTTAAAACAAAACAAGGTCATCAACGACGTCTATGTAATTTGTATCTCGCATGATTATTTATATATAATTGTCCCCAGCTGATTTGTTATCGGCAAGGTAGTGTCACTCGATCTTGTTGGAGAGGTGATGAAGAACCTGTGGTCAAAATTAGATTTTAAACGTGTAGGCGGAACATGAAGCTGGCGACTTTAATGGACCTGCTACCACAGATACCGAGTTAATTCAACCATGCTCTTTGTCTACTGAATGTGATGAAACATATCCTACGGAGGTTAAGGAACAATCTGTAAGTTTGCATGCTGATTATGTTCCTACATTCCTATCGTTCCAGAAGGTCAATCGACTTCTTCATTGTCGAACAATGTTAAGTATGACGTGCTGGTGTCTTTTCTGTTTTTTACATCTTAGTGTTTCTATACACCTCAACATTAACTTCACATGTGAACAGGAAGAAAGCAATCCCATATCATTTCTTAACCTCAAAATTACAAGAACCGATACACAATTTAAAACATAAATCCACCGAAAAATCACCCATACTGGACTATACATTCCTTGGGATTCAGCACATGAAACAAAACAAAAACTCAACATACTAAGAAACCAACTAAACGCAGCCATAAAACTATGCTCACCAGATAAAATTAATGACGAATTAGACAAAATAAAACAATACTTCATCAACATCAATAAGGTTCCTCCACAAACCGTAGAAAACATTATACGCACACACCTAGACAAAAAGCAAAATCAACTAACAAAAATAAATATATCTCACGAATTAAAAAAATCACAAAACCATATACTGCTGCATACCATATATTCCCGAGATCAGCAGAAAAATAACCAACATTTGGCAAAAACTAGTAACAAAATATGACATTCCAGTTAATAACAAATTTATTCAAAAACCAGGCACAAAAACTAAGGTCTATTCTATGTAAAAACTACACTGACAGACACCTCACCAACATTATTTATAAAATACAATGTGATAACTGCCACGATTTCTATATTGAAGAAACAAGTAAAAAAATGGAAACTAGATTCAAAGAACACAAAAAGTCATCTTCACACGTTTTCGAACACTGCAAATCAAATAAACACAACATAACCATAAAAAAACATCCAAATACTAAATAAAGAAACAAACGCAAACTTAAAGAAGTCTTACTTATACAACAACTCAAGCCCAAAATAAACCAACACAAAGAAACACTTTTATACCTATATTAATAAATATAATCAAATATTTAAGCACGCCCTCTACATTCCTACACCCAGTTACACAATCGCCTTCAAACATGTGGTAAGCTAACGGTCAGTTACCTCTTTCTTTCTTTGTGAACCTGACGATGACCGAAGAAGGTCGAAACGTTGTTCGCTCCTCTACATAAAAAATTTGTTTCAACCCAAACTAGCTGTTTTTACATATGTATTTTTCTCTAGAAGTGGGTTTTCTCGTCATCACTGATTGTAACCTTATAACTTCCTTGTGTTTGGGACGGGGATTCGAAATCGCAACTCTAAGATTACAAGCCCAGAGCCATAACCACCCGGCCATGCCGGGCCTTCTCAGTTTGTATTATGCACATCAGTTGGGGAAAGTGAATGTTCTAACAAGTACGTTTTACGTACTGAACTGGTTCGAATCAGGAAGTTTGAAACACGGCATGTTTTCACTCCAGAGTGTGCGTTAGTTTCTGATTCTAAAAATATTGGGACTTTTCGACGCAACTTTTATTCTATCCTTTACAGGTCGAAGAGTGTGGAAGATTCAGCTTTGGTAAAGGTATTGTCTTGTGTATCCACCAAGTTAAGCGACTCTGATTGTTTTATGTTTGATGCTGATATTAGTGTTGATGAAGTTGGTAGGGAGTTGCAACTTTTAACTAAAACATATTTGCATGGGAAGAAGGGTTCACTATAGAATTTTACAAGTATTTTTTGCTTTCCTTCATTGAGAATTTTGTGCGGGTTTTACAGGAGGTTTCCTTACGAGGTGTCTTACTTGATTGTATGAACCTGGTGTACTTATTTTATTTTCAAAAGGAGGAGATAGTAGATAACCGGAAAGCTGTCGTCCATTTACATTTCTGAATTGTGACGATAAGATTTTTACTGAAATTTAACTTCTAGATTGTTTTGGGTCAAGTAGTGTCATTTCATAGCACCAGAGTGGGCGTATTCGAGATAGGGATGTAGTTGGGGTGTCCTTTACCGTTGGGGTGAAGTTGTTGATGGATTATCGTATCCGAAATGGGGAGGGATTCTAGTTAAGATTGATTAAATGAAACCTTTTGATTGTGTTGAACATGGCTACTTGTTCTCATTGCTTGAACAATGTGGGTTTGTGGATTAATTCTTCAGATGTTGTTCTGAAATTTCTAGTATTGTAAAATATAAAGAATATTTTATTAATTTTTTTTTAGTATTAAGCAAGGTCTTCGCCAAGGGTGTCCTCTGTTGTATGTTATTTGTGTGGAACCTTTCCATATTATTATTATTCACTTTAATGATATTTTTGGTTTCCCATTTCCTTCCGGTACTGGCCTGGTAAATCAACACGCTGACAATTCGAATTTAACACTCAGTTCTGTCTCTTTTATAATTTCAGCTACACAGATTTGTCAAATTTATAACAGAGAGCGTCGAGTAGTTTAATTATGACAAGGGTAAGGGTCCGTGGCTAGAGAATTAAGTCTCTCGAGGAATGGAGGTTTTTGTTGTGATTATAGTATCCTCCCAACCATTAAAGGTTCTTGGTATTCAGTTTCAGCCTGATAGTGTTGTGATGCATCGTATAAAATGGTATGATATTTATCGATGTGTCACTTGCAGTTTAACATCCTGACGTAACTGAGATTTGTGTTTAAAGGATAGGGTTCTGATGGTTAATGCTTTAGTAGCCTTTAAGTTAGGCCCGTCATGGCCAGGCGGTTAAGGTACTCGACTCGTAATCCGAGGGGCGCGGGTTCGAATCCCTGTCACACCAAACATGCTCATCATTTCAGCCATGGGGGCGTTATAATGTGTGGTCAATCCCATTATTCGTTGGGAAAAGAGTAGCCCAAGAGTTGGCGGTAGGTAATGATGACTAGCTGCCATCTCTATAGTCTTACACTTCAAAATTAGAGACAGCTAGTGCAGATAGCTCTCATGTAGCTTTGTGCAAAATTCAAAACAAACAAACAAACAACCTCTATATTATGGTGGCTTCTTCAGGTTCTAGATACGGAGGAATCTACTCTTGCTTTATTATAGGGAGATTTTGTGAAGTTTCCATGGGATGATGGTATTCACAATGCTCGTTCTGATGTGTCAATTAAACCCATTCGAGAGAGTGAGCTCAATTTTGTAGGTATTAGGCTTCGTAAATATGCTTATAGACTGAAATTGCTTCAAAATTGTTCGTCCGATGTCATGGGGTACTACGGTCCTTGTTGGACTTTTATTTTGGACTATATAGTGTTATACAGCTTGGTGTTGATGTTTTTTCTTGTTAAACAGTCTCACGTTTTGTGCGACTTTTATCTACATATGCTGCTGTGATCTTTAAAGGGCGAGAAGTTTTTAGGGTTAGTTTTATCATCTGCCAATTGATATATTTTTTAATATTTGGAACAACCTTTGTTTCTTAATCCTAGTGTTGTGAGTAACTGCGGACAGGTTTTTGTTTTTTTGAATTTGTTGCTACGGGAATCACTCGACTCCGACATTTATTTTATGAAGTTATACCTCGTTTTCTCTGGGAATCTGTTGTTATTGAGTTGGTTTCTTCTAACAACAGTGAGCTGCCTAAGGATTTCATTATTAAACGTTTCCGTCAACTTTATTAGGTGTTACTCCCAGGTTGAATATCTTTATTTGCGTCTGGATTACCTTCAGGTGTATGTTCTCCTACGTGTGTTTTTTTTTCATTTTACACCTAATAATGGTTTGGATTTTAATTTATTTCAGAGCCTTTTTGTGAAGAGGATGTTTTGTGGATTGCAGAATACTTTTCATCCTCCGGTACCACATTAGTTTTGGAAAAGAATTGTGTCTGATACTGATTGGCCGTCTCTTTGGAAGGGATGTTTTTTGTTTTTTTCAGTTATCGACACTGTAATTTAATTATCTTCTTTGGCATTATTGCACATGTTTAGATATCTAACAGGATTATACTCTTCAATTAGTTCAAATGAACTATAGTTCATTTGTTTTTTCAGTGTCCCAATATACAGGATTTGTGGGCTTTGGTATCCAGTTTGTTGGAGATCGTTTTGGGTCGTATTTTGTTAGATCAAGATAAACGATTGGTGGCTTTGATTGGATATTTACCTGATTTGAGCTGTTCCACTTTTGTACGTGTTTGGCAAATTTTCTGATATATTCTGCACGTGCTAAGATTTTGACATGTGATATTCTTGCGCATTTTAAAATTTCTTTATAGCTCGATTTAAAATAAAATTATGTTTTGATTTTCTACATTTCAACTTTAACGACAATCAATTTATCAGACTTTTTTACAATATCTACAGTGATCATGATCATTTGGCGAGGAAGGGTATACAGTGATATGTCCTGTGTGAGAAGTTGCAGTAATACTTTATTTAAGTGTTTACTGTCCCGTTATTTGAAAAATACTTCGTCAATACTCTCTTGGCCAGTGTGTTATAATATGAATCTTGTAATTAGGTTTGTGCTTTGTTGTTATGTAATGTTGTTAACTTATTAAGTTCTAAGAATATGTTACATGTGCGTTTATACCCCTCTATGAGGGTAGATTAATAAAAAAAAATGTCTGCCGACACAGCACAGTGAGCCTATTGAATATTTTTGTGCTTAACTACAAACAAACACCAGGTATGATTCATGAGAAAAAACAAACATTGTTTTTGTTAATTTTTCTCACCTGGTATGTGAATATTGATTATTTGGCTGAACACAAAACATCGAAATGAATCTTAAAACTTATTTCAATATAAACTAAAAAAACACAGTCATGTTAGTCAGGAACAAGATTATTATTTTTGGTGAATAGATGTTAAATCAGTAGCTTAATATCGAGAAAATCAACCTTAAGAATGAAATGTTTTGAATTAATGGTAAGATTAGTTTAAAGTGCAGTCGCATTGATTTTCTTTGAGGTTTATTTCTTTTTAAAGATAAATTAATTAATGTTTTGAACAGAGATTGTAAGTAAAGTAAGAGAAAATATGGGAGAGTGGTTGTGATAAATCACTTTTCAAAGATTTTGTGTTCATGTATATATATATTAAACGGTAATGGCTAAGACAAGAACAGTAGTATTGGAAATATTTATAGAAACGATGGGGAAGGAGGGGGAGGGAAGAGTGTCGGGAGGGAAGAGTGTTAAAACCAAATATTATAGGAATATTATCTCTTTATTGCGACAAAACGACTGCACATATTATTTGTTACCCAGTCGACTAGAAAGTATCAAACCATTATAAAGCCTGTAATAGTACAGGCGGTCATACTATGTTTAGTAGTAGTAGTATACAATCTTGGTGGCTCTGAATACTGCCTTGAAAGTTTCTAGAAATCAAAGTGTAAGCTGGATAAAGTTATTCCATGCGAAAAATTGCAACAAAGTTGTGAAGAGGGTAACGGTCAGGTAGAGATCTTGAGAATGACTTAATTATTAATAGTGTTAATGCTACTTCAAGAAAAATAAAATTCGTATTAATACAGGAGCCCAGTGGGCGATAGCTACTTGAGAATCTCTGCTTACAAGAGGTAACCAAACCACAGGGTTGAAATAAGCATTAGATTACACAATACAGTAGATTTGGCGCGTCTGGATAGGTGTGTTCTTTTCAGATGAACCTAAGTTTAAATTGTTTGAAAGAGAAAATGAACGTCGAACCAATAGTATTAATTAAAGCGGAGTTTATTTGTTTGAAATGAAGCGCAAAGCTAAATTTTATTTATAATTCAGTTACATATATTTTCAATACTGTGATAAAGAATTTAACATTTATGAAACGTTTTGTTTGCATGATTCGTCGAATGTTTCGAAATACAGTTAATCCATGATCAGCGAAGTATATAAACAAGGTTTATCGATATATAAGTGAATATGTAATGAAATCTTAATTACGTTGGATAAAATAACGTTTAGAAAATATTGAGAAAGAAGAAACATAAATAAACCATGAAGAAAAGTAAAAAATACAACCAAAGCATTAATATTAGTGAAGAGAAGGATAAACATATTTATTTCTAAAACCTAAAGACTGAAAACTGAAATGTTATTTATTATTTGTGTGAAATACAACCTGCTCGGCGTTTGTGTTTATATATTAATGAAAACAGTTTATTTGGAAGAACATCTGTCGATTACTTAGACCAGGATGGTCTTTCACAACTAGAAAGATCCCTCGCTGGGACAGCGGTAAGTCTTCAGATTTACAACACTAAAATAAAGGGTTCCACTCTCCTTGGTGAACAACACAGCAGATAGCACGACATGACTTTGCTATAAGAAAACACACAAACACACACAATTAGAAGGTTTTCTTCAGGGTCTATACATCCAGTTGTAGTAATGGTAAAGCTGTAAGTTGATATGTTATGGTTCTTCATATTCAGAACCATGTTTGTTTCCATTGGTATACTTTGTTTTCCTTCTCACAAATCTATCACTATTGATACGTAACATTTTCTCTTCATTAATACCGATATTTTTAATTGAGCAAATCTTTCTCCTGTAACATTTGCAACAAGTTTAGAAGTTGTGTGTACCTAACATTTATATATTTCAAGTTTCTGTCATCATGTGATTAGCTGTTTTGACAATTTGAAAGATGTAAACGTATTGTTTGTAAGGACTTTCGATCTCTTTGAAGAGACACGTATTCAACTGATATCGTACCTCTAATGTAAGTTTCTTAAAATATTATTCTTTTGTCTTGATGTTACTTGTGAAAGAACAGCTTTCAATATCGAGTGTGTCCTAGTAATTACACCGCTAGAAACAAGGCTTCGATACCCGTGGTTAGCAGATCACAGATAGTCCATTATGTAGCTTTGTGGTTAATTCCAAAGAAACCAAACCTAGTAATTAGTATTTGGGGCTGCAGATCGTAGGAGGTTGTGTCAAGTTTATAATGTGTTTAAGTACCAATCAGTTTGTAATTTAGCTCACACTACAAGACAAACCCTTATTGCGGCCGGAAGTGTAGCTAGTTGCCTTCCCTCAGGTCAGCAATCATTAATTAGTGCTGGCTATACCTAAACCTTGTGTAGGAGTCTATGATGTAGTAGCTTAGTGCTCTTATGCGTATGACTTCATTCAAGTTACAAAATCCAATTTCATTCCCATTTGCAACAACCAACAGCATATTTGAACAGCTTAGATGGATGTTGATGTTAACAATACAAATGAAAATAATCTTCAAAAATATGGAAATATTTAACAGCTAAAAAAATCAATTCCAGATCAAAAAAAGCAAACACATATTATTGTGTATCACCTATGGAAATTTTCAGATGTTACATGCTACTTTTATATCTCGTGAACGTTTCTTGCTTTGCAACTGCGACCATAATATTTAGTGATCAGTCTAATTTAGAATATTTCTTGACAGTGATTACATTACACACTCAAAAGTACTGCATTTATAGTATCGATAAAAGACGTTTGAAAATAAAAAGAAAAGTGAAATATTTATATATTCGAAATATTACTTAACGTTGACCAAACGTTGCATTGATTTTTAACTTGTACTCAAATCAAACTACGTATAGACTCAGAATGAAATATTAACCCATAGTTTTTAATATTATAAATAATCTCTCATAAACCGAATATAATCACTCTTTGAGCTGTGGAATGTTATAATGTTACGGTTAATCCCGCTAACTGGCGGTGGGTGATATTAATTAGTTGCTTTCCCTCTAATCTATCACAAGAAAATTGGAACCGGCTTGGGTAGATAAGCATCGAGTAGTTTTGAGCGAAATTCAAAACAAACAAATTTCTTGACATCAACTAGTGAATGAATTTCTCTTAGTGAGACGATTGAAATTGGAGGTGATCGATTGTTCAGTTTCAAACCCAGAACTGAGTTTATTTACAGGAGAAAATACGATTTACTAGGAACAAACATTGGCGTGATGCACACTTTCATCTTCCTAACGACTTGTGCCACAATATATATTTTTGCACATAACTAGGAAAACTAGATAAAAAATAAAGAATGTGTGTCATAAATAGTGCTCAGGATATAAGTTAAGCTGAAGACACGAACTTGTTTTTTTTGTATAATAAGCTTTCGCAATTTTTTAATTCAGTAAAACAAAGTAAAATAAATCATATAGTAAAAACATATAGTAACAGTTTAAAATCGGATTTTTATTGATATTTATTAAGGTTAATCTTTGCCTTTCTTTAATACTATGCATCAAGGAAAGTATAAAACAGATTGATGCTAAAAGTGTTTTAAGTCGATTTGTGTTCCACAGTGACCTTTGTAACTTCAATAAATTTGTAGGTTTCAGAATAAAAACACTTGTACATTAAAGGAACTTAAACACAAAATCCGCAAACTAGAAGTGTTTGTGTTCGTGAGGACAAACTTCGCTCAATAATTTTCTTTAATGTTTTTCGAGATTTTCAAGCCCTAGTTTATGATAGGACAGTAATATTGATTCATCTAACCATTTAGAGTAACTAGAAATCTAAAATTATTACTTTACCAGTAGGAAAACGTGGATACAGATAGACTCATTCATACCGTATACCTTTGGAAACTATTGCATTGCGCTGTGAAAACACTCAGACTGCTTTTATAAATGCAGTTCTTTAGGCTTAGGAAGAGCTTTAATTAAAAAATTAAATTAATCTGTTTTATGTTTTGGAATTAATTGGAACATTTAACAGTTGGCGCCGAAATTACAAGTATTCCGCTTAAGTAAGTTTCAGATTTATTTTTTATTTGTTCTATCAATTCCATAGACGCTGCACGCGCTAGAAACTAGTCTCAGTTTAAATCACACGAGATGCTTCATTCTGTAAAGCGCAGAATAGTAATTTGTTATCACGAATAGACTTCTGTACTTTTTATTTCTATCTGAATTTTGACTTTTTCTTTGCCTAGAAATAATTAACAAAGTATAAATATTTGTTCGCTTATTTGAATCTATTTAAAATGGAAAAAAACACAAGAAAATATTATTAAGCAGTTGATGGTACACAATACGACATACTTGTGTAAAACAAAAACAACAACGATACCAAGAGAGTACGTAATTAGTTTACCTTCATTAAGTAATGAAAGTTGTAACTTTACGTCCGTCTTTAGACAGCCACATTTAAAAGGATATATATACTCGTTGACGTCTCCCTAATGGATCAGCGGTACGTTTATGAAGTCACACATTCGATATTCGATTCCCCATGGTGGACAGAATGTATGTAGCTAATTGTGTAGCTCTAAGAAACAAAACATAACACAAGTAAGTGACAAAAAGTTTTATTGGTGTGAATTTACTATTCTGTCCCAAAATTCTATTTAAAAATAGTTTCTTTTTGTTTCATTTTATGCTTTTTTTCTTAAATTTTATTACTGTACAATTGAATTAATGAGACAGGATGTATTAGGTCCAAAATAAGAGGTTTAGAATAAAATATTTGAATTCGAAGCCTTTAACTGTAGAAAAATTCAGCATCAAAAACTTAAAAGTAGGTTAAAAATCAAACAGAAAATCACTTTTGACTGGTTCATACCTTGTAATGAGCTCTCTAATTAACTCTAACTCAAAACATTTACAAATAATAACTCTATTTGATTTTTAATAGTAGTAATATTGACAACTATTTCTTCACATTATTAATTTTTAACAATATCACTGCAAACATTTTATAACTCCAATACGTTTAGAATATTCGTCTTATTATCTTAAACAAAATTTGTTTATCCACTTCATACAGTGAACTTTCTACAAAATGGTTCAGTCTCCATATGGAATATAATTAAGTGGTGGACATTGCAAATAGTCTAATGTGACTTTTCCCTAAAACAAACAAACCTTTTACAATAATGGTTGAACAAATAATTTTCTTTAGTCACCCACCAGAATTCTTTAAACATCTAGATCAAACATGATGAAAAATAATAATACACTAGTTAGATAAGTTAGTGTAAAACGTCTTTAGATCTTCACAATGTCGTTAGAGTTCATGTTGCTATGTCCGATCATACTTTATCTATCTTTGCAGCGTAGTTTCCATCGCACAATTCTCTGTCATGTGGCTGTCATGTTCAAAGCACGAATTCCTCTCTGCTGGCTTTTCACAGATTATCTAGTGGACGCAGACAGTAGTTTTCTAGTGCCCGTTTCAACATTCCTACCGCACAGAAATTTACGGTTGCAACATAAAGCGTCTGGACCAATATTTATTGTTAAAACATAGCATGAATACTTATTTAATTAGCTAACTATTTGAGAAATGTGACGTTGAACAAATATGTGGTGGGAGCAATTTGTGTCTGACTTTTCCAGATGGAGATCCTTCTTCAATATTTGTTTCCTACTGTTGCCCAAACCACGAGGATGGCTTATACCACTGATCGTTGTAGTTATGGATTCTAATCTGTTACAAATAGCTAGGATTCATTTGCTGCAGGTCTCTTTCTGGATGGTCCTGTTGCTCCAAATTGACTTATATTCCTTAGCTCTCATGTGTCATTAGGTCCAAGGTATAACCCCGTTTTGGAATTTCTAAATCCTTGATTTGGACACATTTTTATGATCTGAGTATATGTATATTTTACTTCTGAAAAGGCTGTTATATATTCTTTTCAAAAGCCATCAATTTTCGGCGGAATCGAACTACATACAGAGAGTGAAACAATGTCAGAATATAGTTCTGTTACTGCAATACACCACGACTTTATGTCAACTGCGATTGTGACGTAACTTACTGCTTTCTATATTGAAAGTTCTTTTCAATATAACCAACTCAACACCATTCACTAAATGAAAAGCTGCTTTAACATGATGATATTTCTTTAGCTTTGGTACATCCATCCTACTACAAAACATTTACCCTTCTTTCGTTTTCTTCATCTACGTCAAATAAGATGTTTTCTTTACAAGCTCCAAGCTGTTGGTGTGATGAGTTCTTAGGTAGGTGCAGGGTCCTGTGCAAAATTTAATAAAACTTGGCTGAAGATAGCAAAACATCCAATTTTCTATAGATTCTTTACATTAAATACTACCATACAAATGAAACATATAAAACTTTGCAGCCATAATTACATGCCATTAAAAGCCATTAAATAGGCATAAGATTCAAAGTTTTATTTGAGTTCAGTAACATTTCAGTCAACCTTCAACATTTCTATGTTCCTAGGTAGTTATCATAGCAAATATAATGTTTTTGAAACAGTGAATGTAAACTTAACACTATATAGAGTATTGACACACATAACAAAGAATACTTCTAAGTTGAGAAAGATTATTTCACAATAGACAGCTGAATCTGGTAACTAGACCATATTTATAAAGCTGTCAATCAATAATGAGTGTGAGTGCATTTTTTTTATAGCAAAACCATATTGGGCTATGTTCTGTGTTCTCCGATGAGAATCGAATTCCTGATTTTAGCGTTGTAACTCCGAAGACTTGCTGATGTTCCATGAAGGGACCTTAATAATCAGAACTGGTGCAGTTCTACTACATGGAAGAAAGAATAACGAACCAGGTTATAAATGTATGTATATCGTTACATATATTTTATTGCTCACAAACCTAATTTCTGGGTTTCTTTGACATAGTAATAATTATTGTCAGTCATATTCATTATAATAAAAAAAGTTGATGTGACTTACCAATTATATACTAATTTACATTTTAGTCTACAGCAAAGAAAAGAAGTGCCGTTGACAGTGATAGAATGGTGAAAAAGATCAAATCCAACACCGATGAAGGACGACCTGTGAAACGTGAATATACGGCAGTTAGGTTCTTCTACTGTTATATACAACATGAAAAAGCACCTGATTCATCTCATGTCTATTTTATTGGTAATAATTGTTACATCACTCCATCAGCTTACGATAATAAATAAAAACTGTCGTTTTAATGATGAGCTAATTATAAATGAATTTATGAGTAACTATCGACATGATGAGACATGTATTGAATGAGTCATGGCGCCTAGAAAATCAATAGTTCGATTCCCTGCAGTGGATACAGCAGATAGCCCAATGTGATTTTGCATCTAAAACAAACAGACGAAAACGTTATTGAAATAAAGCTTGTAATCCTGAAGAAACTATTAATGTATCTTAAAGAGATTCGTATTACGCAATCAATAAATTAAACGTTTAAAACTAGGGTTCTCTAAGTTTTAGACTGCTCTGTATTTTCAGGATTCTATCGGCGATGTAATAACCGATGTATTGTAAAATAATAAATTCTAATAGCTCACTAGTAAAGTGAACAAAACAAATAACGGTTTTGTATTTAAAAAACGGACTTTTTATTTAAATTATTAATTATCCTGAGCTCGTTGAACTTTATTGGACTTTTCTCTACTAACCATCAGCGGCTTGCTTTGTGTGTTTGTTTGTTTTTTAATTTCGCGTAAAACCACACGAGGATTATCTGCGCTAGCCGTCCCTAATTTAACAGTGTAAGACTAGAGGGAAGGCAACTAGGAGTGTGGTGTATGTATATATATAATATGTTAATCCTGGTTTATTTGAATTTTGATTAAAGAAAGAAATAGAAAAATTTGCTTTTTATCTAGTGTTATAGATGAGATATAAACAAACAAACAAGTATAGTAAGAAAGTTTTACATTTTATAACGTCAGGTAGGTATAGATGCATACATAATCTAACTAGGTAGAAAGTACTGAAAATATTTATGTTTTAAGTAACACAATTTTTGTAGTTTTGACTTTCTTGTTTCAATGCTTTTTATATCATTGAAACTTTCTATGTTTGTTTTATTACATTTGTTTTTTTAGTCATTACTAACTATATATCTGTGCAGCAGCAACACCAAGCGTGGGGCACACATTAACCTAATTCAGTTTTATCACTCATCAAGCTCTCTACCAACCAACCCTGAAATCTAATTACAAACCTATAGCAGCACGTCGTTCAACACACGCTAATATCCTTTTCGGTACAAGAATTGTTTGTTTTGGAATTTTGCACAAAGCTACTCGAGGGCTATCTGTGCTAGCCGTCCCTAATTTAGCAGTGGAAGACTAGAGGGAAGGCAGCTAGTCATTACCATCCACCGCCAACTCTTGGGCTATTCTTTTATCAACAAATTGGCCGTTACATTATAACGCCCCCACGGCTGAAAGGGCGAGCATGTTTGATGTGATGGGGATTGGCATTATAAGTACAATAAGTTTCAGTTTTGTTCAGCCAATACTGTGATATAGTCATTGTTAATATTAATATATTTTGAAGGTGGTTTCTGACAGATGATTTTTATAACCTCCATATTGTTTCATTCCTACTAAAGAGCGCTACCGTATTTATTGATAACTCTTTGAACTTAATATTACGTAAAATATACAAGTTGCTTTGACTAATAAAATATTTCTTGCCTTTCATCATTACTACCATGACATAGGACACTCACGTGAAATATGAAGCACCTTTGTAAACGTTCACACACGTGCTGATGCTTTAAGATTCAATGATAGAGTTATTACTCTTAAGAAACATCTGCACGTCTTCTTAACAGGTCCACTATTGTCAGATTAGAAGCATGTTGATGTTTGAATATTACACTACTTGTTAAGTATTCACTGAAACTTTGTTATTCGGTAAAAGCTAATTAATAATAATATTTGTTCCTTCAAACTGTCACTACTGCGTGCGAGTTGTTTTATACACAGATGCAATAGATTTCTCGTCATACTTCGAAATCTATCTTTGAAACACGAAGTTAATTCGATAAACTGTTTGAAGGCACCGGCGAGAATCGAACTCGCGATCTCCTGTTTACTAGACAGGCGCTTTAACCAACTAAGCCACGGTGCCGTTAGATGTTTTATCGTAAGAGTGGTTTGGTTCGTTTTGAATTTCGCGTAAAGCTACACGAGGGTTATCAGCACTAGCCGTTCCTAATTTAGCAGTATAAGACAAGAGGGAGGCAGCTGGTCATTACCATTCACCGCCAACTCTTGTGCTATTCTTTTACCAAGGAATAGGGGGATTGACTGCCTCATTATAACATCCTCTGGACTGAAAAGGCGAGCATGTTTAGTGTGACGGGTATTCGAACACGCAACCCTCGTATTGCGAATCGAGTACCTTAACCACCTGGTCATGACGGGACAGTAAGAGTGGCGGATGAGTATTAGTCGAACCGTAATGCTTTCACTTATCTAATATCTTTCCAGAACGATAAGCACTGGCTATTTACCCGAGCCTTTCAGTGGCTCAACTTCAAGTCTGAAGGCTTATAACGCTAAAAAGCGGGTTTTGATACCCGTAGTGGGCGCATCACAGATAGCCCATTGAATAGTTTTTGCCTTAAGTACAAACAAATAAAAAAAATGTTTTTAGTTTTCAATAAGTCGTGAAAATAAACAAAATACCTTGATTTACTTTGCTCTAAGTGTCTTCTGGCAAAATGGTTTAAGAAGAAACCTTATTTTAAAGTGTGATACAGCCAATGAAAATGCTGAAAACATGTTAGCAGTGTTTCTGTTATACGAATTACATGAACAAGGTCATAAAACCTATAAAGTTAGCCCTACTAATGGTTCTTTTGTACTCAGATATTTTGCAAACAACTGTAACAACCACTTTAAAACATTACCCCTCTTTTTTGGAAGTATCCTTTAGACAGGATAGTTCTGATAATATTAAAATAAAGTGTTGCTCTCTTCATCTTGCTTCAGACTAACTGCTATTGTGTTGCACGACAATTACTCTATTGTATGAAATCAAGATACAACCCACAAGGCAACTACATGATAGGACATTTAGAAACATTTTATTAACCAACACAGATTTACCTGCCCTTGTTGTTTTAACCGTATTAGTTAGAGTTATTTTTCATTATTCTGTCATAAAACCAGAGAAAATCCTCAATAATTGCGGCACTTAATGTTGTTTTTTGCAGAATATGT
Source organism: Tachypleus tridentatus (assembly GCF_004210375.1). Lineage (NCBI taxonomy): Eukaryota > Metazoa > Arthropoda > Merostomata > Xiphosura > Limulidae > Tachypleus > Tachypleus tridentatus. Next base: position 79,545,694 of record NC_134832.1, on the reverse strand, counting down.
TTGTTAGTTTTTTTATTTTCGCGCAAAATACACCAGGGGTATCTACGCTACCTAGTCATTACCACCCACTGCCAACTCTTGGGCTATTGTTTTACCAGCGAATAGTGCGATCGACCGAAACATTATAACGCACCCACGACTGAAAGGGTAACTATGTTTAGTGTAACTGGGTTTGAATCTACGTCCGTCATATCACGAGGCGTGCTCCCTAACCACCTGGCCATACCGATCCTTTTGGACAGAATTAGAGTAAATTAGTGTATGAGACCTTTCTTTTCCCTTTTTATGATCTATATTTTTATGCACCAATAATACTAAGCGTGGAACATGCACATATCGAATGAGAGTTTACTACTTGTCAGGATTTCTACCAGTCTACTACTAAACTAAAATTCACGTAGGCAGTGGAAGAGTAAGTTAACCTATAAGACCTTGGGCGTGGTGAAATACGTCAACTGAAAGGTTTGACCTGATGAGTCGAAAATCGTAATTAGATTTCAAATCGATTAAGAGATGATGGATCTGTGAGCTAAAAGTTTATACTTGGAAAAACTCAGAGTAATTCTCTGAACCGCTGTGCCGCGGCTAAAAAGATAAATGCTGAAACACATTATATACTTATTGAATATTGCACAAATGTTCTTTCATTGCGAACAATACTTAAGAAGTTTGATAAATACAAATAACTGAAAAAAAATACATCAGATGTTAGATTATCCAAAATTATAATATGTTGTGTTTAACCAGTATTGTGCAAGCCAAGTACCTTCAAGAAACACTTTTGCGATTCCAGTTAAACAGTTATCTTCCTTCAAATTTGTACTTTTTGCAGATGTACTGCAACTAGTGTAAACTTATAAAGTTTACAGAATTTGATTACTTCTTAACCTCTAAATAAAGATTGAAAACATGAAATGCTAAGTCATTAATATTCGAAAATCTCGAAATAAACTCGCAAGTTATTGTCATTCATATATTGAAGTAAAAGATACTTTAATAAATGTATTGTATAAAGTGTCCCCCGGTAGGACAGATGTAACTCTCCGGATTTACAATGCTCAAAGTAGGGGCTCGATTTCTCTCGGTGAACACAACAGATAATCCAACGTGTGTTATGAGAAACCACACAAACACACTATTGAATATAATGGTTTGAGGTTTTGAATTCTCAGCCTTCTTAACAAATTTCTTATTACAACACTAACGTAAGTGTTAGTTCAAGAAAAGACTATCAACTGCGATAGTTTTCTAATAATGTATTGCTTATAGTAATAACTGTTTATCTTAGAATTTCGCGCAAAGCTACACTAGAGCTTCTTGCGCTAGCCGTCCCTAATTTAGCTGTGTAAGACTAGAGGGAAGACAGCTGGTCACCACTACCCACCACCAACTCTCAGGCTATTCTTTTACCAACGAATAGTGATATTAACGGTCACATAATAACGTCCACACAGCTGAAAGGGCGAGCATGTTTGGTGTGACGGGGATTCGATCTAGCGATCCTCAAGTTGTGAATCGAGTGTCCTAATCACCTGGATAGCCAGGCCACTTTCCTATTAACAAATGGATATTCATTAGCCGCACAACGAGTTCTGTTATACAAGTTGTCTTAGATTTGGTAACTTACTTTTGAAAATAAAATCTCAGCCACGAAACGCTTAAAGGGTTGAGTTTTATCTACTTTAATAGAGTATTTTATATAAAATATTAATAAGAACACCAGTGGCAGGTATATTTATCATTTACTAATTTAAAATTTTCTCTTTGAATTTAATTCTAGGCTTTGTTGCGAAACGTCTTTTAGATAGTAATAATAATTAAGAATGCCTGTTCCACTTTGATAAAAAAAAAGATGAAATGAGAGAATTCGATATCAAATACAGTAAGCTATTATACAAGCCTTGACACTGGAAAATATGATTTTTTAATTTATTTATCATTGACAATTTATAGAAAATAAGCACAACATATTTCACCTGATGCAGATATGTTTCATTCAAATTTCTTTGTGAACCTGACGATGACAGAAGAAGGTCGAAACGTTGTTCGCTCCTCTACTAGTGCTTTCTCTACCCATACCAGCCGTTTTAAAATATATAATTCTCTACAAGTGGTTTTCTCGTCATCACGGATTATTGTTTCATTCAAATGTTTTGAACAGCTGGAATTAGGCCCACCACTCTGTATTTACACGTGAAGTCCGTTGTGTAATGCTTGTTGTAAACAGAGGGTAGAAACGATAACTAAAGAACAAACAGAATAGACCCCGAAATCTTATTACATTTAGGACTACTTTGAAATAGAATTGACAGTCGATTTCAGCTTGTCGATGTTTCACATTTTATGGATAAAAGTGATAATTTTCAGGTACTCTTACACGTTTCTAAATTTGAATCAGGAACTGAAAAGAAGTCTGCATGCATATATGAATTTTTCATAAGCTTCAGTCTTGCAGTATCATTTGATGATTCTAGCTGCGGAAGATGTAGTTTGTTTGGAATTAAGCACAAAGCTACACAATAGTTTATCTTTGTTCTGCCCACCAGGGTTATCGAAACCTAGTTGCTAGTGGTGTGAGTTTACAGACATACCGCTGTGCCTCTGGGGGTAGAGAGATATAGAGGGAAGAAATATTCTATATTCTTCAAACAATAATATTGAAAAGAAAATTGGTTTTCTATTTTCATTGATATAAAAATCTGATCTATTCTTATAATAAAGGATGTGTAAGGACATGTCAACTAAAATATCGATTAATTAGTATTTTTGTTCTATGACAGACGGATGATGATCATGTTGTCCTAGAAACCGTTACCACGGAGAGAAAATCAATTTTACTGTAGTTAACAGATGCGTCTTCATGTGCTGTATTTATTAGTGCAAGTAATCGGACGTGAAAAATACAGTTCAATGATTGTTCACCTGGTTAGAAAACAGGGTTAATACGTGATTTAAAGCATATGATTTTATTTTAATTTTATAGTACCCCAGAGTAATTGACAAATGATAGACTCGTTTCGATGAAAAATTGAAAAAGATAAGAGAGATGCCAACTGAAATTTTGTGCTTGTCAGAGGTCTTTTATTTTGTGGGCGTTAAATTGAGTTAATATATTGAATGAAGTCCATCTGTTAGGATACTTGGGTTGTTTTTTTTTCACCCTGGATGACAGCGTCGATGTTGATTTTAATGAATGTCTGATAGTAACCAAGACAATATCGAAAATGTTTTGATAAACGCAGATAAAAGCTTCACGGCAAACGAAATAAACTGTTTCTTAAGATTTTAAGAATCCAACCACTATATGCAAATGTTCACTTTATTCAGAGAATAAAAACAGCAAGAACTGTTTTGAAGGTTATTTTTTTATTTCTCATCAGGTCTTGTTGCGAGTACAATCATATGTAGCAATTACAATAAAATGCATAAATAACAATAATAATTCAAATAAAGATCAGAATACTGTATACACATCATATTAGAATAAAATTAACATAACTTTTAACATAGACAGGTATTAGTTTTAATTAAACTATTCTAGACAACGATCCAGACTTCCTTAGTTAAGGTCATGCTCATTCAAATACTCTTAAAAAATAGTATTACACTGACTGTACCTTTTTACTTTTGTCATATATTTAAATTTACTTTTATGATATGTGAAACATTTGTAGTTTGGCATGTTCCTTCATTGTTTGAAGTAAGAGATCAACAGTTTAACAGCTTTAGAATCAGATTATATCATGGAAACTTGGTATATCATTTTAACATCTATCGGGAAGTGTATGCTATTAATCTAGCCTTCTTTACGATATCCATTTTAAGGTATTGTCTACTGTCTGCCTAATTTAAACAGAAAACAACTTTTGATCAGTTTAACGTTTTTGTTTCTTTCATACTGTTTAAACTAATATTTCATTTTATATAAGTAACGTTTTAATCATTCACTGGAATATCTTAGATAGACTAAAGCAGTGAAATAAAATATTTTAGTTTATTTACCTCAATTTTCATTTCGATATAAACTGTAAAAAAATCACATTTTGTATGCGTTTTACTTCTTCGACAAAGTGAATAAATGACGATATATCACTATATAGAGGTTGAGTGTGCTATGTTATGACGATTTTCGAGCCTCACAACGCCGTTGCAATATGTGTCACAACGTTCGGTAATGATGGCTGTGCATCTTGGCAAAAACCTTGCAGCGTAGTTTTCATTGAAAATGCTCCATCGTAAGGCTGTTATGTCAAATGTACAATATTACTTTCTGATTGCCCTCCGTAAGGAATCTAGTATGCGAAAGTTGTAGTTTCGCAGTATACGTTTCAACAACCTGAACGCAAAAAATTCTTAGGAGCTGCGTTTGATAACTAGACAAGCATGTTTTTCACTGTCCAGCAGCTGCTTGAAATAATCGACTGTTGAACGGACAAGTCACGGAAGCGACTTGTGTACACGTGACTGGTGCTGTTTTTCCCAAAGGAGATCCTTCTGGGTTATGTTGCCTACCGTTTCTTGGGACACGTGGGTGACTTTTGCCACTGAACTTTGCTTTCGTAGACTACCACCTGTTATAATATGCCGCGCTTTGCTTGCTGTGGTAGGGGTACGTACACCGCTATCTGTATTTCTCTCTCTCTTTTATTTTTGCTGCTGAAAGAAATGTTAATCATCTCGAGCTACGTGGTTAGTAACTTTCAAAAATATTATAATTATTGGAGGATCGTTAGCAATATTCAAAATTTTCTATCTTAGATTTAGGCTTCCTGTGATATATAATTTGGCTTTGTAACAACACCATGCCTCAAAACTTAATCTTGACCAAGATCAGTCGTTTTATTTCACTGTAGCAGAACATAATCGAAATCAAAGCTTTCGGTTACTTGAAACCTTGGCTTGAATAGATGAAAACCATTAATACCAGAATAAGTGTTGTTATACTTGCTAAATACTAACGATTTTTACAATATTAATGTTTTGGGAGAAGACAATAATAACAATGTGTTATTATTGTGATAATATCTGCTGAAAGCTGAACTGTATTTTGCTACTAGAACGTTAAATTTTGTATCAGCTGTATAGAGTATGTATAGGAATTAATGCTAATTATGATGTTTCTAATTATTGTGCCATGTATCTATACACTAGAAACTTATATATCAATATGAATTACAAGTTGTAGAAATTAATTTTTTGTTGCTTTCAAGCATTTTTCTGTAAATTGAAAGTCGGGCGGTGCAAATTACAATCAGAATAAAAAACGAATATTTTAATTAATTCTAGACACAACGTAAAATTAAAATGTTGAAAAACATGGGCTGCATTTGTATATCATCATTTATTTTTAAAAAATTCTAATTTGTATTTCGTATGAATGGCCTCCTAGTGGTATGTTTGCAGACTTATACTACTAGAAACCTGGTTTCGATACTCGTAGTAGACAAAGCACAGATAGCCCATTGTGTAGCTTTGTGTTTAATAACAAACAATGTTTGTTTTTGAATTTCGCGCCAAGCTACTCGAGGGCTATCTGCGCTAGCCGTCCCTAATTTAGCAGTGTAAGACTAGAGGGAGGGCAGCTAGTCATCACCACCCACAGCCAACTCTTGGGCTACTCTTTTACTAAGGAATAGTGGAATTGACCGTCACATTATAACGTCCCTACGGCTGAAAAGGCGAGCATGTTTGGTGCGACGGGGATTCGAACCCGCGACCCTCGGATTACGAGTCGAATGCCTTAACCCACCTGGCCATGTCGGGCCGTTAATAACAAACAAACAACAACAACAGTCGCTTGAATAAATTGAACCTTGGTTTGATTAATTGATTGCAATTAAGCACAATGGGCTATCCTCCTTCTACCCACCACGGGTATTGAAACCCAGTTTCTAGCGGTGTAAGTTTGAAGACATATCGTTGTGCCACTTTGAATTCTATTGTATATGCTTAGTGACATTCTGCCAATAAACGCTTTCCGCATTTTGGCTGTCTGTGCGCTATAAGAATTATAATCAAAGTTAACTATTCATTCAGACTAGAATAGCCAAAGAATTGGCGGTGGGTATTATTGAGTATCTGTCTTCCGTCTATTCTGTCAGCTCAGTATTATGGACAGCTATGTGCAGGTGTTCCCTCTGTAACTTTAGGCAAGTATTCTGAGACATTTCTCTCTCATAACACGTGCAAGATAATTTGTTTATTTGTTTTTGAATTTCACGCAAAATCTACACGAGGGTTATCTGTGCTAGCCATCCCCAATTCAAAAGTGTAAGTGTTATTACCACCCACCGCCAACTATTGGGCTACTCTTTTACTAACGAACACTGAGATTGACCGTCACCTTTTAACACCCCAACGCCTGAAAGAACAAACATATTTAGTGCGATTGGGATTCGAATTCGTGACCCTCAGATTACGAGTCGAGCGTCCAACCACCTGGCCAAGCCGGGCCTGCACAAGGTGGATAGTATGATTAATTTTTAAACATTAGAACCTTTTGAATAAAATATTAATGAACACATGACAAAAGCAAAATTGTAAACATTCTTTTCTTAAAAGAAAGGGAAAGTTTATCCGTTTTTACAAGATGTTAGCAGGATTTTTGAACTGATTTAAAGATGAAGTTTCAGAATGCATGATGCTGAAATTGTGATCTCGTTTTGATGTTATTTTTACAAAATCAATGATGATGGTTGTGCAATGTTTATGATCCATTATTATTGTAATGTCAAGCTACAATAAGTGTGTTTGCACATTGTTGGAAAATTATCAGTTTTAGACGGAGCTCATAAAAGTAACTTATGCTAGACTTAACAACGGCTAGATGTTATAATAGAACTTTCTAAAGAATCGACCCAACTTGTACATATCACCACATTCTAATATGATTTTCTTTGTCGAAATATCGAACCTCATGCAGTGTGAGGCCAATGGTGAGGCCAGCCCACGGTCTCATGTGGTAACCAGCTTATCCTCTTTGCGAACAACGTGAATGGTATGTGCAATGAAGGATTTCTCTTCAATTCCCAAACATTGGAGAATAGAATACAGTAGTATGTTTTTGCTTCGATTTCACAATTCTTTTATAGATAACTGCAAATTTTTTTAAAACAATCCCAGTGTAAACGAAGCTGATAGAATTGATCTAGTTTATAAAAAAAAACTTGGAGATTATTCTAGGTTACAAAGAATATCTTTAATATTTTTATAATACATTTTTTTTTGTGAGGCTTCCAAGCAAACTTTCTTTCTGCTAGATCTATGTTTTGTCACATTCTTAATCTTAAAATAGTAAAGGGTTATTGTTTCAGATTGTTTCAAGCCAACAGGTAATTAAAGAAAACTGAACCTGACAAATACTCAATTTCACTAGAAGTTACATACCTGTGATTGTCCAGTATACTAGCGCCGTTTCGTTTAAATTTATTGTTACGTTTTACACTTAGATTTTCTGTACTTATCAAAATAAAATTTATATATTTTGTTAATAAAAGTGTTTGAATTCTTAACATGATTCTCAAGGTAATTAAGAAATTATAAAGAAACTAATTATCTTTTGCAGTGTCTGTGAACGATGGAATACTTTACACTAAAACTTTACTTGTAATTTAACTCTGGTATTGTGGGTCAACCATTCTTTATAAAAACGACATAAAGTATATATAGTAAACCTTTTTATAGTCGTATGCAAATTAATTATAAACAATATAAAAAGAAAGAAAACATTTTTTACCTTTCCTGTCATGTCTTTGGTCAAACTATGAAACAAGAAAAAAACTTGGTCAAAATAAATAATAAATTCATGTGTATTACACATTTTACTCACTGTATTTCTGTCAAAATACCAAAATACACGTCTTTAAAGAATCAAGTTACTTTATGTAGTAATATACAAACACACAGAATTTGTAACATCCTCCAGCGTATAAACTTGCGATTCCAATCATGTCTTTATTTACTTAAGATGTATTTAATTCTAGTCACCCAGATTCTAACAGAAAAGATTACCTGCTGGTAACAATAATGACATCCTCAGCAACTCTGGATAATTCCTTGATGCCAAGATACACTAATCGACGTAAGACAGGATCTTTGGATTGAAACAGTTTTGTCATGGCAAAGAAAGTTTCAGTAGCTTTAGTGGTACCCACCTGCTCTCCCTGGAATAAAAAAATGTTATGTCTTTTAGTGTCCTGGTACAAGATGGTTGTACACAGTTTGGTAATATAGTAGTCTGAAGAAAGAAAAGCTACTTCAATAGTTTATACAGTTATAGATACTTAGACAGCTTTCAGATTAAATTGTACATATAGCAACGAATAGCTACTTGAGTGTAAATATCGAACTGAAATGAACATTTTTTACTGATTTGTACATACATATTTATATAACTTAATGTTATTGGAAAGTAGTAAGGTAAAAAGTACACATTTAATTTTACCAACTCATACGAATCTTTCAGATTCTTGTGTAATGGCTTCCTGTGAACAAGTCATAGTTAAAACTTAGAGATATAAAAAATGGCCACTGCCCTGCATCAGTGTTGCGAGGTGTGAGTCACGCTTCTACAGACAGCTAGTTTAGGTATCCTGCAAAGAAACCAAAATCGAACTATTAGAATAGCATTTCGCCTCAAAATGTAGTCCTCAGCTTGTTATATAAATAAAATGAGTGACATTTTTATATTAAAAGAACAAATTTTTAAATTAACTGCTTCCTTTCACTGAAAGCCTCAATCTTTTGTAAAGTGCTTTAAATAGCATTTCTTGTATAAAATGAAAGTTCGAAACATAATTTTTATCAGTGCATATCACACGGTAATGGGCGTAGAGAAATCATACAATCTGTGACCACCATTCGTCCCACCCAAAAATGCTACCAAGAAATTGTCGTCAACAGCTAAAAATTAAACAACATCTTCAAGAATAGTCTTATGTTTGTAGGTATATATAAATATATCACATCTTCTTCTTGAAAAATGATATTCGTACAACGAGATTGTAAAACGTTATAAATCTAAATGACAGTGTAAAATTGGTATCGTAAAGCAAAACAAGCCCAGGAATACCACAGCTGAGAGTAACAGTTTCATTAGAAAATCAGTGACATATTTATGAAAGAGGAAAATCTCACGCAAAACGTCTTTGTGATGAAGTAAAAATATATCTCCTAGTTTTGCTAATAAACAAATAAACAAGCATTTGAAGTTAATAACAACTTTCAAACCAAATTTTCACGAGTTTCAACCACACGTCAAAAAATCATCTGCAGTTTTGTTGAGAAAAATGGCACTGAATCGAATTCCAAAAACCTAATTCGATCAATACGTCCTGCCACGTTCACACATGGTTTTACAAGTGTGTTTTTGGATGTCTTCACAAAATCTTGTTATAATCGAAACTGCAGGGTACCACAACGGTGTGTAATTATGACCATCAGATTGAACGTAATCAATAGTGGAGGAAGCCATTTCAATGGCAGCAAAGATCTAGAGTATCGTTTTTTTAAAAAAAAAATGCCACTAACTTTCATTTTTACAATGTTGAATCAATTATCATCCAATAAACGCGGTATGTAATTATAACACCTTTGTGGTAGCGCTGATAATTGGACAAAAAAGCAAAGTAGAATACTATTATTAGCATGCTTAAAGGAAACAATGAATAAAGACATCGTGAAAATGCTCAGTTGAATAATCAACATTTATTGAAAATAGCCTAATCTCTCTTCCTGTAGTGAGAAATGTTTCAGTTTCAATGCAACAAAAATGACTAGCGGTGACTTCCTTATCTTAAAGGAAGTTCAACTAATAGTATATTCATATATATATTCTAGCCAAGTTTGTACTGTCTAAATGAGTGCAACGAAAAGAAAACTCTATGTCTTAAGGCAATGTTGTTAATTAACAAACTGATGAAAGAACTGAACGTTACTTGTTCATTCGTTTATTTACATATAAATATGTACTATTTAGTGTGTTGATTTGGTGATAAAAATGTAATATTCATTCTATTGATGTAATTTTGCAGTTTAATTTTTCTGCTCGTGATATATTTAAATGATTGTAATATGTTGGGAAACGAACCTTATATATTTGTAATTCTTCTAAATTCTCTACGTAGACTATTAATGACAAAAACTTCATTCAAAGTTATAGCAATTATAGCATAACAGGCTGAAAGTGTGCGTGCGCGTTTTCTTATGGCAAAACTTGGTTGTATTCGTTTTGAACTTCGCGCAAAGCTACTCGAGGGCTATCTGTGCTAGCCGTCCCTAATTTAGCAGTGTAAGACTAGAGGGAAGGCAGCTAGTTATCACCACCCACCGCCAACTCTTGGGCTACTCTTTTACCAACGAATAGTAGGATTGACCGTCACATTATAACGCCCCCACGGCTGGGAGGGCGAGCATGTTTGGCGCGATTCGGGCGCGAACCCGCGACCCTCAAATTACGAAGCGCACGCCTTAACGCGCTGAGCCATACCAGGCCTAATAGCAAAGCTACATCGGGCTATCTATTGAGTCTACTGAGGAGAATCGAACCCCTGATTTTAGCGTTGTAAATCTGTGGACTTACTGCTATATCAGCGGGGGACAGACTGAAAGTGTCTGATTTTGTGTTAGAAAGGTATAATGTACAAGATTTAATAAAAATGTATTTCAATGAAAATCGATATTTCGCATTTGTGGATGCATTTCTAGTATATTTGTTTGTGTGTTATTGAATTTCTTGGGTACATTATACAACTAAATTCATCTTAAACTAAAGTTAATCTGAACTATTTATAAATGTGGTGGCAGTGTTTCTGTTAGGCCAAAAGTAACATCCAGTGAAGTTTTTTTTTTTTTTCAAATTAAGGAAACTTTTTTAAACATTATTTTCCTGTGATTCGTCCTCAACAGCTCTTGCTGATTATTAAAGTCGTAATATAATTAATGTTTTTACAATGGTTTATTACACTATAAGATTAAATACAATATTTTGTATATTATACATAAAGTTAAGGCATATGATATTCTGGATATTTAAGAATATATGTTGTGATATTTCTATTCAAATTCAAATATAATACTTATTATATTTTCTTAATTTTCCAAACTGGTACACGCGATTGGCTAACAGTCTATAGTTCTTAGCTTAAAACATCAAATTACACTTTTAAGGTGGACCGTCATATCCGATACCATGTTCAAAAGTCAAAATTACCTGGCACAACCATCACGTGTAAAATCTTCTCCGTCCAAATTCTGTCGTAGTTTATATTACCACAATGTGCAAACTTTTATGGGTTGGGATCTGTCATAATGAAATAAGTCTAGAGCTTATTTGGTGTGCTTTATTGTTTGCATTAGTTTTTCACGGTTTGTAATTTTAATTTCGCTCTTTATCGAAACGAAATAAAAATGGACGATTTTAATAAATAATATACTTTGTTAATATAATTTATTATTATTTTAAGTCAAGTAAAGAGTTCTTCTAGCTTTTATTGCATTTTCTTCCACAAAACATTTTAAAATCGAGTCAAGAGAGCGGCTTTGTAGTTTTAAAATTTCTATTCAAGTTTATTGAAACAGAATTACGATTTTCCACTTAATTTAGCTATATTTTTCCTGTTGTTTTTATATATCTTTCGTAATAATGTGCGTCATCTCTTCACCTCGATTTATAGTTCTCGTTTTCGAAATTTCTGATAATTCTGTGCACACTCCTTCAGGCTTTTCACATCATCTCAGATCAATAACGTAACTCATTTTGAAAGTTCGGCAAAACAGGTTTACATCAACTTTCTAATCTAAGGAAGCTGACTTCAGTGATTTATTATGGCACCAAATACCGGTCTATGATTTAAGGAAGGTGATAAGATCGAGGGGTGGTGCAAGCAACAGAAACGACAGGTTATTAAGTTGAATGTTAGGTGGTTTCACATATAGTAGAGCCTTGAGAAAATCACAGTAAATATTGCGCAGGCGACAAGACTCATGGTTCCAATATTCTATAAAGTCAAACTTTATTCAGTAAGAAATAAAAAAAATCGGAATGTTTATTTTACTTTTCTAAGCCAGTAATATCATTTGCCTCATGTTTTCATTTTGCTTATAATTCTGCAGATATACAGAAGTACTCTAATTTAAGATACGTGCGCAAAGACTTACCGAATTTCTTTTCAATATTTTATTCATATGTATAACAGTACGAGTTCAACAGTTTTATAATTACTAGTAATTTATACTTTACGATTCCCTTGACTTAAGTGCAGAAGATATCAAGAAATATAGTAAGAAGAAATCGAAAGAAATAATGCAGCAATGCTGGAAACAGAAACAACAGTACAAGCTTCAGCTTAGACAAAATATTTTGACTAAGTTTTTTCCATGTAACATGTGTCTCTTTGTTTTTAAAACTGTTTGTGTTTATTTACTTTAATAAATAATACTGTATTGTAATAATCAATGTTTATCAATACGTGGGTAAACCAGTTACACATCTTTCACAGGTAAGAAACAATGCTTTCAGTTACTAACATATCTCCATATATATGTAATGTTAAAATGACTATTTAGAGCTGACTCATTTAGAACTCTGTTCTCAAGAACCATTCCTTAGCGCCAGATTAGTTGTTACTACATTTTCTGTAGTAATTTTACGTAAGCAAGTGAATCTTTAAATGAAATAAAACAATATATTAAAATGAAAATAACTTTTACTTAGCGTATACGTACCGTGTATTAAAGGTTATTTTTCTCTGTTTTGTTCCTATAAAATTATGCTCCATTTTTCTCGTCTTATTTTTTAAATTCTAAGAGTGTTTTAAAAGTAATGCCGGATTTAGATGTAGATGGATAAGAAAATATTAGCTATAGTCACATTCCAAGCATATCCATTTTTTAAATAAGAACATAGCTTTTTCTAGCAAAAGTTACCGTCGTAATAAAATTAGAAACTGAAGATTATTTGAATATTTCTTATTTTTGGACTTTCAAAATATGAAATTGGTTTCAACGTTGGATAATTTAATACGAGCCCGTCATCGCCAAGGCACTCGACTCGTAATCCGAGGATCGCGGGTTCGAATCTCCATTACACCAAACATGTTCGCCCTTGGGGGCGTTCTAATGTTACGGTCAATCCCACTATTCGTTGGTAAAAGAGTTGGCGATGGGTGGTGACGACTAGCTGCCTTTCCTCTAGTCTTACATTGTTAAATTAGGGAGGGCTATCGCAAATAGCTCTTGTGTAGCTTTGCGCGAAATTTAAAACAAACCAATACTTTAATACGAATACTTATACTGGATTGTATATTCAAACTAATTGTTTTTGCTAAGTTCTTCATGTGTAATTTACATCAAGTGTTAATACGTAAATTCTTTTTTTCTTGCCTGTAAACAATATTTTTAATATTTTACTATATCAACAATGTTTTTCTGACATAAAAACAAGTTCACCCTAAATTTGATGTTTTCTGGTTTTGTTAGTAATACACTTCAGTAAATTTTACTACTTTTATATGAACAAAAATATTATAAATATTCCCATAATTAAAAAAACAGTAACTTTTATGACGAATCTTTTATTTCAGAAACCAATTTTCTAACTTCTAAATCATTTCTCACAGACAAAACTTAGATGTAACTTCAAAAGTGAGTTCGGACTTTTTAATATTTTTCTTATAAAGATAAGATACTTAAAATGATGATATAAGTAAAACTTTCTAAGTATAGCTACTTTCTATGCACGAAAAAGTTATGTGTATTGGCTTTAGTATTATATGTCTCTGAGAAAGAGTTAGTGTAAATTCAGTCTTTTGTCTTATAACAACTCTTTTTCCCACACGTATAAAGTGGAAGTTTTGTTTTTGCTACAAAAATCTTTATTTGTTCTCAACTGTGATTAATAATTTGTGATCAGCTATTATCGTGCAAAACTTTTTCTGTGATATTTTATAAAAATACACTTGTGATTAGATCGCTTTGAACATAGAGCTGTCGTAATAGATACTTCAGAACTTTTTGTATCGCATCAGTTATGCACACACAATATTACTCAATTAATGTATCTGTCATAAGTTTTGGATTAGATGTAGACTGATTCAGCTATCTTTGAGAGTTTATTTCTCGCACACTCCAAACTACTGCTATATTTGATAGAAAGAGCCAGTGACTCTCTAAAGTCATCCAACATACTAGAGGATATAGAAAACTTATGACACTGAACATACTGCAGAATAAAGGAAGCAAACTATATTAAACATACTACGGGATAAAAAACAATAATAGACAACATGAAACATATTCGACAGTAAAGGAAACTGAGATTATCAAGTATGTTGACGATACAGACAATGAACAAAATTTAATGTGCTGGAAAATAAAGAACAGCACCGATACTAAACATACTAAAGGATAAAATAACCCAGGAATATAACATATATTAAACGATAATGACAACAAACTTACCAGAGCCCAATAATTCTTGGCGAATATGATAAGGCTGTTTAAAAAAGGAATCCCAGGCCATGGGTAATTATATCAGAGAAATCAAAGTATACACAATATGGCCACCTTTAATCCCAACAATTACATGTATTCTTGGAGAGAAGTTGTCCGTATCTAACATGGACATATTCCTTCGATTGACTTATTTGATGGAATACTTGAATCAACTTTGTATCATGAAAAATCTATTCCGTTTATGGGCTTGACAGGTGTCCTCCTACTACAGTAGACATGTTGAATATTGGTATATTGCTTATGTGTCTATCATGACATTTCAAGACTGCAGTCCAAACTGAGCTGAGGTAGAGTTCTATGCTGAATACCACCATTAACCATGGATTCATGTTTCTCATGGTTTTATTGGTATATTGACCAAGATTTGTTATTTATGATGAATAATATTAATTTTACTTATGTTCGAACGTGCCAAGGAAATTTATAAGAACCTGTATGTTCTCGTTATATTTAGAACCTCAATTTACATGTAACATATAGCATTACGAAGATATTCAACAATATTTGAGTGGGTCACCTGTTTCTGGGTGTATTAGTCTTCTGTCTCACTTCCATCCTTTTTACGCACATCTGGAGAACAGCCAATATTTTTATCTGATCCAATCCTTGCTGACACAAGACTAAAAATAATGCATTGAAGTTTTTTTTCTATCGCTTAGTTTATAGAGTCTAACATTGGCAACCAGCATTGTTCATTGTTCAGACGTTCTGTTACTTTAAGTGCCCTTATGGGTGCATGCAACTTCATCTCGTGTGAGTAGTCAGGCATAAACTACAACACTAAGAGAAACAGAACTCTTACTAACAGACCAAGATGATCCAACGAATGGTATGGAAATATTTAAGTCTTTATGTGTATAAAATATGCTCATATATTTCAGTATTATTGGCAAAACACACAGATAGCGGACGGTCAAGTTCACTTTTATGTAAAGTGGGAAAAGCAATACAAAGTTTAACATGTTAACTTAAAATGTCTGCATCTCTAAACCTTTAGTTTCAATATTATTTTAAATTCTTTGTATACTTAGCGAACGTCATAAATTTATATACAGATAACAATAATGTTGTTTAAACATATTTATTAAAGAAATTAATGTTATATGTAATTTATTTGCATCATCAGGATTAAGGTCATTTGGGCGAAACATTGACGTTACATATTTTCTCTCTCAGCTACTTTAGTAAATTCTTTATATTTTTAGATTTTCATTATGCTCTAACTGTTCTTTATGTTCACGAAGAATGGATGGCAATCTGCCTTGAACTTGTACGATTATCACGGTTAAGGAGATAAAAATGTTAAAAAAGGACTTAAAGATGTAAAACCTGAAATTAAAATTTATTGTTGTATTTTTTTCATTTGTTTTTATTCATAAATGGAGATAAAAATATGTTAAAAAAGGACTTAAAGATGTAAAACCTGAAATTAAAATTTATTGTTGTATTTTTTTCATTTGTTTTTGTTCATAAACACTTCGAGTTGTTTATAAGATATTGTTTTTAAAAACTCCCAGTTGTTTATACTATATCGTATTTTTGGAATCTTTCAGTTATTTATGCTATATGTTATTACAAAATATTTGTTTACAGTATATCTTATTTTTAGAAACTTCCAGTTGTTTATGTATATCTTGTTTTTAAACTGCAGGTGGTTTATATTATATTTTGTTTTAGAAAAACTTATAACTGTTCGTAGTATATCTTATTTTTAGAAACTTCCAGTTGTTTATGTATATCTTGTTTTTAAACTGCAGGTGGTTTATATTATATTTTGTTTTAGAAAAACTTATAACTGTTCGTAGTATATCTTATTTTTAGAAACTTCCAGTTGTTTATGTATATCTTGTTTTTAAACTGCAGGTGGTTTATATTATATTTTGTTTTAGAAAAATTTATAACTGTTCGTAGTATATCTTATTTTTAGAAACTTCCAGTTGTTTATGTATATCTTGTTTTAAACTGCAGGTGGTTTATATTATATTTTGTTTTAGAAAAACTTATAACTGTTCGTAGTATATCTTATTTTTAGAAACTTCCAGTTGTTTATGTATATCTTGTTTTTAAACTGCAGGTGGTTTATATTATATTTTGTTTTAGAAAAATTTATAGCTGTTCGTAGTATATCTTATTTTTAGAAACTTCCAGTTGTTTATGTATATCTTGTTTTTAAACTGCAGGTGGTTTATATTATATTTTGTTTTAGAAAAATTTATAACTGTTCGTAGTATATCTTATTTTTAGAAACACTTCAATTTGTTCAGATACCGCAGTATATACGGATAATTATATGTATGGAGAGAGAGAGAGAGGTGAAGAGAAGGAGAATGGTTATTTAATTTATTAAAGTTAACGTGCCTCCAGTGGCACAACGGTGTGCCTGCGGACTTACAACACTAGAAAACAGATTTCGATGCCCGTGGATGGTAGAGTACAGATAGCCCATTGTTTAGCTTTGTGTCGAATGAAAGACAAACAACAAATGAACTAAACTTTATGTATCTGAACAAACATTACAAAATAGATACATTTTGAAGCTTTGCCGAATAACAAAGAAGATCCGACGAGAAAAAAGTGCAAAAGATAGAACATAATTGAGTTCGGGGATTGTTTTTGATGTAACATATGCGTATTAGCAAGGGTTTGAAACTGGATTTGAACTTTTTCCTAAAAACCTAGTTTTGTTAAAAAATTACCTCCAATAATCTTATAGTTAACTCCGTTTGTCGTTTTGTATTTAGAAGGAATGAGCAATTGCATTTACATGTTAAATAAAAGTATGAAGAAATATATGCTTGTTGATGGCTGAATTATCAGACCGCATTAATAACACCTATACATGTTAAGCCATTTACGAAGGAAAAGAGAAAAATATTATTATTTGGAACAAGAGCACGTCGTCAAAATTAAGAAACAAGGGGCTACTAAACTTTTAGCCCCCCGCTAGTACAGCGGTAAGTCTACGAATTTACACCCTAAAATCACGGGATCCATCCCCTAGGTGGGTACAGCAGATAGCCTGAGGTGGCTTTGCTATAAGAAAAGCACACAAACACACACTAAACTGTTAAACCAAAAGTATATAATATACCTCTGTAACTGGGAAGAGAGGGGGACAGTGCTATAAATCTAGGGAAATGTGAGTAATTAAAACTAATTGCTATGATAACTAAATGTTGTTAAATTATTTAAATAGAAAGCTAAATTCAACATTGACCATATGACTTGAACGTGATGATCGGTTTAAAAGTCATTATTTATTGTCTATTGTTACTGGATCATGAAAATATAAACTAATTAATAGTCACTATTTATATTCACTGATACTGGATCATGAATGGTTAAATTGGTTTATCTGTTGTTGCTGGATCATGAAAGGTAAAAAGGATTAATCGTCACTATCCATATCTATTGCTACTGGACTATACATTCCATAGGACTCAGCACATGAAACAATACAAAAACTCAACATACTAAGAAACCAAATAAACACAGCCATAAAATTGTACTCACCAGATAAATTAATGACGAATTAGACAAAATAAAACAATACTTCATCAACATCAATAAGTTTCCTCCACAAACCGAAGAAAACATTATACGCACACACCTAGACAAAAAACAAAATCAACTAACAAAAGTAAATATATCCTACGATTTAGAAAATCACAAAACCATATACTGCTGTATACCATATATTCCCGACATCAGCAGACAAATAACCAACATTTGGCAGAAACTAGTAACAAAATATGACATTCCAGTTAATACCAAATTTATTCAAAAACCAGGCACAAAACTGAGGTCTATACTATGTAAAAACTACACTGAAAAACACCACACCAACATTATTTATAAAATACAATGTGATAACTGCCACGACTTCTATACTGGAGAAACAAGTAGAAAAATGGAAACCAGATTCAAAGAACACAAAAAGTCATCTTCACACGTTTCCGAACACTGCAAATCAAATAAAAACAACATAACCATAGAAAACACTCAAATACTAAATAAAGAAACAAACATAAACAAACGCAAAATTAGAGAAGTCTTACTTATACAACAGCTCAAGCCCAAAATAAACCAACACAAAGGAACACCTTTATACCTATATTAATAAATATAATCAAACATCTAAGCACGCCCTCTACAGTCATACACTCAGTTACACAACTCCTTTCAAACATGTGGTCAGCTATCAGTCAGTTGCCTCTTTCTTTCTTTGTGAACCTGACGATGACCGAAGAAGGTCGAAACGTTGTTCGCTCCTGTGCATAGTTTTCTCTATCCATAACAGCCGTTTCTACATATATATGGATCATAAAAGGTTAAACTGATTAATAGTTTCTGATCATACCTGTTGTTACTGGATCATGAATGATTAAACTTATTTACGGTGAACGTTCCCAGTGTTACTGGACTATAGAAAGTTGTGCTTTTATAGCTACATCAATACCTTTTTCTCAATTCTTCAATGACTGAATTTATTGATTATTTTATTCCAGCCATCAGGATAAACAAAGTTTTGTGAAAAGGTATTTAATATTCTTCTCACAACACGTTGTTATAATCGTCTTGAAAATAATAAAATTTAGCACAATTAAAATTTGCATGTTAGTTATTATTCAGTTTCAAAATGATCATTGGTTTTAGGTGTGTAAAAATTAATTTTTGATTTTAAGAAATGTTATACAGCTGTCAAGCCCAAAACTATACGTGATAAGCGTTTAACCAATCTGTCTGTTTCCCTACCTATCAGGTCCGGCATGGCCAGATGGTTAAGGCACTCGACTCGTAATCCGAGGGTCGCAGGTTCGATTGGTTGGTTGGCTGGTTTATTTAGTGTTTTATGGCGCAGGTTCGAATCCTCGTCATACCAAATATGCTCGCACTATCAGCCGTGGGGACGTTATAATGTGACGGTCAATCCTACTCTTCGTTGGTAAAAGAGTAGCCCAAAAGTTGGCGGCTGGTGGTTATTACTAGCTGCCTTCCCTCTAGTCTTACACTGCTAAATTAGAAAGGGCTAGCGCAAATAGCCCTTGTGTAGCTTTGCGCGAATTTCAAAACAAACCAAACCCTAAATATCTATTAATCCTCTCTCACAAGTGTTTGATTGAGTTTGTTATAAATACTAGATACGCCGTTATTGTGCTGATATATTGCCCAGTGTAACATCTCATTATTCTTCGCAAGATATCGTCAATGTATATGTAATTTGAATAACTTTTCGCTAAACTTCGAATTTTTTTGATAACAAGATAGTTGTTTATCATATAATTTATTCGTACATAAAAGATTCCACTCGTAAAAATTTGATTGAGAAGTTTACACTCTGTTGGAAATTAACATGCCAAGTTTCCAAAAACCCAGCAATGTATCAAAATTATACAAAGTCATTGGGTTTCATTCACAAGTTAAAAAACCTGATTCGGAAGGAGTATTTTAAGTTTTCTTAAAGTTTTAGAACAAGGTAGATTTGCCCAAAAAAGCTTATAAATTGTGTTGATAATAATTTAGTTTGTAACCAGTTCGTGTATTTACGTGCTGGCATATGAAATGAAACACAACAAATTATGGATGTTAACCGTTTGTGGTGATGGATAATTTTTGTATTTTAACTGTTAAATTGAGCTCTGACGGAGTTCATTTAGGCATCATATTCTCAAGTCCTTGATTTGATATGTATAAATGCAACACCAGAGGCCGTTAGTGAGTAAACAGTAAACGCTAGTTTCACGTCCTCTGCAATAGCATTTTCCACAGAACTGATATTCCTGTTTTGCTAATTTGCTATAGTTTCAGTTTCTATTGTTTTTGTACAATACAGTATGTGAAAACTGCCTACTGGTATGCTTAAATGATAAAGTTGTTTAGTGGAACTGCCTCGGTCTTCTTTTCTTTGTTTGCGCAGTTAATGATCAATTATAATATTTTGTTTGTTTGTTTTGAACTTCGCACAAACCTACTCGAGGGCTATATGTGCTAGCCCTTCCTAATTTAGCAGTGTAAGACTAGAGGGACAGCAGCTAGTCATCACCACCCACCGCCAACTCTTGGGCTACTCTTTTACCAACGAATAGTGGGATTGACTGTACATTACATTATAATGCCGGTCCGCTGAAAAATAAAAAAATAATAAATTAAATTAATTTTAACCCTTTCACTCCCAACCACAATTTTGAAACTTTTTCCAAACTCTTGTTGTATATTAAAGAAAAAAATATGAGTAAACCAGTTAATATAAATATATTCTAATAATATTATCATTTTCAATTACATTATAATTTAAATATTATTTCAAATTGGATTTTCTCAGTATTTCAACTAGTATAATATAAGAGGAAGGAAAAGTGAAAGTTTATACTTAAAGCTACGAAACTATAGAATTGACAAGTTTACGGCTGCCTTCATACCTTACAGTCCCTCAGGAAGTAATGTGTTCTCACTTAGTGTATATTTGAGAATTTAGGATTACGTTTTACTGTGTTGATAACCTTGAGATTCTTGTGAAATACCTTAAACGTAAATCACGTGTTAGCTGGACATGTCCCTGCTGAGTCCAAGCAGATATTCCCCTGTCTACAGGTAAGAACAACTAAGATATTTTGTTTCATATAAAAGTACCATTTGTTCCTTCAAGTTAACCGGTTGTTCTTCGACACCAAAGTTTTAAGAATTTTATACCAAATGTGTTAAATTTGCTTATTCTATTCATGGAAATTGACGGGCATGCGAGACCTGAGTCTTACGTCTAGTAGCGCCAAGTGGCAGCAGACAAGTTGCTGGTGTCCAGTGCTAGAAGTGTCAGTTTGTACTAAGAAGACAGAGAATTGTTTGTGACTTACTTTGTACTAGCTAAAAACTTGTTAAGTTGTTTATTTTAAAGAAAATCTCTCTTCAGTATGGATAGATGGCTGAAGGAACACGCATCACACAAGAAAACCTTAAGTGATGCACAAATGCAGCCTAGTTTTATTGAAACTGAAGTTAGGAAAAATAATAAGCCTAATTATAAACGTTTAAGTGATATGTAGCTTGGTAGCAAAGAAAAGAAAACAAAGACCTATTGGACTCGACACTATTGAGATGAATATTTGAATTATGGTTTTATAAGTGGTGGTGGCAATAATGACTTGCCATTATGCGTTCTTTGTTATTCAACATTATAAAATGAGAGCATGAAACCATCGAAACTGAAACGCCACTTTGATACCAGACATCCAAAATACTCGAGTAAGCCAATATATATATATATATATTTTTATAAATAAGAAATATTAAATAGTTATATCCAGGAAAATAATTTTACACACTTTTCCCATGATATCTTCCAATAATTGGTTTGTGTTGAATTTCGCGCAAAGCTACAGGAAGGCTATCTGCGTTAGTCATCCCTAATTTAGCAGTATAGTACTAGAGGGAAAGCAGCTAGTTATTACCACTCACTGCCAAATGTTGGGCTACTCTTTACCAACAAATAGGGGAATTAACCCTCACATTATAACTCCTCACGACTGAAAGGGCGAACATGTTTGGTGTGACGGGGATTCGAATCTGCGACCTGAGATTACGAGTGGAGTGCCTTAACCACCTGACCAAGCTGGGCAGCTTTCAATGAAGACTCGATTATAGACTCATATGTAATTTCAAAAGTAATAGACGAGACAAGTTATCCACATAATATTGATGAAACGTTAATACTTTCTACAGTGAACATCTGTGTTTATAAAAAAAACAAGAAAACCACTTAAATTTACTGTTTCTCTCTAATAATAGAGTGAAGTTAGAATTGTGGACATGGTGAAAAATATTGAAGAAACTTTTATACGCTTGGTTCATTGTAGTCAGTTTTTTATTACAAGTGGGTAAAAGCACAGACATAGCAGATGCTGTCAGTTTAATGTGTTTTGTAAGATATTATTGTAAGGACACAATTCATGAATATTTATTCATCTGTAAATCACTTCCAACAAGAACAACGACTGACTAGATTTTTAATTAAATCAATAATTTTATAATTCAGAGTGGAATTCAATGGAAAAAAATGTGTTGGATTGAATACCGATGGCGCTCACTCAATGGCAGGTTTCCTTACAGGAGTTCCCCAGAGGATTAGAGCAGTGACACCAGTTTGTAAATGGATGCATTGTAGCATTCACAGAAAGGTGTTAGCTGTAAAGGAAGTGAATACACTTACTTTTGAATTCATCTATGCAAGAATGTGTTAAATTCATAAACTATACAAAATCTAGTTCTTTGAATTCCTGAATCTTTACTGCTTTGTGCAGAGAATTAAGAAATAAACACAAGAATTTCCTATTACATTGTGAAGTTTGGTGGTTATCAAAAGGAAATGCCTTAAAAGACTCATCGAAATGAAGAATGAAGTCATCTTGTTTTTGGAGCAACATCCCTATCAGCAAAGGATGCAATACATGAATTTAGAAACAGGTTTCATAATTTGCTTTCGTTAATTAAGGTGACCTATTTATGTGACATTTTTGGCTTCTTAAATGTGTTAAATCTAAACTTACAAGGTGCTAACATAAATATTTTTAAAGTTTGGGAAAAGACAGAAGCAGCTTTAAAAAATTAACATGTGGGTACATCGACTCAAGAAGAGAAATTATACGTTTTTTTCTACTTTAACAGAATAACACAACCAAGGTGAAAAGGTAAAATTCTAGCTGATATTTCTTCATCAATCAAAGAGTATCTTTTCGGGTTAAAATCATGCTTTAAGGAGTATTTTCCTCCAATTGACAGCAGTGAAATGTAGATGCATTCTACTGTTCACACGGAAAATGAGGAAGGATTACAACTTAGTGAATTACATATTGATTTTATTATCGAACTGTCCTGTGGCAGCGCACTGAAAGACTGTTTTAGTTAAGTCTTGTTAATTAAACTTTGGCTGACCTGTCGTGCTGAGTATCCAAATTTATCAGAAAATGCAGTAATAATTTTTATGCCCTTTGTCACGACTGAAAAGTGAGAATCAAGCTTCTCAACGTTGGTTTTTCTCAAAAAACAAGTATAAAAACAGGTTAGGGATCCAGTCAGGTTTTAGGATCAAATTGATTTCTTTTCTTCTTCATTTGAAGTTGCTGTATGATGAAAAACAGCATCATCTTTCTCATTAGGTAAGTTTTTCTCAAAAGAACGTTAATAAATATAGAGTTAATGTAAAAATTAAATAACAATGACGTATAATTTCTTTTATTTATTTTTACAAAGTAGTACAATAAAACACCTGTATATTTTATAATCAATCATGTATCGATAGAACTATTGCTTACAGCTTGATGTTAATCCTTAACCATTTCTTAGCAGGTTATTTAATTAGGTATTTCAGGAGGCCGGGTTTCATGAAAAATTATAAAATAAACTTTTCCAACAAGGGACCGGTTTATTTGGTTTATTTTGTGATTTTTCCTACATTCACATTCACATCCCTCAGCTGTTATAAATAGTAAAGACAAAACGCCTACGAGGAACTGTTTTGTGTGGCACTGAGTACACTAAAGGGAAACATCGTTACCCTAGTGTAAATACTATCTTAAGATAAGATTAGTGTATATTATTGATTACAGGAGGATAATATAAAAGTTGGGGTTTTGTTTTAAAAGGGTATTTTTAGGCACATAACTTAAATTGTTTGAAATTATCAGTTTATCATATAGTTATATAATAGTATAATCGAATAGCTCTCTATTAACGCAGGTCTGGCATGGCCAGGTGGATTAAGGCGTTCGTCTCGTAATCTAAGGGTCGCGGGTTCGAATCCCCGTCGCACCAAATATGCTCGCCCTTTCAGCCGTGGGGGCGTTATAATGTGACGGTCAATCCCACTATTCGTTGGTAAAAGAGTAGCCCAAGAGTCGGCGGTGGGTGGCGATGAATAGCTGCTTTTCCTCTAGTCTTACAATGCTAAACTAGAGACGGCTAGCGCAGATAGCCCTCGAGTAGATTTGCGCGAAATTCAAACAAAAAAAAAATTTTAACACGTACCAGGTATACTATTGTGTGTATACTTCGTGGATATAAATTAAATATATTCAAATATTTCAGCTATCCACTTTCAAATTCGCTCTGTAAAGCTTGTTTAAATAACTTTGACCTCAGACTTGCTTGTATATGGAATGATGAATTCACCATTAAAATAGGACGAACTCGATTCTATTTCAGAAATTGAAATAAATTTGATTTTGCAATTTATACTACATGTGCCATTTTATTGTGATCAAACATTACTATTCGCGTCTGTCTGATATAAAGTATATTTTATTGTTAGTTTAAATACGTATAAAATTATAATGTGAATCTGTTTCATTCTATCACAGTAATAATTTCTGCTATAGAGTAACTTTTTGAAATAATTGTTTATTGTGTAAAATTCCAGTTAATTGTTACGTAACTTTTCCGTAAATATATCGTTAACTTTTCAGTGCGTTTTTCTTCATATCACTAATTCGTTGGTTTCCCTGTTTAATAATTTGCTTAATTATTATTTTTTTTGTAATAATGTACTATTAAGTAATTATAAGTCGCCCCCCGTTAGTACAGCGGTAAGTCTACGGATTTACAACGCTAAAATCAGGGATTCAATTCCTCTCGGTGGGCTCAGCAGATAGCCCGATGTGGCTTTGCAATTAGAAAACACACACACAATTATAAGTCAATATATGCTGTTTAAATACACAGTTATGTACTGTGTCATAACATGATGAAATGAGGATTATTTGAACTACAAATATGGTTAAAATATCAAAATAATAATCACGAGATTAGGCTTATGGCTTTGTTTTGAGTTTTTGGTTTATTTATGGAGAATAGTGTGACGTCATTACAATAATGTTATTGGATTCAGCTGTGATTACATGCGTTCCTTCTGTGAGCTTTTGTTTCTTACTCAAATTTCCGAATCTACTGTCACCTTTTCTACTCTTAACTGAAGATAAATAGTTAATCGTAGGCATCTTCTGTTGGTTTTGTGTTTTTTCTTCTATTTCTTTTCACATGTTCATCATTTCACAATTTTTACATGTTTGTGTGTTCCACTAAAATGTTAAGAAATACATTTGCATTCAATCAAAGTAGTACGGACAAGATTAGTGATTGATCATTGATATCGGATATTAGTATTCAAGTGGTATTTCATTTAATACACAGAAAAATTGAATTTTTGTCACTAAAAGTATTATAAAAAACTAATTTTAGCGTGTTTGACTACCCATATTATCAGATAATTTCATATAAATTATTATTCTACACGACTATTTTAACTTTTTACAGTTTTCTTTCGGAAATAAACATAAACTAAGAAATATAATGTTTAAAATAAAATGGAAAACAAATTACTGAAACTTTCTCGTCGCCAGCTTTAATTCCGAGTGAGTTTTGAGTGTTCTAATAAGTTGTTAACAAAACGTTTTCACACGCTATCCCATGGCATATCAAGGTCCGGCATAGCCAGGTTGTTAGGGCGCTCGACGCGTAACCAGAGAGTCACGGGTTCGGATATCCATCACACCAAACATGCTTGTCCATTCAGTCATGAGGGCGTCATTATGTGAGGGTCAATACTACTGTTTGTTGGTAAAAGAGTAGCCCAATAGTTGGCAGTGGGTGCTTATGATTAGCTGCCTTCACTCTAGTCTCACACTGCTAAATTAGAAACGGCTAGCACAAATAGCCCTCGTGTAGCTTTACGCGAAATTAAAAAAACAAACAAACTCATGACATATCAAGTATATAAGCAATACTAGTTTAAGTACAAAGGTAAAAAATCAAGAACATTATGTGAGTATAACGAGAGAAAATGATATATGAGATGAAACGGGGTGATTTAAGAAGTTTTTTTTTTTCCGTGAATATGACTTCGTTTTATTCTTGTTACATTTTTATTATCAAATGAGTTTCATCTTCAGATGCTTTTGAAGTCAATATGGTCAAAGATTCCAAAATGACTTTATTATACTCTTATGTTCTTTTCCAAAAACATTTTTATACAAATCAGCTGTCCACTGTAGACGAAATGCAAATACCCGTAATTTTGTTTCTGTTGACTTTATTCATTTGAAATTAATGTTAAAAATAAATATTTTTCTGTGCAAATCGATTAAATATTACTTGAATTCTAATCCTGATAATGACTTTTACTAACTGGTCATGCCAGTCTTCCTTCGGTTTTAAGCCTAACGTGCATATTGTCTGCAATTATTCCTTTCAAAGGTTATGGTGAAAATCGTAAGCTTAAATATCATCTTCTAGGCTAAATAATTCTAAGAGGACAAACAATTGGTTTCATTACATAAATCAGATAGTAGCGTAGTGATTTTCTCTATCATTAATAGGCTTTTGTTTAATTGTTTGCCTTAGCGCAAAGTAGTAACTTATCTGCTCTTCTCCGCCACGCGGATCGAGACCTGGATTGTAAGATTGTAAGTATAACGTTAACCCGATGGCGACCCGCTAATATAGAAGGATAAATTGTGCTTCCTTTAGTCTAACTCTAATTCATTTCTACTTTTATTGATTCCTAGTTTTATATTATACAACGATTTATTGGTAGCATGTGAAGAAATCTTATTCTACTAAACTATGATAGACATCTGTTTCCACAACACATGCTTTAAAGTAGTTAGAACAAAATAAAATTTTTTCCCTGAACTATTAGATTCATGATTATATTTAGATAAAGTCTTTGATTTACATTTACATATATCATTAATTTAGTAGATTTGAAAAATTTCAGTCTTAAAATATGAAGTATAACTTAATTATTAAACACGTTCTGATATGAACTCGATTCTCGAAGTTTAAAGTGATCATTTGAGACTATTCTATATACTTTTGCTGGAGTATTCAATAACATTTGTATGTCCTGGGATCGATTTTGATGTCTCTTGTGTGGATGACACCACTGCAACTTTGTATTTCACAGACGAACTCTATATTATTACTGTGGTTAATAAACATATTTCTTAAACTCCTACTCCTAACTACCCAATTCCGCCTCTCACTTAAACAAGGATCGGGTTCAATCTCTTGTGGGAAAATTAATTAAAAGAATGACGTCATTGTCCCATATAATCGAATATTTACATCTTCCAAGCTTGCACCTGATATCTCTTGTATCCTGAAAGGTACTCCAGAACATAATTAAAGAATTTACCTCTTAACTGATAACAAGTTATTTTTAGTAGCTGGAACTGTGAAATACGTCTTTATAACTTGAATATTTTGTTAAAGATTGCTGTAGTACTTTAAAGGAGTATTTTCATTACATTTTTTTCGTCTTTTACACAATACAAGAATTAGCTATTTGTTGTCTATACCGTGTGTAGTGTGCACTAATTTGGTAAATCATTTAAATTTATGAAGTTATATATATATATAATATAATATATATGCTTAATTAATATGTGATTGATAAGAAAATTGTCCAGTTGTTTTTATTAATTTAAATATTTGGGTTCCCTAAGGACGTGACGATGAACAATAGCAAAGTGAATAAACCTTACAGAAATACTGATTTAAATTTATAAAAATGTCTCAAAACTGTTTTCATCACTTTACTACAGCCGGTGTTATGATAATCGCTGTGACGTCACAAACAACAGGGGCTCTCTTTTTTCCTTAAGAACATGTGTTTCAGTTGAAAAAAAACATCAGTGCCCTGAACTCTAGAAGTGACACAACAGCTAGATATTTTCGATATGATGGCCTTTTTCGCTAGTCATAACAACATTTTTCTAGATAAGTTGACGTCCAAAGCCTTCCCGGAAGTATTCAACTTGTCTGCAATCCAAACACAACTTTCATAAATATCCATTTTAGTGTTTGGTCATGAGGTAGTTTGGTGAAAAACACGTCATTCTCACGGATTGTAAACAGGGTTATGCATTAACACGCTGGTTACCGCCCTTTCCACCTACACTTTTATATAGTCATTCCAAGGGATAAGGTGTAGATATAAAAAGGCTGATTATTCCTCGTATAATCTCATCGTGGACCCCACTATACCGTAACAATTTTGGCATATTAAAAACGCTTTTGTTTTACTTAGCCATTTATACAAAATACTTATATCAACAGAAAGAAGATGATGATGATTTTGTTCTAAAAACATAGTCTTAAGAAAGAGTAAAACTCATGGCATCTTAAACTTTAGGTTTAAGATTTAAAAGTATAAAAATCTTCATCAGTGATTAAAGCAACTTTTGTACAGTCTGAAGTCTCAAGTAAGTGGTTTATTGAATTTCGGATAAAACTCTTTTCTTTAGTTCCGTAATGCAGATACAGATGAAGCTGCAATGTATTTATATCAGGAGGAATATATTTAGAGAAGGTATACTTACAAACACAAAAAGAATGGCATGCTCAACTGCTTTGGTGAAGAAAAAGAAACGGCAGGTTCTTAAAAGGCTTTATGACTAATTTCGGAATCTTCGCGTAAACCTATACTAGAGTTATCTAGTATGCTCATAGTCGTCTCTAATTTTGAGGTGATAGACTAGAGGGAAGGCAACAAGGTAATAGCACCTATCGCTATCTTTTAGGCTATTCTTATATGGCAGAAGAAAGAGATTTAACTGTAATTCATGCAGCGCACAAACAGACCTCAAAACAAGAAGTTTTTTGTAGCAACGAGTCCTAAATTATGAACACGCAGATTCTCACTCCGAAATCTCTGACCGTTAGGCTACACGTGGCTTCAAGAGTTATGAAAATACGGAAGATTATGAGTACTAGTTCCTCTCTCCCTACCATGGGTGTAGCAGAAGGTAGAGAGAACTGGAAGAGAAGATAAACGTTGCTTGTTAAATATCATCCACATTTCTTAACTTGAAGTTTGCAAATTGTCCACATCCAGTTTAACAAACCTTTAGTGATGCAAATTGTCCACATCCAGTATGACAAACCTTTAGTGATGCAAGTTGTCCAACTCTAGCACTACAAACCTTTAGTGTTGGCTCGGCATGGCCAAGCGCGTTAAAGCGTGCAACTTGTAATCTAAGGGTCGCGGGTTCGCATCTGCGTCGTGCCAAACATGCTCGCCCTCCCAGCCGTGGGGGTGTTATAATGTGACGATCAATCCCACTATTCGTTGGTAAAAGAGTAGCTTAAGAGTTGGCGGTGGGTGGTGATGACTAGCTGCCTTCCCTGTAGTCTTACATTGCAAAATAGTCCTCGTATAGCTTTGCGCGAAATTCAAAACAAACCAAACAGCAAGGGTAGCCAAATGAAGATTCAAAGTTTAATATTACTCTTATCAGTACAATAATGTCTTGCAAAAGTTAAACATTACTATTATAGCAGCTTATTTTGCCCCTGTAATAATCTAATGTTTCTATTGTAACAGCATGAAAATACAAAACCCTATAACCAGAACGTTTTCGAAAGGTGTACCCTTTTTACCCAGAAGAAAGCACTCTTGTTTTATGGGTTTGTTTTTTATGTGAAATTGGTTTTTGAATCTACATGTTTTCTTAACCTCAGTGTTAGGAGTATAATATGAGGTTGTAACATTTAAAACTTCCATTATAACAGTGTATCTTACCTTTGTAGTAGTTTCCTGTTGCTGTTGTAATTGTTTAATATTAGTTTTCTGGTACTAAAATGGCATTCTTATAAATTTTATGCACCGTATTTTTCGGTGTATAAGAAATATCTTTTTTCCCCACAAAAGGGGGTCTCAAACCCCTCTGCGTCCTATACACCAAAGGTAAAAATTTTATGCCTCTCTAGGCGTATTTTGAAAGGGTTTTTGGCGAGTAGGCAGTTTTTTTGTTTCCATAATGTTGAAAAGTACCAAACCTTTTTTCTTTCCTAAAATGTTGAAACTGTAATAAAGATATTTTAAAAAATGTGAAGTGAGCAATTGCCTTAATGGCGCCAAAGATGATATTGTTTGAGGACAATGAGAGTGAACTTTCAGAACTTGTTTTCAGTGAATTCAGTGACGCAAAAGAAGATTTTGAAAGTTTTATAATGAATGAACAATGTTTTGATACAAATGTGTAAAACAACCATATTTTATTTTATTATGGACACTACTTTTGAAGTATTCTAAAGAATAACAAAGTATTATACTGATATTGAACAAATAAATAAATGATAACTGTGAATATTTTTTTTCTTTGAAGATAGCCTTAGAAATATGGGTGCATCTTATACACCGAAAATGCGGTAATTGTTATAATATTTTATTATTATTTTGATAATAAAGTTTTTGTAACATGTTTATCAGATCATCTTAAAGATCATGTTCAGGCAAATACACCCAAGTTTTAGTACTGAGTAAGACCAGAGACGAACAACAACTTGTATTAGAATATTTTCTGTGTTACACAGTTTTAGTTTATAACTGAAAATAAGGTATCCGATACTATTTAAGTATATATGCATGCTACGTATTGTAATTTATATCAGACAAGTCTCCAATTTATTATGTTATTTATTACGATTTCAAATAGCCTGAAATTTTAGTTTTAATCTACAAGTGAATTGATTGTCGATATGTATCAAATTTATGATGTTTGATAAGAAGGTTGACACACACAGCTTTCTTTCCGAACACAAATATACTTTAATATAAAAACAATAGTACAATTTATGATAATGGTTATTACAAATAATAATTTATAAAAAAAAGTTTTACAAACATGCAAATAATACTAAGTCTTCTATCTGGTCTGGAATTAAATATTTTATTGATTATTCACAATGAGCGAATCAATGATACACTTCATTTGACGGGAAATCGGTTAGTTTCTTCATACGTGAGCTTTTTCCGCTGAAGTTATACGATGAATTACTAACGTCCAAAGTTAATTCACAGATGTTAAGCTGTTTGTAATGTTCGAAATCTATGAACATTCCTGGTAAAAAATCTGCAATTTTCCGATTAATAAGCGTTAGCTACCAATAGCTTTCAAGGTCTATAGTATACTAACTTCAGCAAACCAACAATATTAAACTGTCTCTTGGCGTGTCGATTTATAAGCTTTTAGAGTGAAGTTCTCGAAAGTTCAGTTGGCAACAATATTTGAAGATATGCTAGTGTAAAACATATATTATTAATTCTAACATTTGATAATCTTCAAATTTATAAAATAGGTGGGACGTTTGTATTATACATTTAACAATGTAAGCTACATGCATTTCTAAATATTGATTAAACTGAAACAAACATAGATATTAAAATAAATACACAATAGTAAATCCGTTACATATATATATTTTAATTGAATATATCGTAAAGATACGTGTGTGTGAGGATATGTGCGAAGTTTTTTAAGCCATATATTTTCACTTGAAATAACTCTTTATTTTTAATGCGTTTCACATTTTTTATTCTAATAATCTAATTTTGTTTGTTTGTAGTTAAGCACAAAGCCACACAATGAGCTATTTGTGGCCTGCTCACCACGGTATCGAAACCCAGTTTCTAGCCTTGTAAGTCCGCAGACATACCGCTGTGCCACTGGAGAGCTATAATCTTGTATTACATTGTTTTTCTTATCTGAATAAAATCGTTTGCATTTGAGTATATATGACTTCCTTATAGGTATATTCCATATACAATACATGATCAAAAGTATGTGGACACCCGCCCATCACATCCATATGTGCTTGTTGAACATCTCATTCCAAAACCAGGGGTATTAATATAGAGTTGGTCCCCTCTGCTGCTATAACAGCCTCCACTCCTTTGGGAAGATTTTGGAACATGGCTGCGGGGATTCGCTCCTATTCAGCCACAAGAGAATTAGTGTGAGGTCGGGCACTGATGTCGGGCGAGAAGGCCTGGCTTGCAGTCGGCGTTCCAATTCATCCCAAACGTTTTCGATGAGGTTGAGGTTAGGGCTATGTTCAGGCCAGTCAAGTTCTTCCACACCAACCTCGGCAAACCATGTCTTTGTGGACCTTGCTTTACGCACGGGGGCATTGTCATGCTGAAACAAAAAAGGGCCTTCCCCAAACTGTTGCCACAAAGTTGGAAGCACACAATTCTCTAAAATGTCACTGTATGCTGTGGCATTAAGATTTCCCTTCACTGGACCTAAAGAGCCTAGTCCAAACCATGAAAAACAGCCCCAGATAATTATTCCTTCTCCACAAAACTTTACAGCTGACACTATGCATTCAGGTAGGTAGTATTCTTCTAGCATTCGCCAAAATTAGATTTGTCTGTGAAACTGCCAGATTGTGAAGTGTGATTCATCATTCCAGAGAACGCGTTTTCACTGCTCCAGAGTCCAATGGCGGTGTGCTTTACACTACTCGAACCGACGCTTGGCATTGCACATGGTAATCTTAGGCTTGTGTGCAACTTCTCGGCGATGGAAACCCGTTTCATGAAGCTCCCAACGAACAGTTCTTGTGCTGACGTTGCTTCCAGAGGCAGTTTGGAAGTCGGTAGTGAGTGTTGCAACTGTGGACAAACGATTTTTACGCGCTACGCGCTTCAGTACACGGCGGTCCCGTTCTGTGAACTTGTGTGGCCTACCTCTTCGTGGTTGAGCTGTTGTTTCCCTAGACGTTTCTATTTCATAATAACAGCGCTTACAGTTGACCGGGGCAGCTCTAGCAGGGCAGAAATTTGACGAACTGACTTGTTGGAAAGGTGGCATCCTATGGAAGTACCACGTTAAAAATCACCGAGCTCTTCAGTACGACCCCTTCTACTGTCAATGCTTATCTATGGAGATTGCATTGTATGCTTGATTTTAGGGACCTGTTAGCAATGGGTGTGGCTGAAATAGGTAAACCCACTAATTAAAATGGGTGTACACATAACTTTGGCCATGATGTGTTTTTAACTCATGGAATCGCCGTATTAACTGTAAAGTGTTTCAATCCTAAATGAAAGTCATACGGAAGTTATTACGCTAGCTAAAAACTCAGACCGTGAATGTACGAACACCTCACGTTTCAAGTGATGTTTACCCATGTTAGCTAATCCATCAGTCTGCTTCTTACGCATGCCAAGAGATTTGAAACCACAGTTATTTGATGACTTTGGTGAAAACCTAGATTAATGACTTTTGATATTCCTTACCTTGAAAATAAATAAACTAGAATGATAGATGTTCAGCAAAAGCTTAAAAATAGCTGATGTAATAGTTGTTAAAGTTATAATAATGTTTCGTTTTTATTTTAGACTAGATGATATAACATTAAAATCGACAAAATGCCTTTTTATCTTTCATTAGTAGAAAATATTTGAAATACTAGTAAGCTGTAATTCAACTAATTTTCTTGTTATCAGGGTATAGATGCGTCTAAATTAAAACAGACACATTGAATGAAATGTAAATATTATCGTGGAATTTCTGAATCTTCGAAAAACTATCAATGAAAATCGACTGGTAATGGGTAACTTACTCTCGTTCTCAAAAATATATTGTTAAAAAACATGAATAACATAATATGATTATCTCGTTAATATACGTATTATGTTGGAAGTACTATCTACTACATTCGTTTTCACTAGAATGTTGACAGGCAATTTTAAGAGAATAGAATGGATGAACATTCATTCGCAAAAGCAAGTTGCTTGTTGTAAATAATATCGTACAAAAGACTTTTAAACAATCAAACTATCTTCTGATAGGTTGTCTGTTTCGTCCATTTAAATAAAATGTTTCAAAAGCCACCTACAAGCTCTGGTCGCATTGATTAGCATGTTCTGTGCGAACCCCATTTGTTTGAATACACGAATAAAAAACATAAATTAAATTCGTCTTAGTTAATCAGCAGTGTTCCAAAACTGTAACGGGTTCCTCTCTCTCTTCTTTTTGGCTCGACTCGCTGACTGACTTCATCTTGTCCTTCGAGGGGAATCTTTTTCATTTAAATGTTTTCCTGGTGGTGAACGATGAAACGTCAATAAATCTTAATATGGGGCGTCATTTATCAACTAGAAAATACTGTGGACGTATTTGTTATTGATAGTAAAAACAAATACTACTAATTATTAACGTATACTTACGATCAATTCTTCTCTATATTTAGACAGAAAAGTTACAAAAAACGTTAAGAATACTAACTATGGTACTTTGACGTGATATACATAAGGTTTTGTTGTCAAGAAGTATTATTAAATCATTTAAATATTCTAATCAATTAATATTATTTAATGTTTTAAGTAATATCACAACGTTTGCTTTTGCTGTCTTTAAGAATTCTACGCAACTACACACATTTGTACGCAAATATAAATATAACGAATTACTTCTGGCAAAGTAGTATGATACGGTACAGGCGGGACAGTTGGCATAAGTCCGAGTGTTTAACGGTTTAACATATATAAGGCAACGAGAGATTGACAAAAACCAACGTTAAAACCGAAACGATGATTTTCTCTTGATAACAGTCAAATATTATACAGCTTCAGTTTATGCTTTTCGCACATATTCCAAACACTTGGGTTTCACAATACTAATGTAATAGTTCGATCAATGTTGCTCAAAGTAACAAATTTAAAAGTTTATTTTTTGTTTAGTCAATGTTAAAGTAACTACATAAACAACATTATTGACAAGAGACTGTATGTTAGAAATGGGAAGGCAGCTAGTCATCACCGCCCATCGCCAACTCTTGGGCTACTCTTTTACCAACGAATAGTAGGATTGACTGTAGTATTATAAGGCCCCCAGGGCTGAATGGTCGAGCATGTTTGGTGTGACGGGGATTCGAACCCCGACCCTCGAATTACGAGTCTAATGCTTTAACCACCTGGCCATGCAGTATCGTAAAACAACACACGAAAAAAGTAAAACATATAAACTCCAGAGTTATTTGAATCTTCATTTGGATACCTTCACTGTTAACGACATTTTCGGTCGTAATCACAAATTTTGTCAGATTAGGATATTAAAGTTCGTCCTAAAGTCATACGTAATAAAAAATATTCATTGTTAAAGTTGTTGAAATTATTTTACATATTATAAATAATGATAATATTGAAACGAATTACGAACAAAAATGGAGAACGCCATCACTTGTAAAATAGATAAGAAAGGCCGGTTGTTATCTGCTAAGATTCACAAAGTTTTGAAAATACACTGAATATACTTTTAAGCGTTCATATATTTGTAATAGCGCATATTCAACATAACAAAACACTAAAGGTTAGAAAAAATTCTTAAAAGCGCACTAGCCACTTATCCAGACTGATATGCTTTTCTATTTATATCAAAATCTGGATATTCTGGCATCAGAATAAGAAATTCTCTGTATAGTCCTCTCAAACAAAGGCAAGCGACCACGAAAACCGTCTATGCATCCTCAATATAACTCCCAAACAGCAAGCGACAAAGAAGACCGAAAATATGAAACACTTTTATATATAACCTCCTAAACAACAACAAGCGATCATGAAAATAGACTGTGCAACTTTTATATAATACTCCTAAACAACAAGTGACCATAAAAACCGACTATGCAACTTTTTACATAATACTCCTAAACAACAACAAGCGAGCATAAAACTCGACTGGATAACTTTTATATAATACTCCTAAACAACAACAGCGACCATAAAAATCGACTATGCAACTTTTTACATAATACTCCTAAACAACAATAAGCGACCGTAAAATTGACTCTGCAGTTTTTATATAATACTCCGAAATTACAACAAGCGATTCTAAAATTGACTGTGCAATTTTTATATAATACTCCTTAACAACAACAAAAATCGACTATACAACTTTTATATTACAATTGTAAGCAACAACAAGTGACCATAAAACTCGACTATGCAAGTTTTATGTAATTCTCCCAAACAAATGCAAGCGACTCTTAAAACCAACAATGCAACTTTCAACAATTTAGCATTACATATATACCACAGATAGAGTTGCGCATAGAATGAGATGAGATTGAGTCACTTTTACCTTGTGTAAGTAATTATTTGAGTTGAGTAAAAAAGTATACATTATTTTAAAGTCACCTTTTTAATTTGTCAGATTCTGATTATATATTCCTAAACTGATTGTTTCATTGTTTAAGTAACCGAGATAAAGTATTTCCTCCCTTTAAAAACGTGACAATGTTTAAGATATATTGGCATTTTACACTTAAAATGTTATAAATGGTATGATTTAGTTTATGTGTATATTTATGCTTGCTAGACTTACATCATAATTTTAATTGAGTACGCGATACTAATGATATCATACTTTTACTTCTGTTGTTAAGTGTAAACTTATGTTGAGGATATAGAAGCGCGTAGTTCCGGAAACTAATAGTGAACGTTTGTGTTTGTACATTCAATATTTTCTTTAATTGTTTTTAATTTTTGTTTGAAAATATGTAAACAATGGTTTCTGCACTTGATCTATAAAGATATTTTACCCTATATGTTTTTCAGAATATCTGTTAGTTATTTTATAAGTAGATTAATGTATTTCGGTTCGTTTTTGTGACTATAAAGTGAATGAAGTTAAAAACAATTATTTATTTCCGCATGAGGGCGCTAACAAGATTATATGTAAGCTTAAAGCACCTGCAAATCCTAGTCCTTTTATATATATTTCTCGGGAAAGTTGCCAACTAGAAATGATCTACTTCTAGTTGAAATTTCTCTCTGTGTGTTCCTAAAAATACAACAAAATTAACATGCCCTATCGTGAAGGGGCCAGGAATACCGCATGATGAAGTATCTTCTGTTTGAACTGAACGACACCACGTGGCGATGTCTTTTCTCGCTTCAACTACCCTAGTTACTTCAAAAAAGGGAAAGCCTGTATTCAAAGAGAATGTTTAGGGTTTGCTCGGATGGTCACTCTGTTGAATGAAAGGTTACTATACTCTTTGAATGATTGGTAAAGTCAGCTTTGCTTCTCAGATAGTTTTAAGG
The DNA here is from genome assembly GCF_004210375.1 of Tachypleus tridentatus. NCBI lineage: Eukaryota > Metazoa > Arthropoda > Merostomata > Xiphosura > Limulidae > Tachypleus > Tachypleus tridentatus. The sequence continues at coordinate 79,508,301 of NC_134832.1, read as the reverse complement.
TCTCGTGCAAAGTTCTTTGGTTCGTAACGTTGCAAGAACACATATGGTAAGTACGAGACACAAGTCAATATAACGATTAATCTGCATGTGTTCTTAACATGTCTTATATGTGTTATTTTACGATGCTATTTTTACGATTTAACCTTCTAGCTAAAAGAGTTATTCGCGTTTGTTTCTTTGTTTGGAATTAAGCACAAAGCAACACAATGGGCCATAAGTGCTCTGCCCACCACGGGTATCAAGACCCAGTTTGTAACATTGTAAGTTCGCAGACATACCGCTGTGTCTCTGGGGTGCGTTATTCGCGTTAAATCGGTGGTTTTGCTGAGAAAAGTTTTATGACAAATAAAATAACTGATGGATAACCACGTGTTCTTCCCTAAGTATTTTACCGAACATAATAATAAGGATTTTATTTTAATTCGTGATAACACCAGAAAGTGTTGATATAGTTAACCGAAGAAGCTAAAAATACCGCAGCTAAGAAAAGAAATGGAGATAAACAAAAAAAAATAAAAAAATAAAATCAGTAAGTCTGAGAGAAAAACTCATGACAGTTAACTCTTAAACACAGTTTAGTGGTCTTATAAAATGTTGTTTCAAATGTTTTGATAACACTCACTGTAATAATAATGATCCCTTTTAACTTATAAAACTCTTAAAAGTTCATGACCAATTATTACCTAATACAAGTCAACATGCAAGTCGAGATGAATTTCAGTTACACGATTTTACTGTTAAAAATAACAGCTACAGCTTTGTATGCTCTGTATTTGAAAAATAATAACACAAAACACACACACAAAAGAATAAGTAGTTTTGTTCTACAAAGTTAGAGATACAAATACAAGGGTTGGATATCGTCATTCATCATGTACCTAAATTAGAACTTTATGGTTCTTGTTACTCTTTGTCAAAACCCGGCATGGCCAGGTGGTTAAGGCACTCGATTCGTAATCTGAGGATCACGGGTTCGAATCCCCGTCACTCTCAACATGCTCGCCTTTTCAGCTGTGGGGGCGTTTTAATTTGACGATCAATCTCATTATTTGTTGATGAAAGAGTAGCCCAAAAGTTGGCGATTGTTGGTGATGACTAGCTGCCTTCTTTCTAGCCTTACACTGCAAAATTAGGGACGGCTAGCGCAGAGAGCCTTCATGTAGCTTTGGACGAAAGTTAAAACAAACCAATTCAAAATCTTCGTCAATCTCAGTTTACTGAAGTTTTGATCTACAGACGTACCTACTACTAGTACTAAGTTTTATGTGTTTCCGACCACTTGTTTACTCATCGTTAAATGATTTGTTTCGGTTGGTTTGATTGTTTGTTTGTTTCTGAGTTTCTCACAAAGCTACTCGAGGGCTATCTGTGCTAGCCGTCCCTAATTTAGCAGTGTAAGACTAGAGGGAAGGCAGCTAGTCATCACCACCCACCGCCAACTCTTGGGTTACTCTTTTACCAACGAATAATGGGATTGACCATCATTATAATGCCCCCACGGCTGAAAGGGCGAGCATATGTGGCGCGATGGGGATGTGAACCCCCGACCCTCAGATTACCAGTCATACGCCTTAACACGCTTAACCATTCCGGGCCCGGTTGGTTTGAGCAGTAGGTTGTTGATATATAATACGAAAACACGTTATGATATCGTAAAATAAAATGCGAAATTCCTTCCCATTTCTTTTTAAACACAAAATTCACTAAGTCTGGCATTTATGTTATGAAAATAGATTTGTTTCAAAGTAAAAACGATTTAAAGAAACCAAACTATACCATCGCTACTGAAAGTATGTGAAGATGATTGCTACAGTTCTGTGTTACATAAGCGATACTGATAGTTAATTATACTTTATTAGATCGATGTTTCAGGGCATGTGCTGCCTGTGGAACTGTTAACTCCATTGTCGTTCACATTGAGTCCAGTGACCATGATTATACACTAGCTGAACACCGTTAATTCCATTGTTATTAGGATGATGGAGCCATTCTTAGACCATACAGTTCGTCAAACTTTCCACAAGGCCTATATGCCAATTACACCTGCGAACATATAAGAGTATCAAACAGAACTGGTTAAAATGATCAAATCCGCTAAACTTCTCGATTCGTACACATAGTGAAAACACTAGCCACCCTGTCTTGATTACGAATTTCAAAATCATCTATCTGGATCATCCAATATTGAACTTTTAATTAAAGAAAGTTTGTCTATTGTAAATGCATTTCCAATTTTAAATAATAACACAGCTTAAGATAGAATATGTATATTCCAAAACGTTTAAGAATTTAATGTTTGTTACTGTAAGCACACGTGCCAGATGTTTATTGTTGCTGTTGTCGTTATATACTGTTCCATATTAAAGTTTGATTCTCGTCGAATGAATTTGTTGCTTTTGCCTGATATGTGCTTTTAATGCCCATTGTAGGGGAATATTTAATTATCTTGTGGTATTTTTGTTTTTCACAACATATTTGCCCGTATTGGGTCTAAGAGACATGGAATCTTTCATGCATCAGACGAGTGCTTGACCATCTGAACCATCTGAGAAAGTTAATTCTCTCCGGCTGGCTATTAAGGAACCTTTTAATAATTCAACTATTACATTTTCTCACTCGCATAAACGAAGTTTGTCCCTTAGCCAAATTTCGAGATCGTGGGGACGGCTTTACGTTGTGTATGAATTTTGTATCTTGATTTGAAACCGATAACTTGTCACAGCTAAACGAGCGTCCCACCAATTGAGCTAATATGCAAATCTCCTAGCGCTGGATAATAAGACACTTTAATAAGATTAAAAAATATAGAAATTATGTTGTATGAACTACATATTAATATTCATCAAGACACGTATTGGATTGTTTACATTTTGTGATCATTGGCGAATTTTCTTGTTTTATGCAGGACTGAATATGTTACATTGAAATCTCTTTGAATATATCGTATCAGCACATCACATGAAAACAGCAGCTGGTAAAAAGTGTGATGTCACAAAAAGAGGTATTGCTTTTGTAATGGGTTGTAACAGCTCCTTCCGACGCAAAATATTTGCATACCCAAATAATAAAGCTTTGCATACCCAAATAATAAAGCTGTGTTCAGATCAGGGGCTTAAGAAAATAATGATATAATTTCTAGTTAATGACAATGTAAAAAAAAGTAATATCTATCATCTTAGGGCTCAAGAACTATCCAGAAAGTGGTCTACTACAAGTCATACCCCAACTGTGATAAGCAGAATGTAGCGTCTTGTAGCAGGTTAAAACCCATGAACATAAACGCCAATAGCAACAACTGATAATATGATCCAGGAAAAAATTATTCAACACAATGACAAAATTTCAACTGAAAACAAGGCCATACTTTAGTTTTAAGAGACGTGAGCTATATCAGTATAACAAAGTCATTTATAGAGAACAGTTTAAATTTCTTGCTAGGGACAACAATGAATATGATTTGAAAATAAAAGATACTATATTAATAAATAGACTCAAATTTGAAATAAGTGAACTGTGTAATGCTGTCCATTTATTATTGCAAATATATTGTGGTTAACATATTATTAATTCTATTTTTGACTTGTATTAATAATTCTTGTAAATACAATAAGCACTTGCTTATGGTAATACAAAAATATGTATAATATTTATGGTTTTTTAACCGATTCAGTATTGTTAAGAATATTTTTTGCTTTGCTTAGACAATCACTATGACCAGAAAGGAGGTTCTTGGCCTCTTGGTTCTATTCATCATATACGTATTGATAGGTGGAGCTGTTTTTATGGCTCTTGAAGCTCCCTTGGAGGAGAAGATGAGAATGCAATTAAAAGATACCCGGAAAAAGTGGGAAGGTAGGAAATATTAAAATCTGTAATTTGTTTGTAGTTATCTATAGCAGTGAGTATCATGATCAGGTTACTAAGATTTGATTATCAGGTTAAATGTCTGTTAGCCTTTAAAACAATTTTACTGGGATGTTAATTGCGAAATGATTCATATTAGGTTAAGATGTTTATGAGATATTTAATGCCTTGTGAATTTAAGTGTATTTAATATTTTACATTGATATAATGCTGTAGACAAAAGGTTGTTTTTAATTTAACAAGGAGTTCAATAAAATTTCACTCTATAAATATATTATAAAGCTATATTATTGTTATCCACTTATCACTGAGCCTGAGAAGTAATTCATTAGATTTTAATCAGAACTGTATGCCTTCCCTTTAGAACCCTTAGAAACGTTAACCCTTACTACACAAAGCCTGATTGTAATACAGTCACCTTCATGAAACGGTATGAAGTTCATAAATAGCAAATCTTTAGTAATCTTCTTTACTTGTAGCACTTCTACAAAGCATCATGATCTGTATTTTTGGTGTGCTTTTTCTTATAGAGTTACATCGGGCTATCTGCTCAGCCCACCAAGGGGAATCGAACCGCTGATTTTAGCGTTGTAAATCCGGAGACATACCGCTGTACTAGCGGGGGGCATATTTTTGGTATTAATGTAAATTGTTTGACAGTTACATCATTATCTCACAAAGAACAAATATGAATAACTTTAATCCTTCCTCTGAACTGAAAATTCATTAAAAACCTTGTCTTATTTATTATATTTTATTTCGTTTTTACCGTCCTCAACGAGACAGTTGTAAGGTTACTGACTCAAAGTTCAATTATCCGCGCTAAACACAGCAGATAGCTAAGAGTGGCTTTGCTCTAAACTAAAAATTAAACAAATTTTTATTTAATATGTTTTGTATATTTAACATATCCAAATATCAAGATGCAATAAGAAATATTTTTTTATTATTATAATATAAAACAAGTTCCTCTATCTCTTTTAGATTCATAATAGAGTATATGATTTATTAGTTATTTATGAATAAGACAAAATTATTACCAGGGCTTTCGGATATAAATTCTAAATAATTTAGAAAACAGTATCATATAGAGTTTTTTTGTTTGTTTGTTTTGAGACAGATAGGCTTCTAGGGACGAATCATCCAAATTTCACTAAAGGAGATTTGCAAAAACTTGTGCATCACCTAGCGGAAGCAAGGAGTAAAAACTTAATGGATGATTATGGTAACAATACCCACATCAACTGGAGTTTCTACAACTCATTTTTCTTCGCAATTACAGTCGTTACAACAATAGGTAAGAGAATCGTGCATGACGTCTTTACTTATTAATACAGCTTTCTGTTTCATTTGGTTTTCTTTTCTTTAAATATAAAAAAGGTAGATGAGAATTATTTAAAATATTGATAACTAAGCCTAATAAATATTTTTGCATGTGTCCTGCCAGCCTCGATAAAACCGTTATGGCGAAACGTTGGCTTAAATTATACATATATACCTATTCTACTGGTAACAGTTCTGATTTATTACTACCAAATAAAAACATCTCTTTAGTGTGTACTACAGATTTTGACCTTTCAGAAAAGGTTTATTCAGTTTAACAATTGGACTGATGGTCCTTCGTTAGGAGATAGAATGTATAAAACAACATTATTAGCTTTCGGTTTGACGTTACTTCGTTAGCGATTAAAATATTTTGCATTGCGTCTTTCATACTGTAACGTTGTAGCTGTTATACGTGGAGGCTTATAACGCTAAAAACAGGGTGTCGTACTGTGATGGGCACATCACAGATAACTCATTGTGTAATCAACGCGTATTGTTTGTTTGAATTAAGCACGAAGCTACACAACTGACTATCTGTGCTTTGCCGACGACGGATATCGAAACCCCCTTCTAGCGGTGTGAATCCGCAAATATACCGCTGTGCCACTGAAGGGCATTGACGCGTAATCAAACAGTTTTAGTTTGAGAGATTGAAACAGTGTGGACTTGTGGTAAATAACATTATTACTACAACATCAAATTTGAAATTAGCGTAACGTTTGAAATAGTAAATAAAGTACAGTACTCGTTAAGTCTGGCTGTTTTCAGAAACGACAGGGCGTCTTATCTTCACTCCCCTGTCATTGGCACAACAGTAAGTAATGGGATTTATAACACTAACAACTGGGTTTCGATATTCGTAGTAAGCACAGCACAGGTGGCCTATTGTATATCCTTCCGCTTAATTAGAAACAACCAAGCAAAACTGTACCACTTACAAATATATTTTTTCGTTAGACGTTTCGGGTACGATGTTATTTTTTATTCAGGTGCTGAATAGATACTTAATCAAACAGACCCAGCCAGTCAAGCATACAGGTTAAGTGTACCTAACTTAGAGGCATCAAGCATCCAAAATATCGTTCCATATATGTATTCACGATGTTCTAAAAACACTTAGTTCCAAGAAGTCTTGATAAAAATGAAATAGAAACCCTATAACGCAAGCGCTTTCGAAAGGTGGACTTTTCTTCTTCAGGGGCAAACTGGCAGTTCTATATATGTATTTATACAGAAAACCACAGGTATAGTACGTGTGAAATAATATGCAATATACAGCATGTCAGCACAATATATGCAGTTAGAACATTATAGAAAGATGAAATTAATCAGCTTTCTTTCTTTTGTTCTGACTCAACCGACAATGCCATCAACTCACTTAAACGTTATTTTGGTATGGTGCTCCAGAATTTGTTTTTTTACAAATTTTAATGTTGTTCTTTCAGCTGTTGCAAAATGCTGGTCAAATATTTCCTCATTTCTTGTGCTTTAAAGTCCTAAAACTAACACTTAAACTTCAAATGTCGTTATAACGGTGTTCATACCAGCTCTTTGTAGATACTTGATAGCCATGTGTCATAATTTCGAAAGTTCACTCACAGTGAACAAACAGACAAAAGTCCATCTATAGTGAAGAGGTAGAGACGTTTGTCTGTTTGTTTCTTTTTTGAATTTCGCGCAAAGCTACTCGAGGGCTATCTGCGCTAGCCGTCCCTAATTTAGCAGTGTAAGACAAGAGGGAAGGCAGCTAGTCATCACCACCCACCGCCAACTTTTGGGCTACTCTTTTACTAAGGAATAGTGGGGTTGACCGTAACATTATTACGCCCCCACGGCTGAAAGGGCGAGCATGTTTGGTACGATTGTGATTCGAACCCGCGACCTTCGGATTAGGAGTCGATCGCCTTAACCCACCTAGCCATGTCGGGCCAGGTAGAGAAGAAAGAGTTCATTCATAGTAACAAGACAGAATTAAAGGTCTAAAGATTCCAAGATGGTTGAAGGTTCACTAGTAGTTTCATAATCAAAGTTACCATTGGCCAAAATAGATTTTAGTGTAGAATTCACAACACCGTTTGTACTGACAAGTATTGTACAGTTTTTTGCTTGAAATGACCAACGTGTTGTACCCAAGACTTTATTGTGACACTTCATTTAGTTCGCAGCTTGTGTTGAATGCCATATTGCTCTGTGCTGCAAAATAGTTTTGGAGTGTTCGAAAGGCATTTATTGTCACTTTATTCTTCGTATGTGTCTACTATCACCAAAATCAAACGGTATACAAAGCAACGAACATAATATACTATTGAGTCCAAATCTTGCACATGTATCTTTGGTTTGATTTGGTTTGTTTTGAATTTCGCGTAAAGCTACACGAGGGCTATCTGCGCTAGCCGTCCCTAATTTTGGAGTGTAAGACTAGAGGGAAGGCAGCTAGTCATCACCATCCACCACCAACTCTTTGGCTACTCTTTTACCAACGAATAGTGGGATTGACCGTCACTTAACGCCCCCACAGCTGAAAGGGCGAGCATGTTTGGTATGTCCGGGATTCGAGCCCGCGACCCTCGGATAACGAGTCGAGTGCCTTAATCACCTGACCATGCCGGGCCCACATGTCTCTAGTCTGGTATAATGGCCAAACATAGTAGAACAGTCATCATATCTTGGATCACATAGATTATCAAATGAAAATCATGATTTTTAAAAAAGATTCTGCAGTGAACTAAACATTCATGCTAACTTTGTATCAAAGCTTACTACCATATCCTATAAGTATTCAATTTTTTCTATATTTTTACTAACATACCTAACAACAAAAGAAAGCAGTTCCTGTTTGTTCAGCCAGGTGTTGTATATAAATAGATTGAATGGTACTTTGTCTATATTAATGTCACTTACGATTTCACAAACAATCTCAACACGGGCAAGATCAATGGTATTCAGTTATCGGATTTAACTTTGGCTTTTTGTAGATGTTCAGACACATTTGGATTCCAGTCTCAAGAAGGCCTTCTCTGTTAGATGATTCTGTTTTATTGTAACTTAAACAGGAAGGTTTAGATGGGACAAACTATTATAACATACAGTAATAAATACATAAGTAACAATATCAATATAATCTTTCTGTGCTGCTTTTCTTCACTCAAAGCGATAATTTTCTATTCTGTTTCTTACTCAGTATTGTGTATACAACGGTATTTCACACAATATTTGTCAAAACCTTGCTAAGCTTCTAACATCTTGAACCAAAATGCATAACTAGTTAATTGAAATGTCACATTGAAACGGGTTTTGCCGGACAACGATAAGTCTACGGATTTATAATGCTAAAATTAGAGTCCGATGTGGCTTTGCTATAAGAAAAAACAACAAAAACACACACACACATACACGAGTCTTGCCACAAACCTGGCATGGAAAAGAAAGATGTGAAATAATTCAGCCAAGCACGCGAATAAGACTATTGAGACTGAAAAATAAACATATTGTTACTATTGAAATTAGCTTAGAGATAAAAATTCAGTTTTGGTTGAATAGATTCACGTCTGAAGTATGCAACACGGGAAGAGTAAACCACTAGTGTCAAAAAAATCAAATTCGTCTTCTGTGTCCTGGAGTGCGAGTGGATGAACATCGGAACTACCGTAGCACAAATACTTAGAATTATTAGGTCAGGTTAACAGAACTGCAGCAACTGATGTTGTTTTGAATTAAGCACAAAGCTACACAATGGGCTATCTGTGCTCTGCCTACCACGGTTATCGCAACCCGGTTTTTAGCGTTGTAAGTCCGCAAGCAAACCCCTGAGCCACTGGGAGGGCGCAGCAACTGAAGGACATAAGATTTTTAGAACTGGTTAATATCAGAACTACAGTAATTAGAGAACAAAAGGTTATAAAACTTGGCTAACATAAGAACAGCAGTAACTGAAGAACATAATGACGAGAAACCCATCTGAAGTAAAAATATATTCTCAGGACAGATGGTATGGGTCAGGGGTGGGTAACGCCATAGCCAGTAGATAGCAGAATTGTGGCCAACTCGACTTTAGAAATCAACTTTTTCCATCATTTAATTTTAATCGCAAATTTGATAATCAGCAACTGCACTGCCTTACGTCATTGCTAATGCCACGCGCTTTCAAGCTTTTAAATATATTTTGTTTTTAATCCTATAATAAGGATAAGTGGATCATTCGAAAAGGAAAGAATCCAGATGATGGTAAACACTCAGAAAATAAAGCCAATTTAAATGATTCTGGCATTACTGCCGAAAGGAGAATGGCGCATGACTGGAAAAACGTGACACGAGAATTTAATGAAAGTTGGGAGTTGAAATTTGCAGTGATTGAAGCAGATAATAAATCAGTGTGTCTTTTGTGTAACAAAAGATTTTCAGAATAACAAAGGATACAACCTTAAGCAACACATTAACAATTTACACAATGAATTTGATGTAATATTTCCAGTTGATAGCAAAAATCGTATGAATGAAATTAGCCCTCTGAATTAGCCAACTTCATGAAAATGAGGCCTAGAAAGATTTTTATCGTCAATAGAACTAGTTACGTTAGCTAGTTATAAATTAGCTTGGATTCTAGCTCAAATTATGATTCAAAAATAAAAATACATGAAGATCATGAGTTTATTAAAACTGTTTAGTACCAGAAATGTAAGAGCTGGAGGATATAAACTTCTTGCAAGTTTTAGTTGCTACAAAATTCGAATATGTTGTTATAGAAGATATTATTTGATTATATTCATTAGGTATGCTGTTGTAATTAAATATGTATTACAAATATTATAGTTTTAATGTTAAGTGTGAAATAAGGCATGTTTCGTTATTATTATTATGGAATACCAGTGGGAAAACTTGTGCTTTGCTTTCGAAACATTTTTTGTGGTTGTGATATTTTGTGTTTGAATTCATAAAGCTTATAAAATTTAAAGGGAATGCTACGTTTTACAAAAAAAAAATAACATTTCATGGAAGTGTGGGGCGTTTTAATGACTCCGAGGTTATATCAAGGTGGTCAAACCTATTCCATAACACGTGATACCCACCAGACACTTGCATAAAAGAAAGAAAAATACATTTTGAACCAAATGGCGTCATAAAACAATGACAAACCGATTAATTTATCTATTAACATGTTTCAGATATAGCGACATTTTTAAAATCTGAAAATCAAGGCCAAATGTTAAAAACCTGGATGACAGTGTTTACAAGCATATGAAGACATACCTGTACAAAACCTTAACATGTAAACACTGTTGTCTGAGATGGGGTTCTAAGGGATAACAGATCTATCTATATCTCATCCTTTTAGTGCATAGCACTCTACACCTACATTCTCCTTTTGCATATGGCGAAGTTATCCATACTTCCTTACTCCTAATTTTTACATAATTTAATGAAATTCAAAAAAAAACATCCCCCAGATGCGCATACACACGTTGCTCTTTTAATTACGTTAAAATGGAAAACTAATGAAAATGATGAGAAAACGAAGCGTGTTTTGCAGATGAAAAACATTATCAAATAATGAGGTAAAAGCTTAGATTAACAGCAAACAGTAACTGGATTAAACTACTTATTACTGGCTATTCTAATAAACAAATGTTTGATTTCCTTGAAAGTGCTGATTGTTCACTTAACTGTTTCAGAAATTTTAACGAACTTCTTTCGCAAACGTAGGACTGCAAATACTGTCGTTATGTTGTGATGGTTCTAACATCAAGTGTTCTTCCCTTCTGACTTGAAACAACTGTACAAAATAAATGTTCAAGCAAATTCCACAGTGTATCTTTTGAAAATAAGCTTCAAGCTTACTTTTAAGTTGTTTAGTAAGGTAAGAAACAATTTGAACATGATGTTGCGTCAAAGATAATAATGTAGAATAAATATTACATAACCTTCCATGAGTAATCGTGTCGATATTACAAAATATGGCGCGTTATGTTAAATAGATAATTATATCTATAGCTATGGCCGAAAATTTTATATCATTCTGAAATTTTGAGAATGAAACATGATTAAAAATATTGTAATAAGAATATAACTTCCATCTCTTATTTAACACAATGCTGATTAAAGAAGGTACGAAAGGGTAATAGTTATTCTTATATTTACAATGGATGTCATTATTTTCAAGAAATTTAATCTTCTCAGATGCTGAACTGTCCATTTAACCTTTAAACATAACAGGATTCATTCGATTTTATTAAGCAATAAACACAAACCAAACAGTCATATTAGTTAACATTCGTATTTCCAACTGTATCTTCATCCAAATGTATTGAAACATTCTCTAACACAATTAACACAGTCATCCTACTAGTGGTGAGTAGAAAACCCTTCAAGATTTAATCTGCAGGGACTGTTATTTTTGTTTTAAAGCATTGATGTGCTTAACGTGATGTTTATATTCAATTTGTTTCTCGACTCACAAAGAGCTCGTAGAACGCGAAAGCTGGCCTTCAATAAATGCATCGTGGAATTAATCACAAAGCTATTATTTATGTTTTCTGAAAATTAAAATAATAAATTTTTAAAACTCACATGTTAACGAGTTATTGAACGTTAAAACTTTAGTGTATAAATGTTTGTGAAATGTATGCTTGTGAATACTTTACTTTGCTTGTCCTATTTGTCCTCATAGAAGCTAAAGTTTAGTATTTATACAGTGTCGTCACTAGTTAATCTCCCTAACATTACGAAAAACGAAGGCGACTTAAATTTTCTCTTTCACAAGAAAGTTTCTAATATAAGAACGCGAGGCTAGCATTTTTTAAGGAAAAGGGAAATGGGGACAAAGAACTTCTTCTGTTGAAATCAGAATATTCCTCGAGCCATGCTGAAAACAACAACTAGAACCTCATAGAACAACTGCAGATTTTCGACCTTACCAAATGACGTACAATTTGCAACAGGTTTTTTTTTAATTATAATTAGAAATTGTATTGTTTTTTATTTTGAATTTAGAGTGCTTGGAAAAAAGTTTTATATTTTTAAGTAAACAAACATAAATAAACGATGTACAAGAATGATCTTTAACATTGTTTGTTTTTTGAGTGAAATTGAATAGTGGCTATTTATGGCTAAGCCTACTTTCCTTAATTCTCTTCAAAGTTCCAACATAAAACAATTAAATCGGACATGCTGTTTTGTTTGAAACTCAGTGGCGGCACCAGGGCCAGGATATTTTCGTTGGGGGGGGACTGAGGTAAACTGTGAAGGAGCTTCCCAAAATGCCATCAATATGAAGTATAGATGGTAAATTATAATAATGTAAATACCAAGGTACATTTCAGAAAGGTGTGCTATTTTGAACTGTGTTTTCAATGCAGTTTTCATTGGAAACTCATACTCTGATTAATAATTCATTATTACAAATTAGAAATAATATGTTTATCAAAATATGCGTATATGTAAAAGGGGAAGCTCACCTACATTCCACCCAAGGTATTTTTCATAATAATAAAGAAAATCAAGATTAGCTTAGACTGAACATTTAATATACCATTAAGAGTAAAGCTACAAATCAAAAGAAATATAACATAAAGACAGTTTACATAGCAGAAACGTTGAGTTCTACGGATCTATGTCTCTTTGATGTTAATTGTTAAGCAACAACGACGATTGTGTTTTCCATATTTTGTGAATATATGTAGGTAACAATATTGGGGGGCTGATGAGGGCTCGGCTCAGGTCCCCCCTTGGTGCCGCCACTGATGAAACTTTATTATGTTAGCCTGATCAGATATCGGCCAATAAAAAGAAAGGCTGGTCACAATACGATAGAAATAGCATTAAATTAAGAAACTGTCTTCTATTTTCAGAATAAGTCATTTTCAATAAAGATAGGCTCATTATTCAATTTATGTAGTGCATAGTGGTGTGTAAAATACATGTTAACACTGTAAGTAAAGAACATTACAACACTAAAGATGCGTTCATGTTAACGCATTAACTCATGATGACGAGAAACCCACTTGAAGTGAAAAGATGTATTCTAAAGACGGCTGGTATAGATAATAAAACATTAATTAAAATAAAGTACAGAACAACATTCTGACGTTTTGAAGATGACTTAAGAAGGTCGAAACGTTGTTCTGTACTTTATTTTAATTAAAGTTTTAATACCTGTACCAACCGTTTTTATAATAAATTTTTAAAGCAGTAACTAATCATCTTTGTGAAAAACCGCATTATTCCTCTGTACATTATTGACAGAAAGTGTTTGTTTTAACAGGGCTCGTTTCTTCCCCTGTTGCTTAATTTGGCAACACTAGAGTAAAAAAATGTGTCATTAGGTGAGTTCGTTTTGCTCAGTGGAATAACAATGCATTATTTGTCGTCTTTAACCCTGCATGCGTTTTGTCTTACATTTTCACTATTAGACACATTCGTGTTGTTTTTAATGTATTTAATATAGTTTATTAAAGTGGTGATAAAATTACCTGGCTTTCTATTCACTAGTACTAGGAAAATTTATATTAATATATTTGGTGTCTTATCAAATTTGCCCTTTAATAACATAAAAGCGTGTTCGTAACTTTATTATATTATTCAGTCATTTGTAAAAGATCGGGTAGTAATGAAATAAACGGTATCGATAAAAAATGTATTATACCACACTGCACGAACGTATTTAGTCGTTTATGTAAAAAAATCGAAATATACGCCTCTGTTTCAGGTTATGGTCACTTAGCGCCATCTACTGTCTCTGGAAGAATATTCTGTGTTTTTTACGCCATGATTGGAATTCCTCTGACGGGCATCCTCCTGGCGGCAATCGGAGATAATTTTAGCAAACAATTAATCAAAAGTTTAGAGAGAGCTAAGAAATGTTACAATTCCAAGGTGGCGCTGACAATCAACGCCTCCACTTTTCTACTGCCCTGGTTTATTGTGTTTATTATCTTACCAGCATGTATCTTCATGTTCATCGAGCAGTGGACGTTTCTGGAGGGGCTCTATTACTGTTTTATCTCACTAGCTACTATTGGTTTTGGGGATTATGTAGCAGGTAAGTTTGAGGCACGATACGTTAGTATTTTTAAAAATTATGTTTAATAGAATTTGCGTCTATTTAATGGGCATTAAAGACTTTACATTTTAGACATTATAATTTAAATGCATTTAGCATCAATCCCTCTTACCAACGATTTGCTTTAACCAAGTTCTTTCTATAAAACTCTTGACACTAAAAAAACATTTAGACTGGCAAGAATGCTTATGAAGACATTTTTATTGTGACCTAAATTATTTTTTTTATTCTTAATGGCCCAGGTGGTTAGGATGATCAACTTGCAATCTGAGGATCGCGGATTCGAATAACCATTATACCAGACATACCATTTCACGCGTAGAGACGTTATAAGGTGATAGTCAATCCCACTATTTATTAATAAAAGAGATACCCAAGAGTCGACGTTGAATGGTGATGACTAGCTGCCTTCTCTCTGGTTTTACACTGCTAAATTAGGGACGGCTAGCGCAGACAGCCCTCGTGTAGCTTTGCGCGAAATTCAAAAACAAACATGAAAAACTGGGTTTTAAATTTCAATTAACAAAGTACAGCACAATAAATTTAGCCTAATCAATATTCGTAAGAGTAAATACTTAAACATATGTATTAGACTACTTAGAAGCTTTCAGGTTGAAGTTTCATGAATAAAAAAATCTTAAGCATATAAATACAATGGTCAAAGTTAAATAATCAACAAACATAAAAAAGATTAATTGATTTCAAAAAATAAAATTAAAGGTGTTACTTCAAATCAGCTGAATATTCTTAATGCTTGGGACAGTTTTTTTTATCAAACACACAAAAACATGCTTTTAAGCTGTTACAAATTTCAACACTTTTTTTTTTAGTTTGGAAAGTACAGGGCTCCAACATGTTTGTTGGCAGCTACAATCGTAATTCATTTTGACTGCTATTTGGAAAACATTTCACAACTATCATTGGTCTTGAACTGTAGTTTGACCTTAAAACACCAGTAGATTTTATATTTCTCACTTCTAATAGCTTGTGTCAAATTGCGGCTTCAAGACAACATTAAAATAAAAACAAACTGTCTGTTGTTTTAAGAGCGAGATAGTATAGAGGCAGAGAAACAAAACAGTTCTCTTATAACGACCCTACGGCTGAAAGGGCGTTTGGTGCGAAGGGGATTCGAAAGCACGATCCTCAGATTAAGAGTCGAGTGTCTTAACCACCTGGCCATGCTGGGCCCACTATTGTTAGGATAAGGGTTGGATACTGAACGCTGGCCAGTGTGACTCGCTATTTTTAAGACGAGTCTTTGATCACGCTGGTCAGTGTTACTCGCTGTTAGAATGAGGCTTAGTACTGAACGATAACAGTAAGAAGATAATCAATCCCAAATTATCTAATAATAGTAAGATTATTACCATTAATAAGTAGGTCGATTCCAAACTGTCTGATCATAATAAGGATACTAACAGTTGTGATACTTAAGATACTGCCAATAAAAAGAATATCAGTCTCATACTACCTAATAATACTAAGAATAATGTTAATAGAAAGAAAACTGGCACCAAATTACGTGATAAAAGTATGAAACTAGTAAATATTAATAGAAAATAGTGGAGATCTGGTATGAATTATAGCAGGTACGCGTAGAATTTATAATAATTAAACATACATTTATGGTACTGATAAAGTTATACATCTTATCAACTCAGGTAACTTTAATGGAGACTACATATGGATCTACAAAATTGGTGTGATTTTCTGGATTATCTTTGGTCTGGGGTATCTAGCAATGATTCTTAATTACATCTCTCGAGCCATGAGGTGTAAGCAGATTCGTAGAATGGAACATGGTCTTTCTCTCAGAATCAACTACACTCAGGAGAAGGTGGAGAAAAGATTGGACGACATCCATCATCTCCTCCAGGAGTTTATTGCCAAGGTAAGCCAGAGACGTAAAATAACCCTAAGATAAAACTCTGTATGACACGTAAATAAAACATACTTTACTATTCACTTTAGTGGTTACTATGAAATTAATCCACAAAAACACAGTTGCGCAACCATCACCTACCTCTAATACATCCATATTATCAATCAGGCTTAGCAGTAATACACAAAAGCACATCCATTATTTACTATAAAGATAGGCAGTATTACAGGGAAACAACAATCACGTACAATCACACAAAACAGTAATATACAGAAAATAATTTGTAATGTTACCATCACATCACAATGCAGGATACATACAGTACTTTGCCTAAATGTTTCTATATTTTGTAATGTTACCATCACATCACACTGCAGGATCATACAGTCACAGCCTAAATGTTTCTATATTTTGTAACAAATAAGATCATTATTATTAAGATGGAAACCAAATACACTTGGTGGTGTCAAACTGAGAAATGCATGTTATATGGCCCGACATGCCCAGGTAATTAAGGCACTCGACTCGTAATCTGAGGGTCGTGGGTTCGAATCCCTGTCACACCGGACATGCTCGCTCTTTTAGCCATGGGGGCTTTAAAATGTGACGGTCAATCCCACTATTTGTTGGTAACAAGAGTATTCCAAGAGTTGACCATTAGTGGGTGGTGATGACTAACTGTTTTTTGTATAGTCTTACACTGCTAAATTAGGGATGGCTAGCGCAGATAACCCTCGTGTAGCTTGCGTGAAATTCACAAAAGAAACAATCGAACAAGCATGTTATATAAAACAACTACATACGTAATTCGTATATTAAGACAGGTTCTATGGACATGAATAATAAATAATGTAGTAGAACAACAAACAAATTTATCAGACACCTGTTAAAATCATACTATAATGACACTCTTGTTTAAATGATACTAAAAACATTTTTTTATTACACGATGTGCAACTCCCAACTTCGCGAAATTTTTATTCCGCGTACATGTAGATTTGTACTAGGGGTCACGATTTTCCCGCTTCGCCTCCATTTCCCGTCACGGAGAACTTTACTTTTCTTTATTCTCAGAATGCAGATATAACATCGTGAAATGTCACACACTGATCTAATGCATTGGCGCCACATGTAACTAGCTAGATGTATAATTTAGCATTTTAGCTATATCAGTAAAACTTTACCAAAGCATAGATGATGATAAAATATAACATCAAATATAACAAACATTTGTAACCAACTATCAATTCTTATTAAACATTCAGTACTTGATTGATTCTCTTTGTACTCTAATAACTTCCACAAGGCAACGTAGCATGTTATAAATGAAGTTATTGATATAATCCATCGTGATTCATCCCAGTTTGTCACTGGAAGCTGCTCTTCAGTAGCTGGCGTAAGGTTATGGTTAGTAATTTTTCGGCTTAGTTCTACCCAATAGTTCTCAATGGGATTACAGTCTGGAGACTTTGCTGGCCACGGTAATCTTATAACATCCTTTTGGTCGAGATCAATCCTGTACAATACATTTACTGTGGATAGTGAATTGTCATCTTGGAACACAAAGTTACTGACAAATCTTGTTCTAGTACGTGGAAGAAATATCGTCTCCATGTGATGCTTGTAGGAAGCGCCATTTCCATGGAGAATATAAAGAGCGATTTTTCACAATGATGAATAGCTGTCCAAGCATGTTTTGCACCACCTCCTCTGTGTTTCGTGTGCGAAGTACAGTCTTCCCTTGTTAACCAGCCAAATAACAAACATGAATCCTACTATCTTGTTTAATAAGCCGAAAACAGGACTCATATGAAAAGATGAGGTGTCGCCAGTGTCCTAACTGTAAGTTGACATTCTTTCTTGTCCAAGTAACATGGTAACGGAGGTGAGTTCTGATTAATATCGGTTAGCAGATAGTCCTTCTTACAAACTAATGTTATTTGTTCAGTCTACTATTTACTGTTCTTCTGTATGTCCTGGATTGAATGTATTCACGCCATTCTTGTCTTAAGGTGTCGCGAAACTTTTTATTACCTTGACGTGTTAACCTGATCAAAACACGGCTATCACAGGAAGTAGATCTTTAGCGTCTACCATATCCGGTACCACGTTTCCTGTAGACCGATGACATTTCAGGATTCTAGATGCAGTTTAGTCACACGACGAGGTATGACTACACACTATTTACAGACATTTTCTAAAAGAATAACACACACACACACACACACACATACCAAAAGCACTCCATATAAAATAGGTATGTATGTGTGTTTTGATGAACAAATGCTCAAAACCACTTATGCAGACCAGAATAACAAGTCCTAGGTACTTCATCTGATCACACATTACCTTCTCTGTTACCACTCGAGCATTACTCAAGAACTATTCCACAACATCATCAATATAGAAGAGTACGTAAACACTTTTGCCTCGACTATATTATGCTACAGTTAGACTAAGCAGTAATGACAAGAAACACGTGTATCATATTATCACGAAGCTAAACAATAACATAAATATAAATATATATTTAGCACGTTATTCACATGTTCAGCCAAGAACGCTCTAAAAAAGGTTAATCAGAGTGTTGTAGTCCTCTGTCATCAGTTAAAATTTATCCTTTTCTGTAACAGTTTTTAAACTAGTTGGATTAAGCCTGTTAGTTAGAGAAAAGTGGCCATAGTGTACTTCCTCTAGGGTGAAATATTAAATCAACAAGATTCGTAACCAACAAAAGATTTTAATTAACTTTATTTATACAGTAAAAGTTATCCTCATGTTGTTTTCCTCTATTTTTGTTATTATTATTTAAAGTAAATAAGTTAAGTAGCTTAGAAGTACTACGCCACTAGACGGAGCTGATGTCCAAATATTTAGTATGAATGCAAAGTGATTAGTGCAGAAAACGAAAGGAAAAGATCTTGAATTGTACTCATGACTGTAAATTTCAGCGTTTGTCATATGCAACCCTAACGAAGAAATGAGTTTGAGTGTTGTGTTAATTTATTTTAAAATAATTAGATTAAGTAAGTGTGTACTTGTGTTTTGTTATAGCAAAGCCATATCGGGCTATCTGCTGTGTCCACCGAGGGGGAATCGAACCCATGATTTTAACATCGCAAATACTAAGACATACCGCTGTCCCGGGGGACGGTTAAGTAAATGAAAATAAATGCTAAACAAAATCGTCAAAATAATTCTTTTTGTTTGTGTTTTTCTTATAGCAAAGCCACATAGGGCCATCTGCTCAGCCCACCGAGGGGAATCGAACCCCTGATTTTAGCGTTGTAAATCCGGAGACATACCGCTGTACTAGCAGGGGGGCAGTTCTTTTTGTTATTCCGGTTACTTCTTGCATAAGCAAATCATTAAATGGGTAATATGGTGAATATTTTCATTCTTTTATGCATTTGAAGTTTGTCATCTCCAAACAAAAACTAGCTACTATAAATATTGTTGGAAATCAGTTTTTCGAAACATTTTGCAAGACTAAACTGAAAGAAGTGCAAAAAAGTTAACTTGTTCTGAGAATATACTTTTTCTTTCAAAGCACTAAACATAATATCACTTTACAGGTGTTCCTAATATAACAGAAGATGAAGTATTGGATTGTTGTTGTTTTTTAAAGTCATGATATGACACTGCATACATTCAACAAAATACTGAGTCTGAGCTGAAATATACCTTCAATTCTCAGTGTCAGTTTTTCATGATATTATTTCTTATGTGCCTATGAAAACATTAATGACGTTTTGTAAAACTGATTTTTGTAAGTCTTAATTATGTTAAATCCATCGTTCAGTGTGAGTATGAGAAGAAATGTGTTATAGGATATTAATAAACTAGTACTGACTACCTTATTTTATTTTAAATTTTCGCACATTGTTTTGTATTCTTAATATGTCAGAAATCCCGGCGAAAACGAAAGCCACTCACTGGTTCATTGCCTTTTGGAAAATCAAATAATCCTGATAGTCCTACCGGAAGTGACGATACAACGAGTCCTCAGGACAAGAATATGAATGCAGAAGTTCACCTTCGGAGATTAATAAAACTTGTGGAAGCACTGAGACACGAAACTAACATTCATACTTCTTATGACCAACATCATGGGACATATTTAGGACAAATAGAAGCCTTGGATTTATCATCCTTCACACACCCCTTGTCCACTCGTTGGTACAGTCTACCAGAGTCTCTCCCTTTCGTCCATATTCATAATGGAACTGAAATTTCGGTCATCAAGAATAGAAGCCAGCTTGGATTTCATTCTTCTACACACGTAGACAGTTCCGTAACTAAGCATGACAAGTTTCCTTTTCTTGTTGGAGGTTTTCTTGGGGTTCCTAATGGAAACTTAGAAAGCTTAAAATATGGTTATGAAGATACTGCTCAAAGAAATAATTCAACTTTTGAAATAGAAAGCTCAAGAACTACAAATCAGTGATACGTTCGCATTTTACACACTACCATTAATATGGAATTTTCATTAATTTTTCAAACTTTTTGTTTTATTTATGCTAAAAGGATGTTGATGCTGTTTTGAGATGAACCTCACCAAATGTGTAAGATATTTTTTGTGTTCATAAATTTTTTAGCTTTCAGTACGATAAAGCGATTGAGCTATTGTTTATAAAATCAAGGCATAGTCTTTACTCAACAAATAACAAAGATAAAAGAACAAAAATAACTAATATTTAATATATCTTGGTATTATTTTACAAAAAGTCAGAGCAATATAGAATTCAAATAAAAATGGTTTGTGGCCGTATTTTCTAGCATTTTCTGTTAAAGAACAGGTCACTTTTATTTCGTGAACTAAAAAGTAAAATATAAATTCACAAAGTTAGATTTAAGTGTAATTCTTTTATAAATTAGTGTATTTTGAAATTACGTGCCTTCCCAAATTTTACATTTCTTCTCTTTTTTCTTCTTCTTTCTATTCTTATGAACATGAAATGATACATTTTCGGGTTGTTGAAACTTTCATTTATTTATTTTTGAAATTATAACTCATGCAGTATTAATTACTTGATATATATCGTATATTTCTATTTTTTATTATATAGCTGTATTCTGAGGAAGAATTTTTATTTCACAATTTTCTTGTAAAGCTACAAGAAAGGACTATCCGCATATAGCCGTCCCTAATTTTAAACTGATAGATTAGAAGGTGGGCAGGTAATCTGTAGCACCACCGTAAACTACTGTTTATCGGACTGAATAGTAAGATTTACTTGTCACTCTTATACATTTTGGCCAGGTGGTTAAGGCACTCGACTAGTAATCCAAGGGTTGCGGATTCGAATCCCTGTCATACATAACATGCTAGTCCTTTCAACCGTATGGGCGTTATATTGTGATGGTCAATCCCACTATTCGTTGGTAAAAGAGTAGCCTAAGAGTTGGCAGTGGGTGGTGATGACTAGCTGTGTTTGCGCTAGTCGTCCCTAATTTAGCAGTGTAATTCGCGCAAAGCTACAAATTTCAAAAACAAACCAACTTATACATTTTATGCCATAAATGAACCCCGAGAGATAATAAGCCTAATATTTATGTTTGCTTAGATAATATTTTTACGTCAATGACAAGATTAAGTAGCTAGACCCGAAAGTTTAAACGTTATCATCTCTAAGTCAGAAGCGGTAAATATGTTGTTTACACGCTCACCACAAATAAAAGGCAATAAATACAAAAATCACTTTTCAACGTGTACAGGCTTAGTTGAAAATAAAAAGTATATATCAAGAAAGAGTTTTAGAAAATCAACAGAAGTTCGTGAAAAATGAATGGAGCATGCCATTACTTTGAGTTAATTTATCTGAGCTGTAAGATATGATTACTACAAACATTTGTCTTTCTGTACAGTTAACTTATAACTATTGTTATAAATTGTCCTATTGTATATAATTACATTGAAATAAAAATTGGTTCGCCCTCTAGAACAACTGTTTTATTCTACAAGTTTCGTTATGTAACTTTCCATGCACATTATAAACATTTCTTTTTTATAAATGCATAAGGTTAAGTTAAAAATAAAGTCAGTTGCGCACATTAATAAATAACAACAAAATAGCAATTACTACAGAACCTTGCATTCAATTTTCAGTCATTAAATATCAGTACAAAACTTTCCACTATGATAATAAAAGGGGTTATACATTTCATTTTAGACAAAGTGAAGTATTTAATATTCTCTGAAAGCAACACTGAATTCAATTTTACCTTTCTTTTGTTTTAATAAATTTTCAAAACCACTTGACTCAGCAAATAGCCCGATGTGGCTTTGCTATAAGAAAACACACACACACACACACAAACCACTTAAATGGCGCCATCTACTATAGTTTTTTATTATAACACGGTTTAATTTTATTTTTGTAATTCTTACTTAAGTTATATTTTAATAATAATGTGTATATATCTATATCATTTACACCTGCTAGCTTTCGTTCTTTAGAAGTGAATACAAATGTTATTAAAAATACATTCGAATCACAATGGAAATATTGTTTCGTTAAAGAGCTGTTTACAATACAAAGTAAGTTAGTTTGAAATCACATAAATAAGCATCAGATTTTATCAGAGCATAAGTTCATTATTTATAATTGTTTTGTAAGACAGCTTCGATATTATTAATGAAGTTATTAGGTTGTCACCTGTACGTATTCAATTAGAACCGTTAAAGAGGGAGTTGTATTACATGCAGTATCATATTGTTGTGGCCATACTCTACTGAATCTTTGAATAAAGAGAATGAGAATCAGTCCTCTGACGTAGTATTTTAGTGATCTAAATAGATGTATTTCTTTCGAGAATAAGAGTTATGATAGACCACGTGTCTGGGACACTACGCTCTCAACAGAAACGTTCTGTTAAGTTACTGATCCTCTCGCTGTGTTAACTAGGAATCCAAGAATGATTTAACTTTTTTAAGCCTTCCATTATAATGTCACTTTAGCGACTTGTTATATATACACTTCAAATCTAGTGAATCGAACTAATTTCCTTCCTATTTCAGAATATAAGGGTTACTTAGGAACTCTAACTGACGAAAGCTTACATATGATAATTTAAACTGTTAATTTATTATATGTATATGTATTAACATTAATATTTTAAGATACATTAAGAGTGCTTAATAATACGTATCTTTGTTAAGAATAAACTTATATTTTCAATTAGTTTCCTCTCGGTACTGATACAGACACTTCAGCTTTCCTTCAAGTCTACCAAATGGTAATATATAGTGTATGAACTGTTACTTCGTGTTTTTGTTTGTTTGTTTTCAGAGAAATAAAAATGATCTTTACGATTTCGAAATATTTCAAGATATTTATAAACATTTATCCATAAGCTTCTATTTCATAGTTTAGTTTACACAAATTTACTGCAAAACACACCACTTCAATGAAATAGAGTTAATAAATAAATTTAAATTTAACATGTAATTACTCTAAATCCTATTCACGGACGTCATAATTTTTTGTAAATATATTGCTCTTAAATTCATTAGCTCCCCCCTAAGTGGCACAGATGGAAGTATGAAGGATAACGCTAAAACCCGGATTTCAATACCAGTTGTAGGTACAGCGCAGATAGTTCATTGTGTAACTTTGTACTTACCTATAAACTTAGTATTAACTAGTTCACACCTAACGTAATCATTACCCTTTGTACTATCCAGCTACTCGATATTTCTTTAATAAACTTGCATTTGTTTGTGGAACTTGTCTAAATAGTTATTGTTTTTTCAAGGTTCTACGTTTTAATGACCTCAGTAAGATTTATTAATAACAAGATGCAGACTAATTACAATATCACATAAAAACTCATAAAACAACCAAGTCCGAAAATAAAACTTTCTATTTTTTTACTTGACATCATTGTTACATATTTACAGTCATGTGAAAAAGTTAGGACACCCTAAGAAAGCCTGTGTATTTGTGTAACATTTTTGGATATATAGATATTTAATCTCAATTTTAACAATACTGAGAGATTATAGGAATATAACTAAACAATTAAAACTGAAGTAAAGACCTTTCAAGATCTTCTGTAAATGTAATTCTACAGAAATGCATATTCTAACTGAGAAAAATGTTGGGACACCCCCACATTTATTCCCACTTAAAATGGCTCAACTCACACACAGGTGTGTCACACCAGGTGCACATGATTAGAAGATCGTTACTCAGCATTTTGAATAAGGCTTGCCCTATTTAAACCTCAGACATTAAGTTTTGTGTGCTCCTGACTGTTGAAGTGAGAGTGAGCACCATGGTGAGAGCAAAAGAGCTGTCTGAGGCCTTCAGAAAGAAAATTGTAGCAGCTTATGAGTCTGGTAAAGGATTTAAAAAGATCCCAAAAGATTTTGAAATCAGCCATTCCACTGTCCGGAAAATAGTCAACAAGTGGAGGGCTTTCAAACAACTACCAACATGTCCAGGTCTGGTCGTCCAAGCAAATTCACCTCGAGAGCAGACAGCAAAATGCTAAAAGAGTTCTCCAAACACCCTAACATGCCATTACGAGACCTACAGCAGGCTCTGGCTACTGTTGATGTGAAAGTGCATGCCTCTACAATCAGAAAGAGACTGCACAAGTTTAACTTGCATGGGAGGTGTGCAAGGAGGAAACCTTTGCTCTCTAGGAGAAACATCAAGGCCAGACTGAAGTTTGCCAGAGATAATGTAGACAAAGACAGGACTTCTGGAATAATGTTCTTTGTACAGATGAGTCCAAAATTGAATTATTTGGACACCAGAAGAGAGGACATGTTTGGCGTAAACCAAATAGAGTATTCCAGGAAAAGAACCTCATACCAACTATGAAGCATGGAGGTGGAAGTGTCATGGTTTGGGGCTGCTTTGCTGCAGCAGGACATGGAAAGTTCACAATCATAGAATTTACCATGAATTCTATTGTGTATCAGAGGGTGCTTGAGGATCATGTGAAACCATCTGTAAGAACATTAAAGCTGAAGCGGAACTGGACCCTGTAACACGACAATGACCCAAAACATACCAGTAAATCCATCAAGGACTGGCTGAAAACTAAGAAATGGAGAGTCCTGGAATGGCCGAGTCAAAGCCCAGATCTTAATCCCATTGAGATGCTGTGGGGTGACTTGAAACGGGCTGTACATGCAAGAAACCCCTCAAACATCTCACAGCTGACAGAATTATGCATTGAGGAGTGGGGCAAAATTTCTTCAGACCGATGTCAGAGACTGGTAGATGGCGACCAGAAGCGTCTCACTGCAGTTATTTCAGCCAAAGGGGGGTAACACTAGCTATTAGAGGGTAGGATGTCCTAACTTTTTCCTCAGTTGGAATATGCAATTTTGTAGAATTACATTTACAGAAGATTTTGAAAAGTCTTTTCCTCAGTTTTAATTGTTTAGTTATATTCTTATAATCTCCCAGTATTGTTAAAATTGAGATTAAATATCTACATATCCAAATGTTACACAACTACACAGGCTTTCATAGGGTGTCCTAACTTTTGCACATGACTGTATATACATTCATGCCTGCGTGTTACAAAGGCTGATAGAAAGTTCAAAGCGTGTATCAAGTTGTGTTTTTACTTCTTTGGCTAATACGTAGAAAAAGCATGGAAAAAATCCTGGCGAGATGATCGAATTTTAAAGAATGTTTTCAGGCCTTTCACCCGAAGCATCTGGTACTAACGTAGATAACTGTCAGTAACTGAAAAAGCACATCTCATGATTTATTTCACCGATATAACTCTCATCATGCCTCAAAGGGTCAATAATTTTTTCAGCTTTGTGTTTTATAGATGATGTTGCAGTTAACATTACAGTATTCTCAATATAAAAAATCACTTATCTTAAATGTTTCATTAATAAGTTAAACAATACAACTAAATAAATTTGTCTAAGGTGGAAAATGTGAAGGAAGCGAGTAAACACTTTTAAATCCTTTAAAAAAATTGCAACGTTAAGCAAAGGCATATCGAGGTGCTGGTATACGAGTCCTGTGCCCCAGTTCTATTTGACGGTGCCTCGAATCCCCACTTGGTGCCTTGAAAATTCAGAATAGAAAATTGTGATTGATATCATACTGAAACGCTGAATATTTCTGTGCTCATGGGCCAAAGCCCCGATTATTTTTTTAACATCTAGAAACGCCTCTTTCATTAAAGAGTTCAATATGTTGCTTTCCTCTTTGTTAACCTGAAGATGACCTACGAAGGTCAAAACGTTATATGTAAAAACGGCTGGTTTGGGTTGAGAAAATTTTTTTATATAGAGGAGCGAACAACGTTTCGACCTTCGGTCATCGTCAGGTTCACAAAGAAAGAAAGAGATAACTGACCGATAGCTGACCACATGCTTGAAGGGGATTGTGTAACTGGGTGTAGGAATGTAGAGGGCGTGCTTAGATGTTTGATTATATTTATTAATATAGGTATAAAGGTGTTCCTTTGTATTTACCAAGATTGTAAGTAAACGATTATATGTGGGCATTATTGGTCGTAATGGACAATCTGATTTATGAGGTTTGGGGATTCCGTATATTTGTGGTGTGCGTGAGTAAATACATAGCATGGGCATTCTCCAAATATGAAACATCAACCAGCTCTTTTAATTTCAAGTCTAATCTTAACCAACTTATTCATAAATCCTTAATGGCCAGTTTTGATGTTATATCCCTCTTTACAGAAGTCCCAACCGCTAAAGCCTGCAAGATAGCCTTAGAACTCTATATCCGAGACCCTAACCCATCAACAGACATTCCCAGCAACCAATTAGTAATCCTCATAGAATTCACCACGATGAAGACAAACTTCATGTTCAACAACGACAATTATATACAAACAAATAGCCTAAGCATGAGCAACCCAGTATCACCAGTTCTAGCACAAATTGAAACACAAGCAATTAACACAACAATACATCCACCACTATACTGGTACAGATATGTAGACGACACGATTGCGGGATTCATAGCTACAGAACACACGCTTAATTTTTTCAATCACATTAACTCTATACATCCCAACATTAACTTCACATGTGAACAGGAAGAAAGCAATCAAATATTATTTAACCTTAAAATTACAAGAACCGATACACAATGTAATACAGAAATCCACCGAGAAATCACCCATACTGGAATATACATTCTTAGGGACTCAGCACATGAAACAAAACAAAAACTCAACATACTAAGAAACCAACTAAACACAGCCATAAAACTATGCTCACCAGATAAAATTAATGATGAATTAGACAAAATAAAACAATACTTCATCAACATCAATAAGTTTCCTCCACAAACCGTAGAACACATTATACGCACACACCTAGACAAAAGCAAAATCAACTAACAAAAGTAAATATATCCCACGAATTAAAAAATCACGAAACCATATATTGCTGGATACCATATATTCCCGACATCAACAGACAAATAACCAACATTTGGCAAAAACTAGTAACAAAATATGGCATTCCAGTTAATACCAAATTTATTCAAAAACCAGGCACAAAACTAAAGTCTATACTATGTAAAAACTACACTGACAAACACCACACCAACATTATTTATAAAATACAATGTGATAACTGCCACGACTTCTATATTGGAGAAACAAGTATAAAAATGGAAACCACATTCAAAGAACACAAAAAGTCACCTTCACACGTTTTCGAACATTGCAAATCAAATATATCTTTACCATAGAAAACACCCAAATACTAAATAAAGAAACAAACATAAACAAACGCAAAATTAAAGAAGCCTTACTTATACAACAACTCAAGTCAAAAATAAACAAAGACAAAGGAACACCTTTACACCTATATTAATAAATATAACATCTAAGCACGCTTTCTACATTCTTACACTTAGTTGCACAGCCCCCTTCAAACATGTGGTCAACTATCGGTCAGTTACCTCTTT
Organism: Tachypleus tridentatus; assembly: GCF_004210375.1. Lineage (NCBI taxonomy): Eukaryota > Metazoa > Arthropoda > Merostomata > Xiphosura > Limulidae > Tachypleus > Tachypleus tridentatus. The sequence goes on along the minus strand of NC_134832.1, from coordinate 79,480,238 downwards.
GTTTTCTTTGTGAACCTGACGATGACCCAAACCCAAAACAGCCGTTTCTACATATACATTTTTCTTTACAAGTGGGTTTTTTTCGTCATTACTGATTATTAGGTTGAAACCTTGTTCTCTGCTTTATTAGTAAAAGTGTTAATACTCATACCAGCCATTCTGAGACACAAGGAGTTAAACAATACTATGAAGAATATGTGGATTAGAATTTATGATAAAAAAGGACAAAAGGTTGTTGATGCTATTTTTATAGGCCTAGCTTCTGGACAAATATTGATAATTTAAGAAACCCATTAGGGCAAGGACTTCAAAAAGTACATTGTTATTCTTGAAGGATGAAGTAGAAAAGTCCGTATTTGTGATTTACCATTGTGTTTTTTAACGGTTGTTGAATCTACCCTTATGATTGATCGGTGTGTTTGTAGTAACTGCTGACTCTGGCTTGTGATTTATAAATTTGTTTTTTAATTATTTTTGAGTTTGTGTTTGTGATTCGTGAATGTGTTTTAAATGGCGTGAGTCTACACTTGTAATGTATAATGTGTTTTTAATAGTTGTTGAGTCTACGCTTATGATTTATCAATGTGTGTTTAGTAGTTGTTAAGTCTAGGTTTGTCACTTATCAGTGTTTTTTTTTTTTTTTTAAGTATCATCATGGCTGCTGATAATCATAAAGAGACAGAGATACAAGTAAGTGAGCCGTTAATGAAAGTATCTTTACAATTATGGAAAATTAATTTGGGGGATTATTTGAAGTGTATTGTTTTCCTACTCAGTGTGTCAAGAGACGTGCTGGACTACTGACCATAGGGAGAAATGAAAAGTTTAACTACGTTGGTTAGACTTGTTGTCGATGCTCAATTTTCTTCTCAAATCTTATAAAGTAAAAGTAATTCTTTAGACGAAATAATAGGAAATAAAAGATAAAATTGTAATAAACGTCCAGTTTTTACAGTTAAAAAAGTTGTGTTAAAAACAAAACGAATCTTTTGTTTGAATGCCTACAACACAATGCTAATAACACAGTCATCGTGAATTGATAAAAATAAAAATACCACATTTTCGTGTTCAAATTTTTATACAATCTACATACACATAATAGAAACGTTGTTTGAAAACATGATGTTTGTAACTAGAAACAATTTTGAATTGAAAAAGTTGGTTGTAATTTACGTTTTTATAAACCACAAAACACGTGTTTATATCACTGCAAGAATAAACTGTATTACAGTTCACACAAGTCTATGTTTAGAGTACGCAATGTGCAGGTTCGTGAAAATATGGAATCTACTGAATATTTATAAGAGTTTTAGAAAGAGATTTAAGATTTATGTTTTGTTTAAGGCAGAGGTAATCTAGTTAATAATGTTTTAATATTCAGGACTTTATTAAGATTAGAAACAAAAGATAAATTAGAGAGTGAGACTGTTGGTGAGAAACAACTAAAATTTTGGCAGAAAATTGTAATTATTGACGGAAAGTGGCGAAGAATTAATAATTTTCTATTTAAAAGATTTAAGAACTCCTTGAGGTTTCTTTTCACACTAATATTTATGTCAACGATTTGGTGATTTAATTAAGCAGCATGTTATTCATAATGGCGGATTTTACTAATATGATGTGTAACACTGCTACATCAATATGCTTCTTTACTCAACACAATTTTTAAGTGCCGCTTGTGTTCTTCAAAGTTACTGAGGTGTGTACAGTATTACGTTTCGGTAATTGGTTATAACTAATCAGTTTTGTGAGGACCTAAAATTATGGAGAACGATTGTGATTCACGTGAATTTTAATAAGATGTAAAAACTTCTTTCAGTTGAACGTTGGTTACAGTTACAAAATATAATTTTAAAAAGGTTTGACATTGCCTATGTTTACTTCGTGCTTGGTAAGTTAACAATATAACTTGAGTACGTTTATTGCTGTAGTTTAGTTATGGGTAAGCTTTACCTACTTAATACTATAAGTAAATGAACGTATAACATTAAACTTTTTTTAAAACTTTGATAGGCCTTTAATATATTGTATAAATTGTTTAAGAAAGTATATCTGCTTCTGTTTTTTATTTATATCGCTTAAGTGCGAGTACATGCGCATTTAGAAAGTAAGGTGCGCGCGCATTTTCAGAACAGACAAAACCGAGTATTATTATGATAGATTTTCATGTTCTACACAGAAAAGTGATATAAGTATACTATTTAATTTTCTAAATTAAAATTGTTCCGAAATACAGTTTTTCCACTGAATAACAGATGAATTGATCCACGTGTTTAAGGGCTTGAATAACCTATTACAGGAAATCTGTTGAAATATGGAATAAGAAATGCGAAATAATTACGATGCCATGTTTATACGTATGATCTTTGGAAGACCAAGTCTAGGTTTCTAGTGAAGAAAACTAATGAATGTATTTAATAATGTGTTAGGTATGTTTTAATTTATTCGGACTTTTAAAGGCTACATTAATTGTCGGTTAATTTACAGATACAGTGATATTAATTAGCCTTTTGTATTTTGAAATACAATACCGAGCTTCAGCTTGAGATTGATTGAACAACAAACAATGAATGCCTTGAAAAACGTGACAGGATACCTTACTTTACCGAAATATATCTTTAATTAATTATGTTGCAGTTAATTGCTTAGCATAACTCTTTTAATAATAATCAAAACTATCATATAGTAAACTTTCTATATTTAGAAGTAAATATAAATAATAATTATAATTGGGCATTTCAAAACAAGACATTAATTCTATACTTAAAATATATATTATCAACATTCAGATAAGTTACGATAAAGCTAAACAAATTAAACATCGTAACGATGTGTGTGTAAACACAGGACGTAAATGAAGCTGCAGTAATAATAGTTTTGGTGTGTGTATTGGAACTACGTATAATCATAGTGAACCATTTTTACGTTTTCAGAATGGTTTTTGTTTTTAAAAAGCGAGGGAGAAATAAGCCTGAACGCCTTTAGATTACGAGATTTGGGCAAACATAACTAGGACTAGAAGATTATCAAGTTGAAAGGCCTATCATAACGGAATGTGTCGGAAAAACTGGTTAAAGAGAAAGTTATAGATAATCCACGTTAAACATCCTTGTGATTGAAATATTTGAAAATATGACGAGACTAGAAGAAATGTTTATTCGACATAATTCCACCGCTATCTTAAAGGTCAAGTTAATTTATCAAAACTGTACTGTCAGATGATCTACCATTTTCAACAAGTCTTTAGGTAGTGGATAGCTGACGTGTAACTTTTTGTGCTGCTAGCAAAAAAACATGCTCATTATTTTGTGGACGGCCCGGCATGGCCAAGCGTGTTGAGGCGTGCGACTGGTAATCTGAGGGTCGCGGGTTCGCATCCCCCTCGCACCAAACATGCTCGCCTTTTTAGCCGTGGGGGCGTTATAATGTGACGGTCAATCCCACTATTCGTTGGTAAAAGAGTAGCCCAAGAGTTGGCGGTGGGTGGTGATGACTAGCTGCCTTCCCTCTAGTCTTACACTGCTAAATTAGGGACGGCTAGCACAGATAGCCCTCGAGTAGCTTTGTGCGAATTTCAAAAACAAAACAATCTTTCGTGGACCTGATAGTGTATAGTTCATTCCGTGAAGGCCGACAGTTCTGTCTCCTGGGGATATAGATGAAATATAGTTAAATATTACAAACAATAATGAAGTCCTTTAAAAAATATAACAGGATATAAAATGGTTTGCACTGTCATATAACTGCTGGCATGCCCACTAGAATTACAATGCATTTCAAGCTTGGGAAGAATTGAGCGATAAACACTTAAGATTATTACTTAGATCTTATATTTCCGATAAATGTAGAGTTTTAGCTTTGATATACAAACGCTTTCCGTTTTGGGGAAGTGTTATAATTTTCAAAGAAAAGTATATTTTGATTTGAGAATTATAGAAGGTAAAGATAAGCACAAGACAAATCACATATAAGTGAGTGTCATATTTGAATATCCTGAATATTGTTTGGTTTGAATTTCGCGGAAAACTACACGAAGGCTATCTGGGCTAGCCGTCCCTAATTTAGCAGTGTAAGACTAGAAGGAAGGCAGCTAGTCATCACCACCCACCGCCAACTCTTAGGCTACGCTTTTATCAACGAATAGTAGGATTAATCTTAAATTTGCAACTTCCTCACGGAATGAAAGGGTGAGCATGTTTGATATGAAAGGGATTCGAACCCACGACCCTCGGATTAGGAGTCGAGTGCCTTAACCACCTGGCCATGCCGGGATGCTCGAAGGAAAGAAAGATAATTTACACATGAAATTAATAGTATTCGTCACCTTGTTGAAATGTCGATAGAACTATATCACTTATGATATTCCAGGGCGTAGCTGGTAATTATTATCTCTGTACTATCAGCCCAAGGATTCATTTTTTGTAACCGATTACTGCAAAATCATGCTACACACTTTGGGACCGTGAGTAGGCTACAAGTTGATAGTCAAATTCCCTATTAGATTAGAAAAGAGTAGCTCAAAAGATGGCTGTTAGTGTTATTAAGTAGCTGTCTTCCTTCTAGACTATTAGTTCGTAATTAAGAATGACTATGCACAGATGACTCTTATAAAACTTTGTGTACAAATTCTGCCATAAACAATATATTACAAAGATTCGTAATGTGACATTGGCGAAGTATTTGTATGATACGATTCTTAATTTCTTCTACGATTTAAACAAATAAACAAAGGTTTTTTCTTGTGTTGTGGCACGAATAAAATTAACGAATATTACACTTCAAAAACTTCGCGCCGTAACCTGTTAGTCAGGTCTGGCATGGCCTAGCGCATAAGGCGTGCGACTCGTAATCCGCGGGTTCGCGCCCGCGTCGCGCCAAACATGCTCGCCCTCCCAGCCGTGGGGGCGTTATAAAGTTACGGTCAATCCCACTATTCGTTGGTAAAAGAGTAGCCCAAGTGTTGGCGGTTGGCGGTGGGTGGTGATGACTAGCTGCCTTCCCTCTAGTCTTACACTACTAAATTAGGGACGGCTAGCACAGATAGCCCTCGAGTAGCTTTGTGCGAAATTCCAACACAAACAAACAGTTGTTAGTGAAGCAATCACTAATTTAGGTTTTGTCTCAACACTATAAATTTTGTAGTATTCTAGTCGGCCTGAAGAGCTTGGGTATTTGGCGAATAGCCTCGTTGGCATGGCTATAGTAATTATGGTATGGTTGACATATTAGTATATATTTTATTTTCATTCAAAAGTTTTTATTAACAGCGTTTGTGAGAACTGCATCATTTTAGTACGGGATAAATTGTTGATTAAAACATTAATTTATAAAAACAAAATAAAATACGGAGATTCAGCTTTGGTAAACGCTTTAGAGCTTCTCACAATTTTTAGCCGCGGCACAGCAGCTCATGGAACGATTCTGTTTTTCATGTACAAACTTTTAGCTCATAGTTACGTCATCTCTTGAATGATTCGAGATCGAATTACAGTTTTGGATGCAAAAGGTCAAATAATTTCGATCGATGTATTTAACCACGCCCAAGGTTTTATATATTAATTTACTCTAAACTTGCCAAAATAATTTCAGTTTGAGGGAAGGTTGATAGAGAAACTGACGAATAATAATATCGAATCTAATATACACTACTGAACCATACTTTATATTGCTGGTGCACAAAAATATAGCTCATAAAAAGGGGAGAAAGGTCTTTTAGGTTAATTTATTCTAATCTTGCCTAAATAAATTTCAAGTGTGGCGGCTATTGAGGATTGCCTCTTGTTTTGAAATTATACTGCCAGAATTTTAGTACATTTAGCATGAAAAAAGTCACAAATGTCACTTTCCACCATCTTAAGTTTGACATGTGTTATATTTTATAATTTAGTCAATGTAAACAACGACGTATGTATTTAAATAGATTACGAACATGAATTACGTGAAATTTAATGAAGTAAGCAATAAACGCCATGAAATAGCGTAACAATCTTCAATACAAATTACTAGAAAAGGAAAGCTAGATAATTTCAGGTTAGAAAGCCATAGGTATTTTTTTTTAAATGTTCGAATAGTAAAAGAAGGAACACTCGATTTATTTTTACAATATTAAATCTTAGGCTACAATAAAAGGAGAATCAGATATATTATAACTGAGAGTTTAATATATATATATATATATATATACACTAGAAACAGTTGAAGATTTAGAAGTACTGCTGAAGAAACATTTTAGAAATAATTTTATAAAATTAACTGTTTAACAGAATACATAACTATCTGAAATATTTTCAAAATAATTATCATTCTTGGAACATCCATCCATATCTCGCCTTTAGTGTTACTTGAGAATTATAGCTGTGGATTTTCCTACTGAGCACTGTGCCAGGTCACAGTGTTCGATAATGTAACAAAAATGTTATTCTCAAGCAAATGAAAAACTAAAAAAAAATTATTATTAGAAAAAGGAAAAAATATATTTTTGTTGCTTTAAAAGATGTTATTAAATATGATATTAAAAAAAAAACAAGTAGCATGGTCCATTGTTATTTTATTGATGTTTGACAAGAGATCAGCACCCCAGTGGCTCAGCGATACGTCTGCGGACTTACAACGCTAAAAACGGGGTTTCGATACTCGTGGTGGGTAGAGCACAGATAGCCCGTTGTGTAGCTTTGTGCTTAATTCAAAACAACAAACAAACAACAACAACAAGAGATCAAGTTATTTGCAAAACGACCATCAAAAACTCATAACAGGTTTAGTCAAGACCATAGCCTAATTCTTGCTAAGAAATATTCCACATCCAATAGTACCAGAACCTTGTCGAAATATCTGTCACATATTCAAAACTTAACTTCCACTTGTGGATTTCAGCCACTTCGCCCCTGCTGCTGTTCTCTTCCTTTTATATGTAACCGTTTGTTTTGAATTAAGCACAAAGCTACACAATAGGTTATCTGTGCTCTGCCAACCACGAGTATCGAAATTCGGTTTCGAGCGGTGTGACTCCGCAGAAATGCCGCTTTTTTAAATTTAAGACTTGGTAGTAGTTTAGGTTTTAAAGACCTTAGGGGAGACCCTTAAGGCAAACCAGGGGCGCTCAAAAACTTTTGTTTCTCTTCAGCCCCACACGCGTATATGATAAGACGTGTCGTGAGGAGAGAGGTAGAAAAAACAAATTGAATAGTGTATGTCGGAATATAACGATAAAATAGGAAAGTTGAGGAGCAAGAAAACTGGACTGGTACGCTGTGTGGACGAAAATCATCATGATTACGAGCAGGGAGGCCAAGGCTGCAGCAGGTCACACATTCTTAAAGGAACCGGTGACATAGGGAGGGATAAAAAAGAGAGAGAGAGAGAGAAGGAGAAGATAAAAAAATAATATAGGGAGAGAGAGAAAGGAAAGAGGTGAGTGGAGAGTAACAGGAAGAGAGACAGAAGGTCCTTTCAGGGCCAGGGTGCCGGGGATCTATAAATCAAATGGCAAGAAATTAGATGTGGGGAAACCGGAGTACCCGGAGAAAACCACTTTCACTGGGTGGGCGCCGAAAAAACTACCCACCCAGTGCCCAACCTGGAATGTGAAACATTAAATGGCATATAAATGGGTAACACTGTGTGGTCTGTTTCATCAGTAATAGTTAATACAGATCACTGTGGTTGGTAATCCAGTTTAATGGTGAAGTATACTTTGCCCAGGCTTGAGGTATGTCTGCCAGTCGGAATAATTGGCGAGTTTGGAGGTTTCTGTCTGCAGCTTTAGTGTAATATCATTTGGCTAGTTTGATGAATCGATCCTTAATTAATAAGAGTTGAGTTAAAGAACTAAGGTATGTTGCGGGAGTGTAGTTAGGGAAGCGGTAAGCGATTTTAATGGTACGGTTTTGCAGGTTTTGTAATATTGAGTATTGTCTTCCAGTCATGTTACATGTAGCTGCATTACCATATTCGAAAAGGGGTGTAATGAATGCTTTGTATATTGCAAGAATGATTTTGGGAGAACAGCCTTTGTTGGGGCCACTAATACGTTTTTAAAAGAAAATTCTTTTGCTTGCTCGGGTAACGATTTTCTGAAAGTGTGGTGTCCAGGATAGGTTATGAGTCATGGTAAGGCCTAGAAAAGTGATAGACTTTGTGAAGATGATATCAGTTTTATTGAGGTTAAGTTTAAATGTTTTTGAATTTTTTTCTGAACTTATTAACTTTTCTGTGGAAGGCGATGGCTTGTTACTTCGAGGGGTTTAAGACGACGCACCATTTATTACACCATTGAGATACTGCGTCAAGGGTTGCTTGAACTCGTAACGCTGCAGTATGGGGGGTTGCACGAGGTGTTCCAAATAGCGATATCATCAGCGTACTGGGAGATAAGGGTTGAGTTCAGTGAGGGAAAAGATATGTCATTAACATATATATTATAAAGTATTGGGCTGAGTATAGAACCGTGGGGCACAGCTGCGTTTAAGCTGAATGGGTGTGTGACCGAAGTGTTTATCTTAACACTTGCCTTACGGTTAGTAAGGAAGCTGGATATCAAACGGACCAAAATATGTGGGATGCCGAGGGCTAAAATTTTATGGCGTAGGCCATCATGCCAGACAGAGTCAAATGCTTTTTGGATGTCTAAAAAAGTAGCGATGGTTGTTTGTTTCCGGTTAAATCCTTTAAACACTGATTCAGTGAGGCGGGCAAGATGGTCTGTGGTTTGTCTCTTTTTTTCTACCAGCGTTTTGGTTTTCGTTAATTCGGTTGTTAGTCTCGAAGAAGCAAGTAATTCTATTGGTAATGGATTTTTCCGTAAGTTTGCCAAGGGTATTTAGAAGACTGATCGGTCTGTAATTATTTGAGTTACAAAGAGTTTTATCTTTTTTGGGTATGACTTTAATTAAAGCGGATTTCCATAAGTTTGGGTAGTATCCTGAGAACAGGCACAGATTGAAGATTAAAACCAGGTGATTAAGGTTCGTATCGGACAGGTTTTTAAGAACTAGATTACTAATATTGTCAGGTCCCGGGGCTTTGTTCCTAATTTTCTTAAGGATAAGTCTGATCTCAGACCTAGTTATAGGTCGAGTGTAATAAGAGGGAGGATGTTTAAGATTAATGGGAAATCGGGGGGAGAACATAGTAAAGTTCGACTTCACGGTTTGAATGATTCGGTAATAGTGGGATTGATCAAAGGTTGAGACATTAGGGGTGACAAAGGTGTTCATAAAGTATTGGGCAAATAGATTAGCTTTGTCAAGGTCAGAGATCGCTGAAATATTGTTATATTTGATGTCAGAATAATTGTCGCTATATTGTGTATTAGTAATGGATTTTCTCCAGAAAAGAGTTGGGTTTGGATAGGATGTTTCGATGGTATCACAGAATTGGTTCCAGTTATGAGTTTGGAGAGTTTTAATCAGGGCTATGATCCTGTTGTTGGTGTTATTAATCTGAGTTTTTATGGTTGGGTTACGAGAGGATATGAACTGTCGTCGTAGACGGCGTCTATGAATGATTGCTTGATGTAATTCGGAGTTAATACTGTATTGTGTACTAGGTATGGTTTTTAAAATAGCTTGATTAATGGCACTGGTGATTTGGGTTGCATAATTATCTATATCAGTTTCGCAAGAGGCTACTGACTTAATTAGAGGTAATTGATTTTCAATATGGTTATTAAATTGAGTCCAGTCAACGTGAGAGTAATCAGGCAGTGGCGGTCGTGTGATTCAGGTAACAGATCAGGGAAATTTTGAATGTAAATAGGGTAGTGATCACTACCGACGTCATCAAGAACTTGAAAGTTAGATGTTGAGACTGTCTACTAGGGGCTATTACTAAGTCAAGGATATCTTCGTTGGCATTACTCTGCCTGTGGGTAGCTTGATTATTTTTTAAAGTGACAAGATTATTATTCTCTACGAATTTGTGTAATATGAATCCATTACGGTCAGTTGTTCGGCAGTTAAAGTCAGTGCGTTTACTGTTAAGGTCACCAATGGTAATCGAGTTCAGAAATGAATTATAGATCTATTGTAAAGTGTTTAAATCGGGTTTAGTTCGAGGGGAGACATACATAGCAATTAATGTAATAGGGGTAGATGAAGTACGTATTTGGCAAACGATAAATTCATTATCAGTAATATAAGTGAATTTGGGAAAGAGATTACCAAAGAATTGAGGTACAGTATTGCAATACCACAACAATTATGGCTAAGAGGTATATGTTTCATATTATAACCAGGAATGTTAAAATTAGTTTAGTAGTGTTTCATTTAAAAGTAAGATATCAGTGTTTGTTTTTTAAGTAACTGGAGAATTTCCTATTTTTATGATATAAACCTTCACAAACATTAATATGCGTTATGATTACTATTACTATAATTTAAAGAAAATAAGGAAGAAAATATAAAGAGAAGAAGAAGAGAAGGGGAGAACTTACAGCTCGTCTAGGAAGAGTTTCTCCCGTTGTCTTCGACTCCTCTTTTTCTGTTCAAGATGAATGCCAAGACGTACAGGATTCAGAACTGTATCAGTGCCAAAGTAATCACTAGCACTTTTACATGCTAAAAGAGCGATATGGTCTGCTTTATATTCCTTGTCGCATAGTTCAGTTAGTACATCAGGGATAATTATCACCATCACTTGGATGATGTGGTTAAACAGTTTTTGTGTATGGTTATTAAGTGCTTCACTAACAATTGGAGTGGTTGCCTCAACATAGGTTTTCTTGTTTCTGGGGTTGGGTAATCTTGAAGGAAGTGGGACTTTCTCTGGCAGGTAAATTCTCGTTAGCTTCAGAAACTAGTGGTGAGGCAAAATGGATGGATTTCATGACATTCTTGGTGATTTGTGAATTGGAAAGTGAAGTCAGTTGTGCACGAAGGGCTGCTTGGAATGTGGGGCAGCCACGGTAGGAAGAGGCGTGGGGCCCATTGCAATTAGCACACCAGGTGATCTCTCTCTCATTAGGGCACATCGAAACTTGATGAGGGCCGCTGCACCTGACACACCGAATGAGTGATCTACAGGCCGTCGCAGTGTGCCCAAAACGTTAGCATTTGAAGCACTGGATTATTCTGGGGGCAGTGTTCCTTACTTCTTCTACTGTGTGTGAGGAAAAGGATGACACCTGATATCAGTATTTTTTACGCAATTTTCACATTGGGGATATTGATTTTCACTAATGGAGTGGATATGCCAGTTTCGGGAGACTTGATACGGTCAATTCTATTGGTGTTATTGTCCTGGGCTGCGAGTTCCTCCTTGATTTCGTCCAAAGTAATGTCGAACGGGACTCTAACTTCTTTACGTGGTAGTTAGTTTCCTGGAACGCGAGCTGTGATGTTAGCGCCATTAAAGGCAGTGCTTGGCCAGGGTTTAAGTATTGTAATGTATCCATGTGGGTCGGCACATTTGATAACTACTCCTCCTCTGGGGAGACGCCTGAAGTGGTTGAATGTTACACGTGGGAATACTTTCCCGAGTTCGCTAGCGATTTCGGGGATTCTAGTAGTGGCCTGAATGCCTTCGATAATGACTGCTGGTGGCATCTTGGGTTGGGGTTGTTGGTTAGTGGAAGGTGCTGAATCAGTAGAAGTTTTGGTAGGGGACAAGGGTTGGTTAGGTCTTGCTTGGTAGGTCGGCGAGTTCGGTTGTCTCGAGGTGAGTATTACAGTCATGAGGGGAATGGCAAGTACTGTTGTCGCTGTCATCGGTTGAAGGTTGGATGTTGTCTGATTCAGGTTCGCTGAAAGAACAACATTCTACGGCTTCTTGGAGTTAACTGATCAGAGCTCGATAATGATTCACAAGTAGAAAGAGCATTTCTTTTTCTCGTCATCCTGGATTGTTCTGAAATAATATTCAGACTTAAGGATCAAAAGAATGAGGTGCATGAGCCTGGGTAGCTATTAAGAGTACCCGAGGGCGAACACGTAACCCTATGAATGAAGGTCAAGGTGGGACAAAGGCGGATTACGTTAAACTTTTTTCGCACTATCGCACAAGTCTGAAAACACGTCTGCACAGCAGTGTAAACCTAAACTTCGTAGTAGGTGTCACTGGTGGGCTTTTTATATGTGAGCAGTACAGGTGTGTCATAAAAGGATTAATTTCATATTCACATATAGACTTAATATTAGAAGAACAAAGAAAATTTGTGTAAATTGTTATTTCGCTTTTCGAAATTTTAAAGTAATACTGTTGCTTAGTTACTAATCATGAGTCCTTCTTTTCTTTTGACGAAGATACTGATAAGAAAATATAAAGCAGCCAAATGGTTTTCGTGAAGTTTTATTTCATGAAAGAGCTACTTGCGTAATTATATCTGCTTTTGTAACCACACTCAACTTGTTAAGTAGAGAAGTACCTTATCACTTTTTTATAATTGTTTAAACGAAAAGTAATGTTTCTTTATATCTAGACAAGACACATGAAAATGGAGTATGGGGAATGAATTAATTATCGTTTTTCCCATACGTTGTTCTTTCGTTTTTTTTCATTAATGTTGTTCACGTGTATTTCAGGAGCCCGCTAACGTATTACCAAATTGCTATGCATGATTAATATTTTTTTTACTAAATTTTTATTTTTTCGAACATTCAAAATATTATACGCGGAAATATTTATGATCTAACTAAACATACATCAGTGTGCAAGAGTTAATTGCTGGCTGCAGTAATATGAGCTATTAATATCAACAAAAGGAACATAAGTTAATGATACTGCGTAGACGATGGGGTGCAAGATAGCACACCTTACATGCTAACATGAGCGTTTATAAACCCAATAGTTTCATGAGAAACACAACTATGATGTCGCACATTTTGATATTTATGTAATCACTATAAGAACTACACAAAGATTAAAATACACACATCGTGACACATGATTTTTAATTTTTCTTACTTTCACTGAAAAATGAGGGTATAGAGTAATTTGTATTTTCTTCCCTCTTCCTCATGAACAAAGTGGACTCTTCCTGGTACATTAGTAAAATTTACAATGGTAAGTATCAAACGACATATTTAATTACATGAAGAAATGTACACTTATGAACTTTAGGATATTCTAACAAAACATATCACATTACTATTGTTGTACTTTGCAGTAAAACTAAATCGACTTTATATATAATATACTGCTTTTGGCAAATACGGTTATTATACTCCTGTATATGGATAGTATTCGTCGTTTACTCTTCAATATAATAGATTCCAAGTAGCTGCACTAGCAACAGTTTGGGAAACTTAGTCAAAATACTAGAATATTTGCAGGTATCATTTAGTTAAAATACTCAACTTTCAAGGTATCTATCTGAAGGCAGTACACTTATTAGATACTTGGTCTATTTTGAATTTTGCGCAAAGCTACACGAGGGCTTTCTGCGTTAGCCGTCCATAATTTAGCAGTGTAAGACTAGAGAGAGGGCAACTAGTCATCGCCACCCACCACCAACTCTTGGGGTTTTCTTTCACCAAAGAATAGTGGGACTGATCTTAACTTATAATGTCCTCACGGCTGAGAGGGTGAGCATGTTTCGATGTAACAGGGATTCGAACCCACAGCCCTCAGATTACGGGTCGAGTGCCTTAATCACCTGACCATGCTGAGCGTTAGATATTTATTTGATAATTTAATTTTTTTTTTGTATTTCTCTTACAAAGTCATCATTACATTTGACAAAACTAGGGCTAATATGTGATTGTCCTTCGTTTGTTATTGTTTATGCTCTTAAAACATTGTAGCTATTCCTATGGGAGGTAAAGGGTAGTGTTAAAAATCAGTTTATTATTAGAGCGCGAAAAACAAACTGATAAATAAATAATACCGCACTTCATAGAACATACGAATAATATTCGAGAGCTATCACTCAAAAATATCTCGCAGATTAAAACTTACGCATGTAGGGTTATTATTTTGTTCACTCTGTTATTAAAATGTGTGATTAAAAATAGCAATCACATAATAATTATTTAATCATACTAAATTATATTTTACAAATATAATATATTGGTCATAATGACAATGTATATAACGACAGTATCTATCAAACCTGCATGGGCATGCAAAATTCAATTATTTACTGTTATTATTAATAACTAAGTTTATGGGAAGTTATACAAAATAAAAAGGAAACGATAGATTTTAATTCAACAATAATTTCAAGGATCCACGGTTGTATTTGGGGGAAGCAAAGTTTTGGAGAAATGGCATCTTGTTTAATTTTTTGGGTATCTCTCTTGCTGAAAGACGAATTATTGTTCAATAGATCGTGTTTTTGAGAGAAATACATAATGTATGTTCAACAGCATTGGCTGAGATGCAGCCCACTCTTTGGCCTTTCAGCATATTTCACTTTTCATGTCATACTTTAACCATGATACTAATCTCTTGTTTGAATATTCCCAAATAATTTGAACTTGGATTCATCCATCTTCATTCCATTATTTGAAATATTGTGGCCATTTCAGCGTTTTGGGTCAGTTATTTTTCTTAAGCATCTGGAGTTTTACGCGTCATTTAAAATCACTTACGATAATGTGCATCTTACTGCTTTGAAGGTTACATTCACAACAATGTCCAAAATCTGCAAAATTTCTGGCTGGACTTTCACAAAATTCTAATTTGTACACTTGAAGAACGTGTACATATATGCTAATTTCATTTTATGAATGACAGATGTAAATATCTATAATATTAAACTGTATGTCTGTGTTTTTCACATAGCAAAGCCACATCGGTCTATCTGCTATGTCCACCGATGAGAATCGAACCCTTACTTTTAGCATTGTAAATTCGAAGACTTATCGCGGTCCCAGTGGAGGGTATGCGTGTCTGTGTGACTGTCATATCATAGGAAAGAATCTGGAAGCCTGAAATTTTGCACTCATACTAAATGGACGCTGATGGTATGCACTTAGGTACTATTAATTATATTATTTACGTGCGCGTCTTTTTAATGAGGCAACTAGTGAAAAACCGCATTAAATGCAAGTGGTTCTTTATATTACAAATAGAAATCACAGAAAGCACGTACTTTTATTATATACGTTTTGGACATCAAAAATGACGAGGCTGGTACTAGAATCTTATAGCGTACCCTATAGTATTTTACTTAGATTGACAACTTGTAATATACAGAAAAGCCGGTGAATATTGGTTACAATGCGTTCCAACAATGGCTTTTATATTATTATGCTTAAGAGCCAAAGGTATAACCTAATATTTTTGTTAACCTATGTGCTGAAAGTATGAAATGAAATGTATAAACAACAAAATTGGAAAACTATTTGTAAATTTCTTAATCTGGAGTATCTGCTTATTAAAGAGATTAGTTTGATTAAAAATGTTCGTATTATAACAGAAAATACCATCTTTCAGAAAAGATTTAAGTTTAAAATGGGATCAATATTTTTTGCTTTCTTCATAAGTTTTATGCACTTGGCTCTAAGCTAGATTAACTCATACTATATCTTTACTCTAAGATTATTTATCAATTTTTATACCATACTACATTAATTACACTTACAAGGCTTCACGGCTTCCTTGCACCTTGTTAATAAAAATGTATGCTGAAATTGAAACAAAAAGGCTGCGATCCATTCGCATAAAATAAAGGAAGCTCGGTGTTGAAAACTACGCCCAACTGCGGGATACTAAAGTAGGCTTAAAATACACACACTGCACAGTCATCTGAAATATATCAATCAAATAACCTGATCGCAGCTGAGTACTTTCGTTTGTTTTTGAAGAAAGACAAGATTACAATATATGTGTGGTTGTATGTGTAACATTAAGTAAAATTCTTAAAAGTTGAATTATCGTTCCAGACATACATTTCTGGCCGGGTGGAGAAGAAAGAGTTGCATCTTGGTGACAATATTCGGAAAGAGTTGGGCATTCATAGAGGAGAAAGGTTTCGCGATTTTTCCAAAGTTTGGATATGCCCGCGTCTGTAGCTCATCACTGTCAGGTTTTTACGTGTGTGGGGGCAGGATTATTTGCAGTAAGCGTCTCTGACCTGTTGACGACAAATTTAAAATAAATGGACAGCACACAACTCACTTGTTTCAAGATAATATATTCAGTGGTCCAGATTTTGGTTTAACAAACTATGTCTTGGTCTACGTGTGAAGACATAAGACATTTGCATACTGGCACAGTAGACTCTGTAACTCTTTCTTCTGTTTGCCAGTCAGTTCTTTGTGTAGCTTTGCGCGAAATTCAAAACAAACAAACAAGCCAGGCAGTTCTTTGTTGATATTGATATGTCTCATCTCCACCCAATAGTCTCAGGTCTAATAGGTTTTCATCTTTTATGACAAAGTCACTGTTTTCTGATTTTATATGTGTGACAGCCACATCTGCAACGTCTCAATAACTTCACCCATTATGTATTTTACCCTCTCTAAATACCTCTTGAACAGATTCACGTGGTAGGTCTTGGTATTTTTATCTACTTTCACTTTAGAGCCCATTCTGTTGACCACCTTTACTCCGAAAGATCCTTTCCATTACACAATAGAAAAATCAAGGTGAATTTGTTATCGTTTGCAAGTTGCAAAACTAAGACCTTCTATCCTTGGCATTTTTGTCATAGAAGTACTTCTGACACCCTTGAACTGCATAAAGCTCTTTCTATTGTGTTGAAAGGTCTGCTACAGTTGGTGTCTGAGCTCTAAGAAGCACTTGTATGTGTTCCTCGCTTTTGCCTTTTCTTGCCTGTCCGTATTTCTTTCAATATGTGTATAAAACTTTTTGGGAATTTTTTATAAGTAAATAATACTATCTTTAGGTTCTGTCCTAGTCACGTGGTCTCTCTTGACATATATTCTTCAGCATAGTTTTTAAAACTCTTTTGACTCTTTCACAAATCAACTACATCTGTGGTTGTACATGGTGGTAAAGAGTTTCACAGTGTTGTTGAGAACGCACACTGAGAGGATCAAAGCCTACTCAATAGAATATTTCCAGAAGAGCCTTTGCTGTTTTCTCTGTCATTGTCTTTGGCAAAGCTATGGCTTCTGGATAACGTGTTGCATAGTAAACTACTTTCAACATATAGTGGTTTCCCTTGTTAGACACAAATACTATTAGTCCAATCAAGCTCTCAACTACACTGCCAAATGGCTCTTATATGAGAGGACCTTACCCAGTAGCACCTTAGGTACCTTCTTCTCTTGGTATTGTGATTTTGCAGATGTTACATGATCTGCAAAATTTGATCACCTCTCAGAAATCCCCAGCCAATGGATGTTGCTGATCATTCTGTTTGCCATCTCTTTTGCTCCTAGGTGTCCTTAAACAGTTTCATCATTGAATTCAGGATCCTGTTGGTACTGGTTTGTTTAACTTCCAAAATATAACTGCCTTGACAAATCTGGTGCAGTACTCACTTCCAGTCACCTCTTCTGTAAGTTTATTTTTTTTTAATCGTGTGCTTCACTTTCGCCTTGACACTGTCACAAAGTTTCTGCAGTAAAGGGTCCTTCTACTGTGCTAACTTTAGTTCCTGTAGACCTACATTATGATGTCTATTTTCGAGGCTCAATGTCTTGCTTGCTTTGCATTTCTTAAGCTCTTGTGGTGACTACAGATGCTTCATCGGTCTTCCTTCTCTTTGGTTCCTCGAAATTTCTACCATCTGGTATATTTCCAATCACCAACTCATATGCAAGTGCCTTCATACACATGCTCTCAAGCTCATACATGCCGTGGAGTATCCACTTTTATTCATACAAAGATGTACTTTGCCTGTCATCTGGCATTCAGATATTAGAGTGGTTCTCACTGTTGCACAACTGCACTGAATCTCTCATAGAACCTTTGCTCACTTGTTTCCAACATAAACTGACTCATCACTTGAAAACTTAAGCTGACCCTCACTTTTGCACTGTATCATGGAGAAAACAATTTTTTCTCGTGGCCAATCTGATGTATTGATTCTATTCTGTTTCTTCTGGCAGCAGCATCCATATTGATAGTTATACTTTTCTTGTTTCTTGCTTAGACTATTTCTGTAGGTAGCTCCAGCTGTTCTGTGCTGAAATTTCTGCTGGTGCTTGTTGATGACAGACTTGCACTTTCTTGAAACGTGCCACATTGTATAATAATCATGTCATCTCTTTGCTCTCTGTTGAGATTTCTGCTGTTACTTGTTGGTAATAGACTTGCACTCGTTGCAATGTACCCTGTTTTATGACATAGTATCTCTTCTCCATTTTCTCTATTGACCTCTATTCAAATTTGTAGGTACCTTGCTTCTGGTACCCACCTTAGTTTCGACATTAACCGGTTATTCTTAAACTTGCAGCTATTTTCTCATTAGAGGCTTCTGTATACTGTCCTGCCAGATTGATCATTTTGTTCATTCCCTGTCTTTTACTGCTATCTCCTTTCGGAACAGTGACATGACAGTTGAGCACGTGATATTGAACTGTTCACCTTTAGATCTCTCATTGTTTCTTATTACAACTTGTCTCGGACGAGTCTCCTATTTATTATGTTACGTACGTTACGTATTACGATTTAAAAAGTTGGGAATTTGAAGCTGAATTTAGAAATTAATTAAATATCGATGTGCATTAAATTTACTATACTTGTAACAAGATTGATACAGACAATTTTTTCTTAACACAAATGTATTTTAATGTACAAACAATATTACATTTTATAATAACAGTTATTATAAATAGTTATTACAAATGATGGTTTATATACAAGAGTTTTTACAAGCTTGTAAACAATACTAAGTCTTCTAGCTGATCTAGAACTCAATATTTATTGACGTTCACAGAGTGCGATTTAATTTTATGTTGATACACATGTACACTTCATTTGACAGTTGGAGGTACACGTGAAGGCTCGGCATGACCAGTTGGTTACGGGCTCAACTAAAATCTGAGGATCGTAGGTTCGAATCCCCGCCACACAAAACATGCTCGCTCTTTTAGCTGTGGGGCGTCATAGTGTGATGGTTAATTCCACTATTCGTTGATAAAAGAGTAACCCAAGAGTTGGCAGCGGGTGGTGGTGACTAGTTGCCTTCCCTCGAATCTTACACTGCTATGTTAGGGATGGCTAACATGGCTCGTGTAGCTTTGCGCGAAATTCCAACTAAACAAAACCAAAACAAAAAATTCTCAACCTACGATTAAGAATATCGTTTAGTGTATATATAAATCACATATGCAAAGTTATTCAACAAAAATCGCTCAGATGTGACAAAATATTTTGTTCACGCCTACGCAAAAAGTTGTGTACGCTATCGCTCTAACATTTTCACTGCAGCTTCATCTAAAAGTAAAAGTAGATCATTTTAATTGTTTTTTCTCATTTGGATTTAAGGCAGCTGATTTAGAGCAACAAAACTAGTACGATGAAATGACGTGTAGATACATTGGTGAGGCCACACAAACCAGATTAGCATTTTTCCAGCTCAAGTTTTCAAAAGTACCATATGATGGATGGTTATTATTTATTACTCATTGCCAAATTTTCATCACAAATTTACTATGTTTTATGAAATTATTCTAATTACAGAAACTTTATCGTCACGTGATATCGGCTTAAGCAATTAGCATAAAAAATAATGCTGTACTAATTGCTTGGGGGTGATTACAAGAAACCGTTAATCTAAATTCCATAGCGTCAGTATAAAGGAAGCTATTAACATCGTTTTAAAAAGGAAATTACCATTATATGTTTTAAAGAATCTGGTTGGTTCTGTAAAATAAAGGCCTGTTCCAAAATGATACGGTTGCTGTCTTGAAGCTAATGTGGGTTACTATCGATTGTCACTTTCTTGCTTTCCCTTTCTAGTACAACGGTAAGTTTACGGAGTTACAACGCTAAAGTCAGGGCTTCAGTTCCTCTCGATGGACTGAATAGATAGATAGCCTGATGTGGCTTTGTTATAAGAAAACACATACGAACACTTTTGCTTGTCTAACCAAAAACATCTTAACCCTGTAAAAAAACTTTACCAAAAAAGATTGATTGGGAGACTTAAAGGAATATATTTAAAATTAGCGGCCAAACTTGTAGCTAAACTGTTCGTGTTTGGTAAGGTAGTACAAAAAACATCATTTCTCATTTACGTGAACTGGAAACAGCTCTTCGGTCTTTTATCCTAGCAGTCCGAAAGTCTTCCTCAACTTAGCAGGAAATGCAATCACAAAATATTTGAGTCATAATTTATATTTTAGGGTAATTTAATTCTTAATATCGAAAATAAAGTCTAACAGATTTTAATTTATTGATATAAAATAATAATGATAATAAATTGGAAGCGAAATTAAAGACCACTTTCTGATGGAATATTGTAATTACATGTCACG
Source organism: Tachypleus tridentatus (assembly GCF_004210375.1). NCBI lineage: Eukaryota > Metazoa > Arthropoda > Merostomata > Xiphosura > Limulidae > Tachypleus > Tachypleus tridentatus. The sequence continues at coordinate 79,459,905 of NC_134832.1, read as the reverse complement.
AGCTTCGTAATATTTGGTCATGTGACAGGAAGTAGTGTTGTATTGATATTGTATTGTAGAGCGTAGAGTGAAGTCATAAATCGGAAAAGCCAAAAAACGGACGTCTTGTTTCAACTTTTATATCATATGGTGAATAATATATATGTTATTCTTAAATGATCGAAATAAAACTGTTTATATGTTTGGTGAATATGAAATTATATACATACATATTATTTTTCGAAAGCCATGGTTATACTATATACAGTAATTTTAAATTTATTTGTGGGATAAGAATAATAACTACAGCTTAATTAATAGTTTCGATTCAGAATAGAGTAGACTATCCTGGCCTGTATTTTTGCTATCAAAGTTACGACTACTGCACGGTTTTCAGTACTGCCTTTTGGGCAGTTGATGCTGTGGTAACACAGAGTTTGAAGTTACATCCGTTTATGTTTAGATACTACCGATGTTACAATCCACTCAACAGATTATTGGGGTTATAGAATAGCAAACAGAACAGTTTAAGGTATGATGAATACAGATGAATCAGCTTCGGAATCACTACATTCGAGTACTCAGTTTTCAGGAGGAAACAGTATTTTATCTGTTGGAAGTGGTACAGAAATATGTACGACATCAGCGGTAGGTAAAGATATTTGGTCGTTAGGCCTAAGATTAAAAAATCAACACTTCTAAATGGACTAATGTAATTGTAATAAAGAGTAATGGCTAATCTAGATTGTAGTATGATGTTAAGCGTGTTTACTGTTATTAGTAGATAAAATTAGGAAAGTTTTTCTTTAATGTTTGAAATTTTATTTAGTGCGTTTCCGACATGTATAAGAAATTGTGCTACTGTAACCAGCTATTAAAAATTAAATGTACATGTAATGAAAACGTTTTGTTTAATATTAGAATGTAATTCATAAATTCAATGGAAAATTTGTTAAATTAAGTAAGGTAAAAAACATCGATAGTTCATTTGGCTCCTCCTTAGTGCAAAATTCAACTTTACTCCCCTGCAGTCATACTTGACACCTAGAACTAGTTCTACGTTCAATTTGCTTGTTGTTTTATATGTTTATTAAATGCATATGACTTCCAATGTTTAGTATTCAACTATAAAATGATATAAGAGTGGGATTTAGATTCACAGGTCTATCAAAGAAGAATATAGTTAACTAAATTATCAACATTCATTTTGAGTTGTGGGGTTTCAAAACTCAGGTCTGATTACCACTAATATTAATAAATATTTCATTAGAATTTAATAAGTCTGAAAATAAAGATTGATTTCCAGCAAATAATTTACCTAAAAGCTTAAAAATTTTGAATGCCTAACTTTCCACTGAATCTATGCTTCAGAAATACAACTATTAGTGTCAACATATAATTGGTAAGATCTATTGTTACCAACTCGTAATCTTTTATCTGCACTCTTTCCAGTAGATTAATATCCTTTCTATGAATTTTAAGGGAAGGTCAAAACCAAATTCAGTTCTTAAAGCAAGGTGCTATTATCATTTATTTTCTAAAAGTGTTGATCAACTCCCATAAAAAGAAAAAATGCAAATACTTTGTTTTGCATGTGAAGTTAATCTTATCAGTTATTTTTTTTATGAAGTTTGAAAAGTGAAAAACTGTAATAGCTAGTAGTTTTATTAACTATATGATCTACAGTATTAATTTTGAATTTTTAAGTCTTTATCTGGAAATAAAAGGTTAAACTGTGTGAAGTATTTTATAAAAATTCTAGCATCTGAGTTTTCTAAAAGGGTAATTTATTTATTTTACATTCAGACATTTTATTAACTTGAACCTGATTGGAAATAGTGTTAAGTATAGTTTTAAGCAGTGATAATGATAAAGACAAGACAAAATAAACTAAGATATTCAGTAGTCCTTTTGGTTCTATAGTTTGCAAACATCAGTGGTCTAACATCTGGTATTCCAACTCGTACGACTCCAACTGTAACTCCTACCACTTTGAAGAATATTGAAACACTGTTTGAGCTACAATCAATCCCTCCAGCACCACTGGAACACCAGCATCAAGCAGGATTTGTTCCCCCAGTGGTTAATGTTCCAACATTGTACCAACCAGTCTCCATGGTCAAGCAGGAAGAAGAACCTGAATGGATGGCCTCTGTTCATAATCAGTCTACTAGTAATAGCTTATTTTCAGAAGATTCATTAACTATGTCCCCACCTCCTGTGGTAACCACTACCTCATCTTCTAAGGCTCGTAGCTCAGGAGGCAGGCGACCAAGAAATGAGAAGGTTAATTTAGATGTAAAATTATTTATCTTAATTTCTTGAATGGAAGATGCATATAGTTTTTTTTGTAGTTTTAATATTGAGAGATATGGAATTAAAAATCCTAAAGATTTGGTTGTATTTTATATTTCAATACAAGTATTTACTTTTAAGAATATTTTTTGAGACTTAACATGCAAAACAACATATTTAGTTGCTAGAAACTTACAATTAATGCTTTTCCTGAGTGATTAGTAAGTTTATTTTATATGAATCAAAGGCTGTTTTTAGTATCAAGAAATGTGATTATCTGATACGTTATATTTGCATTTTACTATATTCATAACTTTGGAAATGATCTCATGCTTTGTTTTAATTATTAACAAAAACTGAAATACTTGTGTGATGTACACAGAAACATATGTCACTAGGATTTATGTTGCAACAATTAGAAAACTAGCTTATCAGTGTATATTGTACACTAGGTATCACCTGAGGAAGAGGAAAGAAGGCGAGTTCGTCGTGAACGAAATAAGCTAGCAGCTGCCAGGTGTCGAAAACGAAGACTAGATCATACAAATAGTTTGATAAAAGTAGGTTTGATCATTACTAATATACTTTTGCTTCTTAGTCATTTTTAGTAAGATTGCAGAAGATTAAGCAATTACTTATTTACATAGAAAGAAATGTGCACAGGAATTTAACCAGAAAGGTTTGGTAAAGTATGTGGTTACATAATTCTTCAGAATAATTTAAGTTCAGTATTGCAGTGAAGCATTGTGAACTTGGAAAGGACTAACTTCACTTTGTTTGTGGATGTCCAGGCAGGAAACAACGTGAAACTTTATTTAACCCTTTTGTGAATGTCTCAGTATGATATACAAATAATATATTTATGCATGGGGGGGGGGTGTATTTTGTAGTTATACCATTGCTATTATCATGTATCATAAAATAAAATTTGAAAGTTAACAGTTTAACATTAATGTGAATTTTGCACTTTTAATTATCAGTGAGATAAGCAGCTGGTTTTGAAACAATGAGTGAAAGTTGCATATTTATCACCATTAGAAAGTCTCATATTTTAATGAGGTTAGACATAATTTTTATTTATTATCACTAACTACTACTTCTGCTACTCTTGTTTGTCATGCACACAGAAGCATTCAGCATGGTCTTCCCAGTCATCAAACCTTAGTTCTATAAACATTTTGTTACTGGTCACAAGGCTATGTCATAGCGTTGTTCACTTACATTCAGAAAATTACTAAACTAGTATTTTGTGAATTTATTTCAATATGTTTGGAATCAAATTGTAGATTATAACTCAAGCTTTAATGTTATATATGAGTTAACTTCTTAATTTAAGAAACATTTAACATTAAAATAACACATCTAAATACAGATTTTATTGAGTCACGTGGTATGTTGAATGCAGCATTTTAAAATTAGATGTTTATGATGTTAAAATACTATGTTTGTAGTTTTGTACAAATTAGAAACTCAAATTACTAATAGTAACAAGCTAAAATATGAAATAAAAACAACTTATGTACAGCATCAACCAAATTCAATGGTTGTAGCAAGTAGAGACAATTGTTTGCTTAACTTCTTGATTTGTTGTTTTATATTTAAAAGAAATATAAGTTTAGTAATTTATTTCCAAGAAGTAATAATCTATATACATATATATATGTAATGTATAATAATTGAAATGTGACTGTATAAATGTGACAAAATATTAGTCCATTAAACCACAGACAAGACAAAGAACATTAAAGGTCAGTTTTATATTACTTTATAAGTAACTTGAGTGCATGTGCACCACATCAATGCAAGTTATATATTGTTAGCTAGGTATGACTGGAAGATCAGAATAATGAAAAATAATATTTACATTTGTAAATCTATAGTGTTATGAGACTTAGCTACTTAGAATAAACATTTCTGTTTTCATGTTATAATATGTCATCATTCTAGCATGAAAAAACTAATTTACATTTATTTCTTATTTTTTCATGATGGTTGTGAAGTTTGTCAAGTAACAGACCCTACATAGTTAAGAGGATAGCAAATAACATAAAGCACTGGTTCTCAAACTGTGCGCTGCGGGATATTTCAACTTTTCGAGGGAAACACAGCGATAACAAGTTTACAGTTTTAACATTAGATCATGCTACATTCCTTTCAATGACATTCTCAAATGTTTGAGACATGTTTTTGTTTACTTGTACTTTTGGCTACACCAGTAACTTTTCAAACTTTCTTGTTTCTCAGATTTTGTATATAAATAACTGCTAACTCTCCAGGTACACTAGTAACAGAAATAACTGAAGGTGTTGTGATCAAGTGTCTGCAAAGTCTAGCAAAGTTCAGTGAATTATTTTGATTTTTAGTCCTTTTGCATAAAAATGGAAAGATTTTTTAACATTAATAAGAAGTGTGGGAATGAAGAAAAGGATAACAAACCACAGACCTGTGACAAAGTTGTGAAGAAATGGAAATATCAGAAGTATGAAGATAGTTATCTAGATTTTGGTTTTACTTTGACAGATGTCAATCATGAAGAGTGTCGGCAGTGTGTATTATGTTAAAAAGATTTGGCTCTAGAGTGCATACTTTCAAGTAAATTAAAACATCACCTAGAGACCAATCATCCTAACGTGACTAGTAAGTCCCATGATTATTTTACCAGAAATTTAAAAGAATTGAAAGAACAAAAAGGTACATTTTTGAAACAAGCATGAGTACCAAGCAATGTTTTGTTAACATCCTACAAGGTGGCACATAGAGTCGTGATATGTAAAAATCCTTACACCATCTCATAAGAACCGATTTTATTGGCTGCAGTGGATATGGTAAACATTATGGTTAATGAATCTGTGGGAAGAGTGCTTTCAAAGATGACTTTATTGAACAATACTATCAGTCATAGAATTCAACATATGGCCAAAGACCTTGACAATCATCTAATTGAAAAAAAAATGAAAGGAAAGGAATTCAGGTAACAGCTAGATGAAGCAACAGATAGTAATGAGGATGCTCATTTGATTTGTTACACATGGTTCGTGGATGGTGACAAAATTGTGAAAGACTTTCTCTTTTATAAAAGTATCACTGCCAAGTACAAAGGCTCAAGATTTGTTTGAGACCCTTGACAACAACATAGAGTTGACAAAGTGCGTTGGTATTTGTACTGATGGTGGTCACTCTATTTCTGGCTGTTATAGAGGATTGCAAGTACTTAGACGAAGCAAAGCTCTTGATGCACTGTGGACTCCCCTGCATGATCTACAGGGAAGCTCTTGCATCAAAGCACCTGAATCTTTCGCTGAACCTTGTCCTGGAAAGTGTGTTGAAAGTGGTGAAAATTATAAAAACTCAGTCACACAAGGTGAGTTTTTTTAAAAAACTGTGTGAGGATATGAGATCTGAGTGCACATCATTGTTGTACTATTGTAGCTCACGATGGCTCTTCTGTGGGAATGTACTGTTACATGTGTTTGAATTATGACAGGTACTCTACTCTTATCTCGAAGAAAAACACAAATTTCCTAAAATATCTTTGAATACTAGTTTTTTGTCAAAATTAGCATATCTGTGCCTTCTCTTTGACAAACTGAATGTATTGAATCTCTCTCTGTAGGGAAGCAAAACGTACATTCTGAAACTAACAGAGAAAGTTTCAGTCTTCAGAAAAAAGTTACTACTATGAAGAAGGAACTTTTCTGACTGAACTTCACTTAATTTGCTTTTGCTTGATTGCCTTTATATAGGTTTAGTTGATGCCTCAAAATTTCTCCAAACTATCAGATATGATATAACAGTACTAACAAAGCAAGAAAACTTTTGAGAAAGGTGACATCAACAATACTACACACACAACGTATGATGCTTTTTAAGTTATGAAACAGAATTTGTTATAATTATCAGATTTAAAATGATTAACTTTAATACTCATTATAAAATTAAAATAATTATTAAATATTCACTATATAAGTTACATGATAACTTCTACAGTAAACAGTTTTGCATATACAGCACTTTAAATATTTTTTCTCAATGCAATAATTACTGGGAACATTTTATATCTCCTTTGAGAAGAGGAGTAACATTAACCAACTTTAAATTCTCTAACATTTTGCCCACTACTTGCTACTTACACAAAATAGTAGCAGGTGGCTTGCCTATCCAATTATTAGCCTCCTTTAAAACCTTTGAGGAAGTGTTATACGGTCCAGGAGCTTCATCATTCTTTAAACTTTTCAGTGGATGGTGTGCTGTATGTTTATTATTCAACTTATTGTCAATAAATCGCAGGCATCATCTACTATAGAAGAATCCCAGTTCACTCATACCTAAGTCTTCTGTCATACCATTCAATTTAACTATTTAAATTTATGATGCTTGTCTTTAATTTTATCCCTTATGTACATTGTTAACCAACCTGTTGTTGTTTTTTTTTACATGCAGCCTGTATGTGTTGAGGAGACCTACCAGAGAAGGATCTATATTTTTAATTTATCTCCTCTGCCATGTGAAGGGGAGGAGAGTATCCTAGTGGTTAAGAGGTCCAACCCCAACACACCACTTTGGCCTTGAAATCCTGTAGATGGGTGGCCCCCCAGTAAATTAACTGTAATTCTGGGGCTAAGATTAACTGAGTACAGGTATTGGATGTTCTCAACAGGTGTTGTGGACTTTGTGTCTGATGTTGCTATTTGAGTATAGTGTCCACAAAACCCTGGTTTTACTGCAAATCCATTTGCTTTTGGCTCAGTGATTTGTCTCCTTGTGGGGCTTCACAGTGGATGGGGATAGTGGACACCAAACATTTCTCTTTCTCATGGCTTCTCACACATCTCACCCACTTACTGCTGAGTTTGAATAACCCTTGATTACTAAGTGAACATGTTTTAGGGGCTATAGTACTCAGTCCCAAGCTACAATTGATTCCTCATTTGTACACTCACTACCTGAAAATATCTTTGGGAAGATGTTGCCATTTCTTGTTCAGAAAGGATTGAAAGGGCTCACTGACTCTCTCAAATTTGTCCAGAAGTTAAGATTTGGAGATAATTGTATATAATCTCATTAAAACATCAAAACCAGAACACCCCAAACTACTCTTGAAGTCCAATGCTTTTGGGGATTTGTCTCTTCAGATTACACCCATGTTATTCTGAATGTATCCCAAGTAGTTATTGATGAGAGGGTTCTTCTTACATCCCTTCATCAGAGATTCTCTCCAGACATTCCAGTAAAGGAGTTTTGGCCAAGCAACATATCTCCAATAGCAAAGATGTTCTATCTATCTTATAATTGTGATGTTCATTTCTCCATGTCTCTCTATATTTGTGCAGGTAGGTAACATACATTGTAAAATTTGACCCTATATCCCTAACCCTTTCCACTGCCAATGGTTTGGTCACTTTGAGCTCTTGCTGTGGCTCTTTGTGCTGCATGCATTGTGGTGGCAAAGACCATGAGACAGATCTATGTGATCAGGACCTCCACTGCATCAACTGTGATGGCTCCCACAATTCCTGTTCTTGTACCAAGTGAATCAAGGAAAAAAAGGTAGAAAGCTTGAGGACTGTTAACATGTCCTATCCTGAGGCATGGAAACTTTTATTTTCCACTTTGATAAAGACATATGTTGCTACCCTCTACTTTAATACCTTGGTGGGTGTACAGAACAAACCTCTCTGTGCCTTTTGAAGAGTTTTCTCCTTTTATTTTCAGAGTTTGTTGCCCTCTGTGAAAAAGGAAGTTGACAGCACCATGTCACCTACTATTTCTGGTGGCAGCCTCTGGTCTCTCTTCATCAGCCCTGAGGTGTAAAACCATAATATGGTCATGCCCAGTCACTAGACTCACTATCTTCTGGCAGAAATCTGGCCACTCAACCTTGTGCAGTATCCATGGAGGCAGACAGACCTCTGTCTTCTAAACAGAAGCAGCATGATTGTAAACCAAAGGGCTCTCTACTCTCATCCTCTACTAAATAACAATGGCAACATTGATACAGTGGAACTCTTGAGCTTTATGTTTCAACTTGGATGACATTAAGGCCCTGATTAATTTATACCATCCAGTCTGTCTCTCCTTACAGGAAACTTTCCTCCATCCTGCTGATACCATTATCTTTTGGCAGTTTTGCCTCTACAGGAAGAACAAGTTGTGTGATGGTTGAATCCATAGTGGTGTGGCTTTACTGGTCAGCCAGCACATGACTTCCACATCTGTGTTACTAGCTGCTCCCCCTAAGGCAGTGGCAGTTCTTCTCTTTCTAGGCCATACCATTATTGTTCCATCTTCCTGTCTCCAGGGAAGACTTACAATCATTTGGGGTTTGATGTTCTTTTAGATCAGTTGCCATCTCCCATTCTCCTCTTGGGTGATCTAAATGGACATAGCCCCTCTGGAATGGTGCCAATATTGATAGAAGGGATTGTTCTGTGAAGCATTTGCTCTCAGATATCCTCTCTGTATTCAGTGATGGTTCTTTTACTTACTTTCATGCACCCTGTCAGTCTTTTACTGCTATAGATCTATCTATCTGCTCACCCACACTCTATTCTCATTGTTTTTGGAGTGTGGAAAGCGACCTATGTAGCAGTGATAATTTTCTCATTATCTTGTGCTCCCAGTGACACAGTGATATGTCTGCAGACTTATACTGCTCGAAACTGGATTTCGATACTTGTGATGTGCTGAGCACAGATAACCCTTTGTGTAGCTTTATACTTAATGACAAACAACAACAACCATAATCTTGCATGAAACTGGAGGTAGTCATTGTCACCTGACCTGCATGCTATGGTGGAAGTTAGACCAGACCAACTGGCCCTCTTTTACCACATTATCAGAACTTGATCCTGCTGTCATCTATCTGCCAGTGACTGATTATATAGTCCAAGCAGCTGCTCGTTCTATCTGTGATTTCAACACTTTTTCCATGGTATCCTCTTTGATGGTGGAGTCTGACTTGCTAGGAGCCAGGGAAGACTCAGAAACAAGCCTGATAGACCTTCTTACAGTATCCTTCTTTTTCTAACTGCATTGTTTATCTGCAAGCTTCTGTCCACACTTGGCAGGTCAATATCAAAGCAACAGGGGATCTGGGATTACCTTCACTTTCAGCATTTCTAGTTCCACCAGCTCCAAAGTTGTGTAGGACAAGATTTGGATGGACATGAAGTTGACAGTGTCCCCTAAATTGTTAACACCCTTGGAAAAAGTTTTTCTTATCTTACCAGCTCTTCTGCTTCCTCCCTAGTTTTCTTGGCCATCAAAACTTGAATGGTGAGATAGCCACTTTTCATTCAAGGGGTTGTCTCTGACTACAATTCCATTTCACTTTGGTGTAACTGAAGATTTCTCATGGTGTAGCAGTACATCAGTCAGGTATGACAGTATTCATTATGATATTCAACACCATTTATCTCCTACCTCTCTGTCCTTCTGGTTTTCCTGATACTTAGAGCCAGGCATTTCACATTTTGCTGTTCCAGAGTTTGTACACCAAGTTCCTTTGCCACACCCCTCCAAATTATTATTATGTTTTCTGTATTTGGTGAGCTGTTCTATTCAGAAAAAGACAATTCATTATTCCACCATTTGCATTTAGCCTCCGTATCCAGGCACACATGACAGACTTGGGTCTGGCATGAGATGAAGTTTCTGAATTTTTTGTTCTCATTTCTCCATAGCATGTTACTACTCCCATGTGTGAGCATTCTCTGAGTTACTAGAAGGAAGAGGATAATCCTGCCTGGAAGTACCACCTTCTCTCTATCAAAAATATTTTGAACCATCACTCTGTAGTTATTTATACAGGTGGTTCAAAGTCAAATGCTTCTTTGGGCTCTGCCATGGTTTGTCATGGCTGAGTGATTTCACACAGACTCCCATTTACAGTTTTTGTATTTACTGCTGAGTTCCATGCCATCTCTTGCCCTGAATCATATAGCAGATAACCAGTACTTTGACTATACTGTTTACACAGGCTCTTAGTTGTCAGCAGGCCCTGGAATCACTTCACATGGCTTCTCAGCTTGTTCTATTTGACATTTTGAGCCTCCTGGCTCAGTTTTCTTTGTCATCTGTTCATATCTGTTTTTTTTTTTAGATACCAGGCTACATTGGCATTTGGGGGAATGAGCTCACTGACACTACAACTAAGTTTGTTTACTCTGATGCCTTTACAGTGGGTTCTATTTCATACATTGACTGTGATCCTGTGATCAGAGTGTGGTTTTACATCATCTGGCAGTTGGCTTGGGATAAAGAACATTCCAACAAGCTTTTCCAGATCAAACTTACTGTTGCTCTTTGATCATCTAGTTTCTGCAGGTGTTGTAAAGAGAAAGTTGTTTTGAGAAGGCTCAGCATTCATCACAGCTTTTTAACCTGTCATTTTCATTTATTCTGTGCTGATACACTATTGTATGTCCTTTGTGACACTCACATAACAATAGCCCACATTTTAATACCATGCTGTTTTTATTATACTCAGAATTTACTGTTGATTTTGGATAATGTTATTACTGACAGCACACTGTCCATATTGACTGTATTTTTAGTTTTTTATAGGCCATTGGCCTTTTTAATTCTGTTAAGGTTTTGCCCTTCTCTGAGATTTCAACACCACCACCACAAACAAAACAGACATTCTATATTATAGCAAGACTGTTTTTATCATGTTTACTTTTAACTATTGTGTATTTGTTCCATTATTTTATTGTGTTTTTTATCTTTTTAAACATTTTTCAGGGAATTGTTCTACTTTAAAAAATAAATGAAACAAGTTCTATTTTTACGTAGGTGCTTGATTCTTTTACCAACCATTTAATGCAGGTAGCCTTGTTGCATTGTGCCCTTAAATGTCAAACAAGAAGCCAATACTTGTAGCTACCCTTTTTCTTTGCTAAAAGTAACATCTGTAGCTTTATTATTTAAAAAAAATCCATATTTTTTTCAGTATTTTCAATTAAATTCAGCTGCCAAATTCACAGCAGATAATATGTATTGCATTCTTCAAAATGTGATTTTTGAAACTCTTAACTAAATCTCATTATTACTGATTGTTATATGCAGTAAAACATCAAACTTAGTAAAGCAATGATCACTTGCACTCAGATGTTCCCTAATCTTCACTATGCCAAGAATTCCTGCATTAGAAGTTAACAGTAAATGTAATGTAGCATTGTTCCAAGAGAGTTTTGTCTTGACTGGAGCAATGAAAACTATCGAGCTTCATTAACATTTTTCCTATTTAAGTTAGTTGTCCAATCTTTCTCATAGTACCTTGCAGCTTCTTGTTGGATATACGAAACTATTTAGTGTAAGAGTTATTATTTAGTCTATTTAGTGATTTAATGTTTAATAATTATTCAGTTTTCCTAACTAAAGTGTTAAAAGTTAATTATGTCAGAAACATAACATTTGTGACACATTTTGTTGCATAACTTGATAAAAGTCATATATTGTATGTGTGTGTAGTTCAATTGTTGTAGTATTGTTGACATCATCTTTCTTGAAACCTTCTTAAGTTTTTCTTGCTCTGTGAGTATTGCTACATCATAGAGTATCATAGTTTGGAGAAGTTTGAAGACTTCAGTTGGAAATGGTATAAATACAGGCAATCAAGTGAGTTCAACTTAAGTTCCATCAGAAATAGTTAGAAAATGTGAAGTTAGCCAGTGTGTGAGGGATTAGCCTTGATGGGTGATCTCTTTAGTGTAATGTAGCAAAGAAAATAGGAAAATACCTATTTTGTCTTTTCAATTGGGCATTAAAATAACAAAACCAGTCTGTGTGGACATTTGACAAAAAAGTAAAAAAAACGTTGGTTATTTAAAGCTCCAAATATAACACTGGTAACCAGTAAAAGAACCAAGTGAAGTTAAATCACAAAATGTTAAGTCAGTGAAAGTGGAGTTATGCTTTATGATTGTTTGTCTAGACATAACTAGCAATATTTAAAAGTAAGTTTCACAATTTAATAGAGATAAGAAGAATAGTTTGTCTTGTCAGTTTGTCTTCTAAAGAAATTGAACCCACCTCTGTTGACTTTGGCATGAAGAAAACAGTTATTTAAAGTTTAGGATGCAGGTGTGATATCCTATAGTATTGAGAAAGCTTGTACGTAGGTTAGACTTGTTTTAAATATTTTAAGACAAGTAGATTGTGTGTTGTCCATTTATTGTTCAAATTTATTGCCAACAGGTACTTACTGTAGAATAATCCCAGCCAACTCATATTTAAAAACCTAACACTTCTACAGGCTGCATTTTGAAAAGTCAAGGCCACAACTGTTGTTATTGCTATGTAACTGATTTATATCTGTATTTTTATTAATGTTAAGAACAAGGGCAAAATCATTAGTTGTATATTTCTCATGCTATATGAAGAAGACATCTTACATCAAGAAATTTGTCAGACTTATAAAATTGCAGAATAACTTGTGCCATTTCTCTAAAATTATAAGTTGAAGTAAATATTGTTTTTAAGGGGCATTAGTAACATGTATACTGATCTGCTGCTCTACATAATTTTCTGAGAGAGTTGGTAAATAAACTACTAGTTTAAATTTACTTTTTAAATTCAGAATAGAATTAAAGGTGTCATTAAAATATTTTTGAATTGCTTTTGTAAAACATTTTCATGAATGATTATTGTTTAATTAGTTTGAAAAGTTTTCTGTTGTAGAAAGCACATTAAGAAAGTTTCAGGTTGTGAAATCTGAAGTGATAAAAATGATAGTAAAATTTTCTTTGATTTTTTTCTAACAAACAAGTAATAATGGTTATCAGATAGACCATATGGCATTTTTTTTCTATGTATAGATTTACTAATTTTGTGTTAAAGATTAAATTTCAACTATTTTTTTTAAAGTAATTTATGTGACAGAACATCATGAACAACATTTTATTAAATATTTGAGTATCAAGCTTTTTAGTAAATATAAAAATTACAAAAAAAGTTATCATTGCTTATAGGTTGAAGTGCAAATAAATATTTTTCTTTGATTTCATAGGAAACTGAAGGTCTAGAAAAAAAGCGCCAGGCTTTACAAAATGAGATTCAGTTGTTAACTTCTCAGAAGGAAGAACTTGATTTTCTTTTGGCAGCACATAAGGCCACCTGTAAGCTTCTCACTTCCCACAAGTCTATCGAGAATGGAAAAGAGCCTTTGAATAATATAATTCTAAGAAATGGTCCTAATTCATCTTCTGGGGAAGGAATTCTAAACAAATCAAAGCAAGTTGCTAGGCCAACATCCCTTCCAATTTCATCTACATATACGAGTTCTTCAGATCTTCCAACCACAGGAGTATTTAACATGGATTCTCTAATGGAAGGAGGGACTGGATTGACACCAGTATCTTCTAGTGTTTCATGTTCAGGACAACAGAAAAACTCTGACAGTGATTTGTCCAGTCCTGATAGTGTAAATCCTCCAAAATTAGTGTCTCTCTGACTAAGGTGTAAACATCCTATGGTTAAGTTGTAAAAGCTCCTCAGACATTTACTTTGTCTTTAGTTTATGTAATTAACTTATGCTTATTTTAATTTCTCTTAAAATTTTGTTTTTCTGAGTAGGATATCTTTAAACGTAATTTTTGTCATTTTTTAGTGTGATTATTTCTTCCAGTTAAAGTTATTTGAAACTAAATTTTTCTTCTGTTTTGATCTATTCAAAAAACCATGTATTATTATTTCCAACTATGTTTATATAAACCCAAAGTGTGGCATTTTTCTAATTTTGTTCTTGGGTTATGGTGGAACAGTTGTTTCACAGAGATTGACTTAGTTTAAAAACATTCTGCTGATACTTGTAGATATTTTCAAAAATTGGGAAGGTTATCTGTTTTTTTCTATTATTTGTAATTTTTTTTCTTTTTGTGAATGTCCAGTCATTTACTCAATACAAGTGAAGAAGTCTTCATGGCTTGTTTTTATCTGCAGGTAAAGCTTTTGACCATCTTGGATTTATTTTGTTATTAATTATAAATAATTAATAAATTTTTGTAACCTATCTTTTAAATAATATTCTACAGCTATCTTTCATTTCAAATTTGATATGTATATAATGATAAGAAACAAGTTTATTTTCATGTAATGCTTTAGATATGTGTCTTATGTGTATTCATGCAAATTTCAATGCTTAATTTTATTTCATTATTATTTCTAAGTACATGTTCAAGTTAGTTATGTGTAAGTTGATATGACCAGTTTGCTCATTTTAAAATATTGAATAAGTATATAGTTACTATCATGATGCCCAAGCTATTGTGGCTAAACTATTACATCCAAGAGTTCCCAATCTCTAGAATCTTAACAATGATTGTAGCTACATTTGATAATTTGGAAAAAGTGTCAGTATGCACACATTTAGAAGTCTGGGGATTGTGTTTGACCAGATGTGAGAAACTTGTGCAAATGGTGCAGAGATCCTGAAGAAAAAGATATTTTTGTGCAAAACCAAACACATGTGAGTCGGGTGTTTTGTTGTAATATACATTTTTTTTCTTTGTTTGCTGGGTGTCATAATGTTTTTTTTATCTTAACTACAATGCATACTGATCCACTTTGACCACTGCCTTTGACACATTATTTGTTTACAAGGAAGTATATGTACCTTGTTGCATTATTTGCAACAAGATGTTGTTTAAAGCTGAAACATAAAACACTTTCTTAAGATTGAATTATCTTTACAACTGATAGTCTAATTGAATTGCTCCAACTTATTGATATTGTTTTTGCATTTGTATATATGGATATAGTTCAGTTTATTTAAAATTGCAGATTAAATACAAATTATTTCAAAAATTAGTGTCAAGATTGACTTTTTTTTAGCTGCATAGTTTTTGTTTTTTTCTGTATTTCATAAGAACCTTCTACTTCTGTGTATTTATGTTGTATTTCTTGGGGGCACAACTGTTTTGAGTGTGAGTTTGATGAATAATTTTTCAAAGAATTTCCAACTCATACTGGGCCAGTCGATGTAATTCTTAAACTTTTCTATCTTCATCACTCAAAACTGTCAATGGTATATTTTTTTATTCTATATGCAGTGAAAACTTTAAACTTTCAGCCATGAATTAAGCCTACCAAATTGTGATAAAGAAAGCTAAATATAAAAAGTAATTATATCCATATATTTATATGTTTTGTTTAGTTTTAAATATTGATCTCTTTGTAATATAGAGGTGGCTCTAGGGGTACTTAATAAAGCCACATTGAGAATATTTTAAGTTGTGTTTTGTTTGAAATTCAGCAACAAAAAGAAAAAAACTTGTTATTGATGAAAAGAACTATCATAGTTAAAAGTAAGCTCAAAAATTAAAAACTTTTTGCTCAAGCTAACTTAAATGTTAAATATAATCCTAAAATTTTCTCAAGATTTTTAATTAAACAAAACAACATCTCTCTCAAAAACTATGTTATGTATAATTTTCTTTGTTCCTTGCTTCCAATATCAGATTTTTTGTTATTTTTGTTTTACTTTGAAGTTTTACTGATAATAATCCTTTTTGTATAAATAAGAATAACCTAGGTCAAAAACTTTTGTTTGCTCTCATCTTTTTGTGGTAATTTTTTTGCATCATAATATTTACCAGCTTCAATATATGTAGAGTACTCTAAATGATAAAAGCTTTCAAGGGTAGAATTTTTAGTATAGAGCCACAGCTTTGTAGAAGTCATACCTACCCAAAGATAGTTTAGGTACAATTAAGCTTTTTTTTTTTTTCTTTTTCTTGTAAATACAGTTATTTATTTTGTTTTTGTACAGAAAAAATATATATCTAGCTTAAATAAAAACAAGGTAGAAAAAACATGTTTTAATTATTTTTATTAACTTCACAGGATATATACGTATTTTTAAAATTAAAATAATACCATTACTATTAATTTCATTTAGTATTTCTTATATCAGACTATTTTATACTATTAAACAGTCTTCAGTACATTTGTAAGACTGAAAAATATATTTTTGTACCTTTGAGAAGAAAACATCAAATAATTTTTCAATAAAGACATCCTTACACTTATGGTTTATATGCTTACCGAATATTACATTTTTTATTATATTATTGAAAAAGTGTTGGATATCTTAAGACACCCTCCGAATGCAAAGAATCTTGGCAAACTAAACCAGCTTATGAAACTCGAAGAACAAATCGATTTCAATAATCGTAAATAACAACTGCTTATTGTATTGTATAACACACAGTTCCTAATTTTAAGGTCTTGGGTTTGAAATTGATAAATCGCAAATTACAGTCAGGCTTTCCTACTATAGAAAGACTTCCTTCACTTGAAAATGTGTATTAAAAGATAAAATTTATTTTAATATGAATTACCACGCAATCATACATTTTGTAAGTCATAAATCTGTTCATTGTGAAACTAAATAGAAAAATTCGGAACAAAAGGCTTTGGTTCCTATCATTCAACTGCTTATAATAATACGCATATTAAATTTCACAATGTACATGCATTTTGTGTTACACTGACAGGTCTCTTAAAATTGGCTAAACTTTTTAAAGGAAACGACCAAAAGCATCAGTTAGGTAAATACTAAATTTTCAAAGTAATCATGAATATAAACCATGATTTTGTACACAGTCGTCGTGGTTCGTAGTTATTTCAGCCGAAAGTTTTTTTTTTTTTTTGATATAGTCTTTTATAATGAGGAGTTTTAAATTGAATATTGTATTGTAAATAAGGCCTCGCCAGTCATGTACAAAACATATCTCACTTCTAAAAATTACAATAAATGAACCTCCAAAAACATAGACAATTTCTAAAAGTTTGTGAAATTTTTAAAATTATTCAAAATCCATAGTGCCTTTATTCCTTATCTCGGAACTTGGGTGCTTAAAGTTATGGAACTTATTTTGGGAATCACTGTATTATTATAATTGATTTTTATTATCTAATTAATTATATTTGGGAATATGGTACACCAGATATTCTTTTATATATTTTTTTTTCAATAATGTCAGTTTAATTTAAATATGTTTTGAAGGTTTTATTACTTTTTTATAACCACATTCAAACTGATGTGGTGTTAATTGAAAGAATTATAAAAGGAAGTTTAAATATCAGGGTGCTGTATATATGCAGGCTAGTAAATCAATCTTGTTTGTTACATACAAAGATACCTAATGGGCTTATATGTGTTGTCCTTACTACAAGTACCAAAATCCAGATTTTAGCAGTTGGGTTCTAGACTTAATACCACGTATTGGAGGGCACCTGGTAAGTCAGAACGAGAACTGTTTCAGTGTTTGTAATGAACATGGTTACGCTGTAATATAGTTATTTCATTCTCATTACATGTAAACAGTATATAGAAATCTTAAAGTACAATTTTTATACACGATGATCTTTTTATATTGATGGTGAATTATTTCAAATTCTAAACCCGTAAGGCATCACTTTACTTTTATTTTTTTTGAGATTTGGGAGATTTAAGTTGTAGAATCAATAGTACTTTAAAATAAAATGTAATGGTGTATAATTGTTTTTACTGTTATTACACAAATGTAGTACATTTTGATTCAATCTGCGAGTACATGCTATTTTGTTCGCGATGATATAAACCTTCTACTGAAGCTCTCCAGTGTCACAGGGGTATGTCTGCGGACTCACGCCGCTAAAAACTGGGTTTCGATATCCATGATGGGCAGAGCACAGTTAACCTATTGTGTAACTTCGAGCTTAATTCCAAACAGCCAGGTCTCTATTGAAATACATTTGTTTTTGACGATTTGGTATTATTTTTATGTCCATTTAAGTGCAAAAAACAGTTTCAACACTATTAGCCTCACTTTACAATCTTGTTTCTAAACATTATTCAAATCACTAAGAAATAGGACATCTCCTCTCACAAATAGCTTTCTCGACTTACACTGCCCCCTGTATGCGCAAATTTTCGCTCGTCATTAGCCTTGACACTCTTTAAATATGCAGAAAAACAAAGACATCAATTGCACTAAATAAATGCATTTAACCCAAATATTCTGATATATTTTCGTTTATTTGAAAATGAGATAACTCAATACACATTGGAATAAGTACAATATTTATATCAATGTAGTTTATTTGTACTTGAGTGTGTGTATTTGTTGCAGTTGTCTCCCTCCTCAGTGTGCGATTTGTACATGGCTTCTTTACTTTGCTAAGAGAATATTGGAGGCCTTCCTGAATCTTTAAAAACTAGAGTTGAATTGGCATGGTTGCATAATTTCACCATTAACCTCCCGTTTATCTCACCCTTCATGAATCTGTTAATGTTTCTTACCCTCTTCCTCCTCTCTCTCCCTCTTTCTAGCCTTTTATATTCCTGATGTTTGATGCAAGTATTTATGGCACTGTCCTAGAAACAACTGATGGTCTTAGTGAATACATAGGGGTTCAGGTCCTGTAATGGCTAGGTCTCTTTGCTTTATCCACATCTAGTGTTACTTTGGTCATGGATTCTTGGGGTTCGTAGGTTTTTCTTGGATGGTTTGGTTCTCCATTTCAGTTTTCCTCCTCTATTGTACCAGCATCCCAATTCCTTCCCTCCTCTACAGGATCCAGTTTCCAGCCAGAATTCTTCAGTGCTTTACAAGGATGACATTAAACAGGTTTTTTTTTTCATCTGAGACTGGCACCATGTTCATGATTATTCGGCTCTGGAACATTCCTTGGGTTTACTTCGCTTCACCATGGAGTTTTACTTATTCTTTTGATGGGCCTTGATTCGGGGTTTATGGTAGATGCGCTAGAGGCATAGCTTCTCATTTCCCCCGCATTCTGGCATTGCTTTTTTTGTCCTTCAGAGTTAATGTTTATCAGTTCCGAGCTCTTAAATTCAGGTTCGCCTTGGCTCTCTGCCTCTTTGTTGTTGTTAGGTGGTTAGTGCATTTCCCCATCTTCTCCATTCTCGAAGTTTTCATTTCTAGTATAACAAGAACAGCTGGGTACTTTTCGCTCCCTTGTACGTTGCCACTACCCTTAGTACCCAGATTCTTCCCTTTATTGGTGGGCTATAGAGCTACTAGTTCTCCACCTATCCTCCACTTTTTCTCTGACTATGTAAACATTTTTCTCTATTTTGAGATACATTTTGGATGTTCGTCTCCTTTTCCTTACAGACCAGCATTGCTTCGCGGTTGGATAAAGACTATTATACTACTGGTGTTCCACCTCCTCATCTGGAACGTCACATCTTTATGGACGCTTCTGTTTCCAGATGTAGTGTCTACCTGGACTCTTAGAAGGTCTATGAGAGGTAGTTTCTATTCAAGTCCTCTCTTCATACCAATCCCTTGGGGTTCATTGCAGTTTGTCAGGCACTGATCTGATCTACTTCTTTTTGGATCAGATGGTGATAACTCATTCCAACAAACAAAGATGTCCTTGTATATATCCAGGCAAGAACTACTCAGTTTAATTATCCGTTTTCATACACTAGACCTCCTGTATTTGACTCTTAGCCATCATATTAAATTGGCTTGTTACACTCCAGATGTCCTAAATATAGTCAAGGCTTGCTTATCTCATCTTTATAGTACTCTCCTAACAGTGTGGTCACTGGAACCACTGGTGTTTGAGTAGCTCTGTTCTAAGCAAGTGTTCCAGATCTCAGTGTCCTGTCCATACATCTCAATTCCTAGCTCCCAAGGTTTTGGTCCCTTATTCCACATCCACTGGCTGGAGCAATAGAGAGACTGTCTGAATTGAACCTCTACGTGTATGCCTACCATCCCATCTGTCTACTTCCCTGATCCTTTCTATGATCTACACCACTACATGTTGTGTTCTTTGTTGGCCCTCCTTTGACAGAAAGTCTTCAGTTCCTCTTCTGTACTATCTAGTGGTGTCGCCTCCTCTACTGCTCCCCGTTTACCCCACCCTTTTAGGCAAGACCCAATCTGGCCTTCATCATCATCATTACATTTTTACACACCATTTCCATGTATGGTTTTTGCCTGGTCCTTAACCAGGCAAGCCAGTCTCTTGCAGAATGTGGCATCTTGGGTTTCTCATTCCATTTGTCATTCCTCTATGGATATATACTAGTGGCAGGGGAACACATATTGCAGTTGGTCCATACATATTTGTTTTCCTCCTTTTATCCTACTCTTCTCCACTTCAGTTACTTTCTTGACTGGCTCTTTGGCATGGACACTCTCACGTTTTCAGTCGTTTTTACACAATAAAAACATTTTCCATTTATCTGTTTTATCCTCATTGTTTGTTCACTCTGTCTCGTCCATTCCCCTCATTCTGTTTTTTCTGGATTGGAATCTCAGTATAGTTCTTTATTACTTTACCCTGCCTCCATTTGGGCAGTTATCCAGCTGTTCTTTCTATCACATCCCATTTCAAGACCATTTTCCTCCTCCTGTTGGTTTGCAGCTATAGTTTATTAGACGTGTATGATGTTGATGCCCATCACAACGTATTCCACAGTTCCTAGTTTATATTTATCACCATCATTCTATCCCATCCAAGACTTCACACCCACCTCCCTTTCTTCTGTATCGCATCTTTAAAACCGCCTTACCCTCATTATTTTCTCTGCAAGGTTAATGTTCTTTGCTGTTATGTCATGTTCTCATTTGTTTATTCCCTAGAATCTTCTTTCCGTTTTATTACCTTTCTCCTATTACCCTTGCGGGTTGGCCTTGTCACCTTACTTGCCTGACTTATTATTCAATTTAAGTGGATGATTATTGTATTTTCGGAGTATCTTGACATCAAATATATCAACTTATATCTATGGTTGCTCATTCCTGTCATCAGATGGAATACATCGTCAATACTGTTATGTGGACCACTCCTCATACCTTCTCTGCTCCTTAACTTCACCACTTAGCCTTTTCCTATTTTACAGGTTTTCATCATCTTCTCTTCGCTATTTTGTGTTCAACAGTTTCTCTATTCGTAGGTAAATGTTCCCTTTTCTACCCTTTCTTTGCAGAGGCCCTTTTTATCTTAGGATCTTCCTTTGTGGCGTGTGCTGCCTTACGAGGTATTTTTATTCTTAAATCTGCAATGTAAGTCCTGTATGTCAAATACATGGAGATGGGGTGTTATAGAAGGCCGCTGGTAGATATTCCTCGCGGTGTTCTTCATAAAGATGCTTGTCCCAGATCATATTCTTATGGACTAATGACAGTAAAGCAGACAAAAATTCATATCCATCATGGTTAATCCACTTCTTATGTCATTGGTTGAAGTACGAAATGCATTTTGTAAGTATTTAGGGCTCTCAGAACGGTACAAGTGTAGCTGTATTAGACAGATGTTGGAAGCAGCTTTAAGTAAAGTATGATGTATAAATTGCCGTAAAGTTATAAAAATGGAAAGTAATAGGTTCCGTAAGCATGTTATGATAGGATTAAATGTTTAAATGGAACAGTAACATAAGAAAGCATGTTTTTTACACATATATGGGAAGCACAACAAATTAGGAATGAACGACAATCTCAAAAAGATTGCAAGAAAATACTTGAAAATACTTATAACCAAAACTGGTATTCAGGTTTGAGTCATCACAATGAACTAGAAAAATATGTTAATATATAGAACACTGTATAAAGGAGGACTGGTGTGAGGGAAAACAGATGTATCCCCTGAAAACATCTAAATAATACTTCTCTATATGAGAGTAACAGATCAGATTGATGGAGTAGGAGGGGCACACACCAAACCACTTATGAACCAGTATATCCTCACCATACCAGCTTGGAGCAAACATGGCACAAGATAAAGAAAGCACATCTGTGGGAAAGGATAAGTCAGAAAAATGACCCAAACCTGGTGAATAAAGAAACTCAATCCTACAGAAGTGGGTAATGAAGGATATGCCTCATGGTTAAAGTGTGGTGGACTGTACTTAATAAGTCAACTATATCCAAAACCTTCTTGCTGGGTACAGGCATCTGCACGAGGGTAGTGTGAGGATTATACTGACTTTATTTCAAACCCTAAAACTGTAGATGTAGTGAATACAACGACTCTAGAATATGATAAAGGATTAGTATTGAACCAGAGATCCGGTAACATCTGGTATCCGAGGGATGTCCATTGCATGCAATAAATTCTTGACCATGAGACTGGCTTAAAACGTCCAAAAGTCAATAACATCCCTGCCACAAGAAAGAATGGAGTGCACAGGACAGAACCATTCCACGTATACCCTTCCATGACCTGCTGCACAGAAGGAAAAACCGAGAGGAGAATGAGCAACCCAAAACCCATGTAATGAGTTAAATTGATTAGTCCACTCAATATTCAAAACTAGCCTGTGGAATACCAACATTCACATGAGAGAACCCAATCAAAGAAATGAACGTCTCACTCCATGGTATGTATAACTAAAACTGAAGGATGGTATGCCTTTTACACCAGCAGAGCATCACCACTCAACCTGAACCGAATGGTTACATCCCTTTGTGTGGAATACATCCAGCAGGATGCCACCAAGTCAACCTTACCAGCAGCTTAAAATGAGTAGTAAGAACTCTCATATTCCACTAAAAGAAAGGAGAGCAAGAGCATTGGAGAGTCTGGAGGAATAGATAACCCGAGACGGTGCAATGGGTAATCACAAAACCCTATTTTGAAAAGCAGACCTTACAAATTTTTTTAATCAAGACATGGCCCGGATGGGCAGCTATCACCTTCTGCTTTATGCATGCAGTCCATGGATGGTATGAAGTAAATATCATAAGGTTATTGACCATCCGATGATCTTGTGAACCACTTCATTTCGAAGGTGAGTTTACAAAACCATAGATAGAGCATGAAAATCACTTTAACATACAGAGCATATTTGTGTATGCATGTAAAAGTACCTAGTTAGGCATCAATTGTCACAATGATGGATTGAAGAGCAGAAATTCGAAGTAAGGGCCCCTTTAAATAAAATAAAGTATTAATAATGATTTGCTAGTGTTATAGTCATAACAGTCTGTAGTATAGACATAGGTGGTAGGCAATACTCCAAGAAATCCGAAAATGTAACACGATACAAGTAATGTCTAAGGGGTGATCCACATGCCCAATTGCAGATTCTTTTTCAAACGCTGACAAAGATGAGAAATAAGGAAAAAGGCGAGGTGTCAGATTTAATGGGAGGTAACATGAAACAAATTATGTTGGAAGGAGGATAAAGAAATAAACAAACTGGATTAAACAATTAATACAATTGGTAAGGGTAAATGGAGAAGGATCCTGAGAGACAGAAGGTTGCAATGAGATAAAGAAACAGAAACAAGAACCCAGGAAGGAAGTCAAAGGGGCAGTATAATAATGAAGAGCACACACCAGGCATAGAAGTATATCGAGACTAGGACGAGGGTAGAGACAAGAAACAGATGGAAAGAAAATGGGCAAAAAGAAGGAGTTACTCTCACAAGCCACTGACGTTTTGAGATGGAAGAAATGATCCAGATAAAGGAGAAGACAGTTTTGGTAGAACAGTGTGCAAGTGACGTCGATAAAGAGCAGATATGCCAACGTTTTCCACAAACCAGGAGGAAAAGGAAGTGTGCTTTAAAGGTGAGGTGAAACAAAGATCACAAGGCAATGGGCTTAAATTGCGATAAAATAATGGAATGGAATACCATGTTAATATCCCAATCTGGAAGAACCACATGACAGGGAAGCTTAAGTACCTAAACAGAATAGATTAAAAAGGCAAGGGAAGAAAATACTTTGCAGTAAATAGAAAAAAATTGAAAGTATGGGGATAGGATTTCTCAAGAAAGAACACCAAAGACCCCTCCTCAATCCTCAATATGCTATGTAAGAAACTTGGAGATAAAACAACCATAGGGCAAGAAACTAGTACACCAAAACCATTTCTGCTGACATACAGCCATGGATAAAGCAAAATCAAATTCCACTAAATGTGAAAAACCTAATATCTTTGCTAAGGACCAGACAAAAGCGAGGCATGAAAAAGTGAACGAGAAGTGCGTGATGCAGAACCAGTGATTGTGGTTGAGGAAGGTCAGTGGATAAAAGAAGAGGGTTGGTTGGTTGGTTTGGTATCTTATGGCGCACAGCAACTAGGCTATCTCCGCCAAACGTTCGGTAAAAAGTTAAAGTAAAATTATTAAAATTCATAAAAGAAATTAAGGTAAAATAAAACAAATTTTAATTTTTGAATTAAAAACATAAATATCATTACATGAAATTTTTATATCTAGTCTACAGAGGTAAGAGGAAAACTACAGTAATACAAGTTGTAAAGGACTTTCTATAGGATAACTGTAATTATCATAACTCTCCAGGATGACTAACGAGTAAGTTCAAACATCAGCATTAAGCACCTGAAGTTGGCCTTTTCAGTCCTGGTTTTGAATTATTTGACGTTAAGGCCATTTTATAATTTCAAATTAAACTAGATGTACTTTAATTCTTAAAAGAAAATTAGATTAAAAAGGTCTAATTTATAAATTAACTTACATAGCATTAAACAAGATTTATGTCCTTTAAAAGACTAAAAACATTTCTGAGGTGGACTGTGTCACTATCGCCAATAACACTGTTTAACGTTACGGATAAGCCTCGAGACGATATATGTTTAAAATAAACCACATTTTGCTGTCTTGCCGTCGTTGAGAATTGTAACGACGGCAAGACAGCAAAATGTGTATTATTGTGACCCCAGTGTCACATAGCAAACACGTTGGGCATTAATCCCACATAAAAGAAAATCATCAGTTTAAACCCCGTCACCAATGCGTAGTCTAGTTAGGACAACTTCCTCTTTCCAATCCTTATGGAAACAAGGCAGCCAAAGTTCAATATAGGTTTTTTTGGAAAAGCTTGTTTACACGTTACTCACTCCAAATCGACTGCCAAGTTGCACGAAGCTGAGCCTTGAACACAGGACCATAGTCCATGTATGGAACAGACACAGCATTCTCCTGCCAGATCCAGTTAAAAACAATTAGAAAAATAGCAAGAGAAGCAGGAGATAGATGGCGCAGCATTTCATAGTGTACATCATCAAGTACAATCGATGTACTGCCAGGCTGATGAAGGGTCACTTTGAGTTCCACCATTGTAAAGGGGCGATTGTAGTATCCTGGTATCAGCTACTTTCTGGCCATCAGAGAGCAAGATCGAGAGTGGGACAGAATGATATTGCCCACTGACCTTTCGAATATTTTTCTATATGGCTTTGGAACCGGGGGTAGAAGATATGCTGGTTGTGAACTTAATCCAAGATTCTTTCTGGCTTTGACATCATACCCACCGAGCATGTGCACGGGCCTGCTCGAAAGCGATGCGGTTCGAGAGTGTGGGGTACCTACGGAAAGTATTCCAGGCCCGTTTTTGAGCCTTCTGTGCCATGTGGCAGGCGGGAATCCACTACGGATGAGGATATCGTGGAAACCTTGTTGAGGTTTTAGGATTACACAGAAGAACTGCTTATATAATACAGTCATTTACTGCTGCTGCATAGTCGTATATTGATGGCTTACGAACGGTGGCAGGATCAAGTTCTACGAGAGTAGTGAAAGAGAGCCAGTTTGCTTGATCCAGCTTACACTGGGGTACACAGGTCAGGTGGCATCGACCATGGCCAGCCTCTCTCAAAATTGTAGGAAAATGATCACTGCCTCGTGGGTTATTGGCAACCCTTCATGAAAAGTGGGAGAACAGAGAAGGGAAGGAAACTGAGAGATCAATAGCAGTAAAGGACTGACTAGGTGCATTAAAAAACTGCTGTCAATAAGAGAAAATTTGTGATCTAAGAGCGTATGCTCTATGGAGCGACCCCTCCCATCAATATCAGCACTTCACCAGAGAGGAAGGTGTCCATTAAATTCCCCCAGGATTAAAAAGGGAGATAGCAACTATTCAATGAAAGCATCAAGAGCTTATTGATCATAGCTCTCTACAGGCGACAGGTAGAGAGCACAAACAGTAATGGTATTGTCCAAGGAAACACGGATGGCTATGGCCTCCAAGGTTGTGTTGAGTGGCAAAGACTGGGTGGGCACTTGGCAAACAACCAACAGTACCACACCTCCATGCACTCGTCAATCACACAGCCTGTCATTTTTGTACAAAGAAAACTGCCAAAAGGTGACTTACCGGCAAGTTTCAGAAATATGTCCTGTGAAAAAAGACATACAGGATGGTAGGAATCAATCAGTGCTTTGATGTTGTTCAGATTATAACGTAAACCTCGACAGTTCCATTGTATCAAGGTGGCCATTTTTATTTATGTGTAAGCAAACTGGGTCGAGAGCCATTCTGTTTACGACCACATCTTTTATCTTTGTTGTCTTTGTTCGAGGAAGGTTCTGTCGACCTCCATAGATCCTGCTCTGGGAACTACAAACACCCAGGAGTAAAAATTTCCAAACCATGTTGATCAGGTTTTATAGCCTGTTGTGTGAGGAAGTCTTGCACCACATCGAACACATGCTGACATGACAAGAGATCCCAAGGAAGAGGAAAAAAAACAAGCACATCGTACATAGGAGGAAGAGTAAGAAGTATGATGAATCTCTATGACAAAATTCGATGAACGCAAACACACTGGGTACACACACTAAAACCATTATTGGCATACGAAGCACCATCGTGGAAAATGATAAACAATGGCACCATGGAAAGGAGAAATAAGCAAGGATTGAAAAAGGGAGATTCGGGTAATGAGAATCGATGCCATACTAATCTGAATTGGAAAAACAGGATATCAGATGAGAAAGGGTAGAATGCTGTTGTACAGAAGGGACCCTCGAAAACACGAAACACCTCAAATACAGGACTATCCAAAAGTCCCATAGATAAGGAGCCAGAAGATGGGTCCATGACAATGCAGCATCATGACCCAAAACGTCCCAACAACAAATAAACCATGTTTGCAAGGCCAGCACTGAAGAAAACAGGCAGGCTAATATAAAAGTGAGGAGGAAGAGAACATTCTAAAAAATTCCTTGGGGTTCCTGTGAAGAGCCTTATGCAAAAGTGGTAACGAAGAGAGGCACTACAAAGTATTTACTAGGGTAAAATGAACACAGGAATACTGAGCATTGTTAGGATGAATGGGAAATTCAGGTCCCATCTGCCAAGTAGAGAAAACTGAATCCAACAATTGTTGGTCCAGATATGAACACTCCATTTTATTATAACAAAGAGTGGACTAATTCGAAGTTCGCAGGGGACAAGGCATACAAACACCACTGCCTTACTGGGAGGCAAAATGCTCAGTGTGAACCCAAATATCTGGGGATAGGGTAAAGACAAAACAAAGTTGGAAGGCAGAATTATGCGATAGGGAAGGGCGTGAGTCATAAGAGAAAGAAGCAATAGACAAATCATCACATACCAGAGAAATGGAATCAGATAAGGGTGGGATTTGGAAAGGCACAGCAAACTCTGGAGAGGTGGGAAGATAATCAAAATCCTTATCAGCCTTGACTGGTACAAAAGGCTCAGGTGGAAGAGGGTCAACAGCAGGAGATAAAGATTGTCCCATACAATACTAATATCCTTCCAAACAAAGGCCAATAAATTCCCCGAAAGGTTGCCCGCACCTGTCGTCTGAATTATTTTATCAAATGAAAGAGACGTATCAGAAAAGATAACATTTACTTTGAAATTCATGTTTGATATGAAACAAACAAGCAAAACTTTTCGCCACAAATCGCAGGTACATCAAACACTTTCAAAAATAAAGTGGGGAAAATATATTGAAGAAAATTAAATTAAACCACTTTAAGAAGTAAAGAACAAAAAGAAAAAACATACAAACTCTAGCAGTGCCAAATAAGAAGTGATAGGTCGGTAGTAGAGCACAGAGGGAGTCACATGCATTATGTGATAGTAGTGTTGTGCTATTGGTGGATAAATGATGCATGGTTATTTACATGCGAGACATGTTGAAATCTTTTATTTCGGTGGAAAGTGCGGAAGGTTGGTTTGTAGCATGCATTATAAATAAAGTGCGAAAGGTTGGTTTGTAGCATGCATTATAAATAAAGTTCGCATATAAAGGACACCACAAAACGGCACGAGCTAATATTATGAGATGAGGGTAGAACAGTATCGGAAAGTAGAGTAAAAGGAAGGTGATTAAAATAATAATTAGTATTACGTCAAAAATATTGTTAAGAGGTTAATATTCCCTAAACATATAAATTAGTAAGTCCAAATTGTAAAATAATTATAAATGCTACAATGCTAAGGTGCATGATAGAATATTGTGTGTAGTTCTCATAATTTGTTGTATTGTATGAACACTTATATTGCACTGATGCATTACATGCCTTTGTGATATGCTGACATTTCATGCATTTTCCACTTTCTTGTTTTAATACATGAATTTTCAAACACTTTTGTTTATTCTGGATGTATAAAATTTTCAAATAAAACATGGTCATGAAAGTTACATTTGTTCTCATTGCCCTATTCACTGTAATTTCCTTAAGATAATACCTGCTTTGCCCTTGAAAGGTACTGCTGTAAAGCTGCACTTTTTGTATGAAATGAGAAACCAGGTATCTTTATTGGCTGGTTAAGTAGTAATTACAAGTTTATAATCCCCCTTATTTTCAAATGGGAATGATTAGTCATATGGGCAGCATTAGTTACTCAATGTAAGTCTGACATTATTAACACTAGCATGGTCAACCTACCCCTCCAGTAAAGGTGAATTGTCCATCATCTAAAGGTAAAAAACATAAACTATCATTTTGTATTTTAATAAAACCCACATTATTGTATCTTTAACAGTTGCATCCACTCTAGTTATTTCTCAGCACAGTATAACTTAGAATTACTTCATAATATATCTTGCCAGGTTTCCCATCACATTGTAGAACTACCTGATTCACCCTTTATGGAAATCAGTCTTAACTGAAGAATATCATAATTTTTTAAATCCTTGAAAGAAAATTGAGCTCTATCTTAAATGGATGCTTTCAGTTACATCTTTTAAAAAGCTCTACATTTAATAATACTAATACAAAACAACAAATAATTTATACTATTAGAAAATGTTAAATTTAAATATAACTTATTTTAAGAACATTTCAACTTGCAAAATGACAAGGCAACATTTTGTTAGGATTTAATATGACAGAAGATTTAGGCCATTTTTAAACTGATTCGTATTTTTTCGAATCAAAAAGGATGATTCATAACAACTGCCTAACTTTTGCTGTCACATCTCTAATAGCTAACTGATTTTATGCAGAATAATTATGAATTCAGTTGAAGATTAATATATGATTATTTTATCATTCACAAGATTAAAACACCAAAATGGTGTTTTTGCAGGTTGTGTCATTTACTTTTATGTCAAACCACAATGATCTATTTATATACGTATGTACTGTACATATGTGTATAAATGTATATATTTTCCTGTCTCCCTGTTAATAGTAATGGATTATTCAACATATAATCTACATACTAATCCTATTGTTACATAGGATTTACAAATTTTAGAAGCTTCACAATCAGCTAATAAAAACCAAGATATAAAAGCCACAGCCACTGTATGAAAGTAACTCCATGGTTTTGAAAATGATGGATTGAATGCATAAATTCAAAATGCCAGCTATAACAGTACCTCAGTTACCAAAATGGGGAAAAATATCGAGTGTAGCAATGAATTTTGCTACTCATTTCAGTTGGTGGGTCTAGGTTTCATGTCAGTTTTCTAGAATGTGAAAGTTATGAATATCTAGTGTGGTCCGAATTTAGCTGATTGGGGTTTGATCCACCAGTAGTAGTAAATGAAGGATCTGTGAATGTCTTGTGATATTATGACATTTTTGGACAATGCTGCAATTTCCTAAGATAATTTTAAGAAAAAGAACCATAGCTTTTTTGTAAGGTAACGTAGTATGTGATACAGTAGGCTGCGTCCAATGTTCAGAACCCGTCTTTGGCACCTCAATGCTCTATCCTGAATGCAACTGCACTTCTCTGGAACACTTAAGAAAGGCATGCGACAAAACAAATGGGTTGGTCTGAAGAATTAAATATCACTACACTTACAACTATAATAGAGGGAAAATATCGTTATATTCTATCGCGTTTCAATAGTTTATATCAAGTATTATGATCAGTACAAATTGCAATGGCCAACGAGGGTTAAGTGTATCCTATTATAATAGCATGCCAGTATAATGAAAAAATGACATGTATACACTGCTGGTTAAAATCTTAAGGCCATTGAACATAATGAAAAAAATATGCATTTTGTGTTATTAGACTCAACCACTTATTTGAGTAGAGTTTCGAAAGATGAAAATAAGAAAAGGGAAAATAAAAATAAAAAACCTTTTTAGCACTTAATAGGGAAGATGTGAACACTATGAAATTAGCCTAAATACTTGCTGGTCAAAAGTTTAAGACCATACCGAAACGAAGCGTTAACCGGTAAACACGTAACGAAATTCAGTCATTTATGTTCAAGCATTAGCGTTGACAACATCTCACACTGACATCTCCTGTGGTACATTGAATAAAAACATGGCAAAGGCTAAAAAGTTGACAGAGTTTGAACGTGGCAGAATTGTCAAGCTATAAAAGCAAGGTCTCTCTCAACGTGCCATCGCTGGTGAGATTGGGCGTAGTAAAACTGCTGTTGCAAATTTCTAAAAAGACCCTGAGGGATACGGAACGAGAATTTCAAGTGGTCGATCCAAGAAAATTTCGCTGGCATTGAGCAGGAGGATTCCACCGGTTGTATGGCAAGACACCAGCCGATCGTGGAACCAGATTAAGGCCCTAACGGACGCAGAATACAGCTCAAGAACAATAAGACAGCGTCTACGAGAGAAAGGCTTCAAAAACCGTAAACGTCTTCAAAGGCCACGCCTCCTTCCACACCACGAAATAGCTCGGTTAAATTTTGCACCAAATATGGGACAAAGAAAAGTGGACGAAGGTTTTGTTCTCTGATGAGAAGAAATTTAACTTGGATGGTCCAGATGGCTTCCAACGTTACTGGTACGATAAGGATATCTCACCGGAGACATTTTTTATACAACACAGTGGAGGAGGTTCCATCATGATCTGGAGTGATTTCTCCTTCCATGGAACAATGAAGCTTCAGGATATACAGGAGCGTCGAACAGCAATTGGCTACATTTGCATGTTGGAGAGAGCATCCTTATTGACTGAAGGCCCTCGTTTGTGTGGAAATGACTGGATTTTCAGCAGGACAACGCTGCAATCCACAATGCTTGCAGAACAAAGGACTTTTTCATGGCGAATAACGTGATTCTTTTGGACCATTCAGAGTGTTCGCCCGAACTGAATCCCATTGAAAATGTCTGGGGGTGGATGACAAGGGAAGTCCATAGAAATGGATGTCAATTTCAAACAACACATGATCTTCGTGAAGCCATCTTAACCACTTGGAATAACATTCCAGCCAGCCTTCTGCAAACGCTTATATCAACCATGCCAAAGCGAATGTTTGCAACTCACTACTGAGACCTCTTATTGGGCATTTCCTACCCTATTTAGAACTTCTTTTTGGTATGGACTTAAACTTTTGACTACCTAGTATTTAGGCTAATTATATAGTGTTCACATTTTCCCTATTAAATGCTAAAAAGTATTTTATTTTAATTTTCTCTTTACTTATTTTCATATCTCGCAGCTCTATTCAAATAAGTGGTTGAGTCTAACAACGAAAAATGCATATTTGTTTCTTTATGTTCATTGGCCTTAAGATATTGGCCAGCAACGTATATATATATATTTTATATACCTAATTTTGTTTTATTCATTTAGTCATACTTTTTTAATTTTACAATAGAAAATTTATCATTAAAAAGCAGGTTATTCACAAATATTGTAAAAATGTTGTTGCAGCTATGATGAATAGCTAAAACTACTATTGTTTGACATCATAAAAAGTTTTAGATTTACACAAAATAAAACTATTACACTAAACAGTATACTTTTCCTCCTATACCATTTATTTACATTTTATTTTTGACAAATGAAAACAGGTAAATAAGCACCCTAAAATAATAAATTTTAAAACATTAAAAAATAAATAAATACTGTGGAAGTTAAGACAATTTGCGTATTTTAGTGTGTACACGTAGTGGTAATTATGCCTAAAACTAAAAGAGATGTGCAGAGAGTAAAATCACGTACTATTATTTTAAATGATAACTCGGGTAAAGTGATCATAAAAAGATGAAAAGTTGAACAGATAAAACGGCATGTACCAACAAGTTAAATTAAGCATAAAGATTAAATTAGGATTTTCTATGTTATCGACAACATTTAGTTTGCTAACTAACTACTGTTACTAATTATAACATACAGACAATTAGAAGTTATTTAATCTTTCCAAGGCTGTCCTTGCACATCCACCTTTGAGAAAATGTAAAGATTTAAAACCGCCATTTATTTTTGTCTATTTGGAAATCATCTGTTCCTTTTATATGCTGTGATACATTGCCGGCGTCCACAACTGCCCATGGCAACTTGTTTCCCAAGTCAATCACTCTGTCAGTTAAGAAAAATACAACTGACTTAAAAATGAATACTAAACTATTTATTTGAAAAATTAAAAAAATAGATTTATCATTCATAACTAGAAACCAACGTATATGTAAAGTAGTTAAAAATATTCAAATTTGTCATTTTCTCATTTATAAGGCGTTCTTTTAATCGTTGCATAAAAGTTAAAAACAAGTATGAGGTCATTCACCAATTACTAGGAAAAATATTTAACTTTATTACAATGTAAAACAGAAATATATGATTTATAAAATCTGACTGCAAAACACATGATTCAGCTTTTTAATACACATGTAATTTATTTCAGATATACTATTACCTTTTTGAATAATATTCACAAACCCTTACAGGCATGCACCAAAAAGAGTGGAAACAAAGTTAGTCAGTTTCTTAGACTGGCACTTTGGATAATTCGAGGATATTGCGCATCTTGCTGTTGCGTATTTTAGAAAGACACTTTATCTCAATTGTTTTAGTACCTAACTTAATGAAGGGTGCCAGATGTTACCTGGGGTAACCTGCAATGGATTGGCAATTCGTCCAAAAAGAAATGTTTTAACAATATCATTCGTTTGTGAGATTCAGCAGGGGTTCAGGACCGGATCCTACGTACCAAATCGGTACGGAAGGGATTTGACCTTGACTATTATTTAAATACCTAGATAACAGTATAATAAGATAACGGAATTAATTTTCTGTATTTCTATAGATTTTAACATTTATTATTATTCCTCCACCTCCAAAAAACAGCTCTCATAAAAAATTAAAAAATGCCTTAGTTGAGAAAATGTGTATTTTTGCAAATTATAATTATTCTAACTTTCAGGTTAGAACAATATTTTTTCTCAGCTTGCATTAATTACTAAGCAATTTGTACCAGAGTTATTATTAGCGAGGTATTAGATATTCTCAGAACGCATTAATGAACTGTGTATTTTTATCAATTTGTTAAACTCTTCTGTTTGCCCACTAAACCATTTCATCTTTATTTGATTAGGAGTATTTATTTATTATTTTTGACATTGTAATGATACCCAATGGCCTGCTTCAGTTGTAATAACTACAGACGACATGATATTTGTGATTATACCAACTTAACTATTGTTGTTCCTTTAGTAATGATATCAGCGCCAATTGGTTTTTCCCAGCCTCACACCAAAAGAAAGAAGTATTATTTATAGACTTCCAGCAGCTTGATTTTTCCAGTTCTAAACATTACCAGGTAGGCTGATACTGTTATTCGGCTTCTTTCAGAGCAGGTTTCACTTGGTAACAGTAATCAACTATTATTAACTCTAAAGCAACAGATCCCTATACGTGAGATCGTTGAGATATATAAACTTGCTGACATAGAGTTAATGGTAGATGCCAGCTATATAGAACATAGCCAAACTTTATTATCACTTTGGTAAATGGACAGTGTTAGCACATTGTTCCACGCCTCGTAGAGAACGTTTTAAAGTTGTCTCTGGTGTATCTTCAAAAATCAGTGTGGTTGAGTTACATGTAGATCTTTGCAGGTCTGGCAACGTCATTACATCTTAATAGGCAGAAAAGAGAAAGATATGTGAGCATTTGAAATGCATAAACAATTTTTTACTGGAATTGAATTATCCAGGTTGTGTTTCTGAATCTTCAATGTTTCTTGTGTTCCAATTACGATTGAAGCTCCAACTGCAAATTTCTCTACCAAATTTGCCAGGGTAATTAAATGAGTTCACATAGTTTGTTTTCTTTATATTAGAGAATCCTAGTCATTGCTGTAGAGCTTGGCTCTTTTTTAGTCACGAAATCACATTTTTTGTTTAGGTATTGAGCCATATTTATACACATGGCGTTACAGAACATGCTCTGTTTCATTGGAGGTTCGACAAATTACTTCAGGCAGTTCAAAATCTGTGTACTACAGAAGTAAGACTGTGAATAGATTTCTTCTTCAAGTTACAAAAGGACAGACTTAAAATGTGCTGAATTTTTTTATTTTGCATAGCATTTCAAAAATAATTTTATTTGATGCATTGGCTCTTGCAAATGCTGCCGTTAAAACACATTTTGTGCACTTCACTCAGACTCCTTGGGTTTGGTTTGGATTTCATGCAAAGCTTTGCGAGGGCTATCTGCGCTTACTATCCCTAATTTAGTAGCGATAGTGAGATTAATCGTTATTATACGACACCCAAGGCTAAAAGATCGAGCATGATCGAATAAAAGGATTCGAACCCGTGATTTTCAGATTGCGAGTCGAGTACCTTAACCACCAGACCGTGCCAGGTCTTACTCGATCT
The DNA here is from genome assembly GCF_004210375.1 of Tachypleus tridentatus. Taxonomy (NCBI): domain Eukaryota; kingdom Metazoa; phylum Arthropoda; class Merostomata; order Xiphosura; family Limulidae; genus Tachypleus; species Tachypleus tridentatus. The sequence continues at coordinate 79,424,836 of NC_134832.1, read as the reverse complement.
TCTTTACTAATTTCAAACCCAAAATTACTTTTAACTTGAATTTTTTTTAATTATCGTAATAATAGTTAATGAGTTTTTGCGAGCATAATTTGTATGGACCTGTAAAAAGCAATTTGTATTAAAATAAAATTATACATTCCTCAGTTTATACTATTTTGTGAAGTGTGTTTATTTGTTTGATTGAAATTAAGCACAAAGATGCACAATGGGTTAGCTCTGATCTCCCCATTACGGGTATCGAAACCTGGTTGCTAGCGTTGTAAATCCGCAGACATACGACTGTGCCAGTGGGGGGCTGTGAAATGTGATTGACGCCATAAATATTTACTTCCTGGGTAAAATTTCCATCGTGTTTTGTTCTTTTGATAAGCACAAAGTTGTACAATGGGCCATATATACTGTGCCCACCACGAGTACCGAAACACAAGTTTTAGAATTATAAGACTTCAAATTTACAAATGATCCATTAGAGCTGACACACTTTCTAACACCTTGATTGAGCTCTTATTTGACAGAACATTTTATTTTGTTGTGGTTGTAATAGCTAATATTTCTCTCCTAGAAGAACTATATATTCATATGTTTAGTTCTTGAGTCGTTTCACATTTTTAACCCCACTATCCTGTGTGTTTGTGATTTTTAGCACGATTTCTCGAAACAGCTCAACGGTTTTGGAGGAAACTTGATATGCAGTTGGACTATTACCCAACTTAGGAGAAATTAGTTTGAGAAAGTCAAGGTCTTAGGAAGGGCATGAAAATCCATAAATCCATATCTATTAACATGGAGACCGATTTTTCAATATAACTAAGTCAAAATGGTCAGATTTTGTTGAAACTTGATGTACTTAGGAATAATATTAATCCTCATTATCCTAAAAAATGTTCTGTGTCCGTTGATAGCACATTTTCTTATTTTTTGAAAGGCGAATATGATCAACGCTGCATGACTGAGGTAGACGATTTACTGAGTGCTGTTTTAGTTTACTTTGAGATTGTTCTATGAGGACAGTGTTATTGACAACCATATGAAAGTGATTGTATGAAAATTTCAGTGATCATCATTCCATGAGAGGAAGTAACAACTTAGATACCAATAAACTAACAATAAATACATGGCCTAGAATGGCTAGGTGGTTAAGACATTCAACTCATAATCTCAGGGTCGCGGGTTCGAAATTTCGTTACACCAAATATGTTCAATTTTTACTGGTATTACTAGTTTTTAAATGTGTGCTTTACCTTAAACGTTTGAAATCAATTACCTCTCATATAAAACTTCTGTGTTCCTCTTCTTATCAGTCTGGTACTCTTACTTATCCTATCAAATACTATCGTATGATTATCTTCAAAAAGGTCAGTTCAGTTTTATATGATTTTTCCTATTATCACTGATACTGAGGGCCTTATTGCTATTCTTTTTGCTCACCTTGTTTTTTATCTAGAATATTCTTAAACGACATGTTATATCCACTGTGTTCCTTCGTGGTGTATCAAATATTATAAGCTTCTAGTTTTTTCAAACCAACCATAGCCTCTACCATTCTCTATTTATCAGAGTGCTCTGAGGCTACATTAGTGAATTCGTGAACTTAATAAATGTTTTGGTGTGTTTGTATATTCTTTCAATAAAGATTCTCCCCATTCTCTTGTTTGGTAAATTTACAAAATATTTCACAATATTCACTATCTGACTTATAATGTAAGCAGGAAATGCGAAAAGGTCTTTCTTAATTAATGCTAGTGCTGTTCGACAATGTGTTTTTGCAGTGGAGGCTTATTAACTGTTTTGTGGGTGTGGAGCATTGAAAGAGCAGGTTATTTGTAGATTGGGGTATTTTAAAGCAAAATTTATTGCAACTCGCCATTCACAAAAGTAAGACATTTTTATTTTATTGAATCTTTGTTATTACCAAACATTTACTAAGTATATTTTCATAAATTGTTACGTATTTAGTTTAATATCAACGTTTGTTTTAGTTAAATATAGATTTAAGAATGCATGCAACTTATAATGTTGCAAAATTTCCGTCTATTTTCTCTAAATTTGTAGAAGATTTTCGAGTGTAAGAATCGACAATACACTATTTGTGTAATTAAAATACTGTTGCTAACTGAGCTTTCGAGAAATACGCCTAAAGTTTATAATCGACGCTCCAAGAACTTTTGTATATATACCATTATTTGTTATAACCGTTATTATAAATTATATTGTTGTTTGTTTATTAAAATACATTTGTATTAAGAAAGAAAATTGTGTGTATCAATGTTGTTGACAAATATCATAAATTTGATACATATTTATATTTAATTAATTTCTAATCAAAATTATAGTTTAATTGTCTGCAATCGTAATACGTAACATTATAAATCTGACACTCGTTCCAGATAAATTATAATACGTAACAAGTTATGTATATATATATATTATAATTGAGGGTACTGTTAAGGAAGCAAAAATTGTATAAAAAACACTATAAAGGTGGTAGGGTGTTCGACTCGTAATCTGAGGGTCGAGGGCTCGAATCGCCATCACACCAAACATGCTTCGTGAAGGCGTTATAATGTGACAGTCAATCATACCATTCTGGGTGGTGATGACTAGTTGCCTTCCCTCTAGTCTTACAAAGCTAAATTAGGAACGGCTGGTACAGGTAGCCCACTTGTAGTTTTGCGCGAAATTAAACAAAGAACATTTATTTTGTTATTAAATGACGTCATTAGATGTTAATTCAATACTATACTTTGTGAATGTAATAATTGACTAATTTAATTGATTCAATACTCGTATCTTTATATTCAAAACCAAGTCTACAAAGAGTAGAAATTAAACATACATGTATATCAGTCTTTTCTAATTCTCCATTTTTGAGCAAAACTCCTAAACCAACATAGCCCATGTACACCACCGTACAGTGTCCTCTAGGTGATAGACGCTAACACATATACGTAATGGATCATCTTTATAGTAAGATTGTCAATAAACATAAGCCTCCATTGGCTCTGTGGTATGCCTGAGGCTTACAGCGTTTAAACGTCGAGTGGAGAAAGCCCATTTTGTCGCTTTATGTTTAACAAAAGAAAACAAAAATCACGCCTGACTTCAGCAGACAGTGAACTAATTAAGGCAGCTAAAGCAATTATTTTTACGCTAATTTTACTTTCAATAAAATCTACTATCCCACATTTTCTTTATATCATTTACTGTATATTACTTGCTCGAAAATTATTTTGTAGATAATCAATAAACATGCTAAATTCAGAAAGGTGCGTCAGATTGTGAAGCTGCAAAGAGACGAAAGAATCACATTTTAAAACTCAAGAGATAGGTCTCTGGAGGAAAAAAATCATTTATGTAATAGTATATATATCAACGTACAGCCCGTCCAAAATTAGGGGAAGTAGTACTACTTATAGTATCTCCTAACCTTATACTGTATAGTTGACGGAAATAAACAAATTTTGTGAAATCAAGCTTAATCAACAGAGAGGCAGAAAAGTGCAGTCGAGGCAGTCCAAAATCGGTAATTCCTTTGTGAGCGAATCAAAATTAAGATCATTAACGAAATCAATTTGTCGCGTACTTACAGAATACTTATTGGAAAAAAAACACAACAGATTAACAACTTCTAATATATAGAAAATATCAGTGCGTTTTAGTGACACTACGTTCCAACAATGGCTTTTATGTCATGTCGCTTAACAACAAAGGCATAATCTAATAATCATAACACGCTCTCCACAATCCTCCAAATGCTATAAAATCGACAACACCATACAGACACTGACCTTTACATTTGTGTTTCTACAACAGGCAGTTGCCGTCTATTTAACTAAGTTTCGCCACGAATACTCTGCCTAAACAATTTGCCATAGAATAAACTTATATTATTGTTAGTCTATGTACTGAAAGTCAAAAAATGAATGTACAGACAATTGGTAACGAATTTACTGTTATATATTTATTTTAGTATCTACGTTTGTTTCAGTTTGTTTTTGAATTTCGCGCAAAGCTACACGAGGGCTATCTGCGCTAGCCATCCTTAATTTAGCAGTGTAAGATTACGTGGAAGGCAGCTAGTCATCACCACCCACCGCCAACTCATGGGCTACTCTTTTAGCAATGAATAGTAGGATTGACCGTCACATTATAACGTGCCCACGGCTGAAAGTGCGAGTAAGTTTGGTATGATTGGGATTGGAACCTGCGACCCTCGGATTACGAACAGGTAGACTTATAAGGTTTCGTGACCCCCCCCCCCCTCACGGCCCCTTATTAAATCGTAATAGACAGACAGTAATCAAACTGTTCTATTTGGATAAATGCATTTTGCCTGTTATGACTTTTCCTATTTCGAGAAATCGAGAGTGACGTGACACACACTGGCTTTTTATAATATAGCTTAGATTTTTACGGATGCTAATGATGGAGAGGCTCTAAAGGGGCCAGCATTTTAAATTTATGACTAGAGAAGCAAAATCTATAGTATCGCCCTACATAAAAAAAGAAGTACTTACGTTTCTAAAGCTTTTCTGGTTCATTTAATTCAGGAAGTACAGAATTTCTGTCAATCATTTTTTTATTTGAAGTACGTTTTTCAGCTTTTTTGGATTCTGCTGATGTCGAGATACTGATTCATTTCAGCAAACTTAGACCTAGTGTCAAAATAAGTTAGACCGTTAACAGAAGTTGATTGTTCTGAAAGTTTAGTGACGTATGGATATTTTTGTTTAGTAGGCTCCAAAAGCTCGACTGCTTTTATAGCTACAAGAGCTTGAGAAATAGCTGTAATTTGAGTTTCCATTGCTGGGTCCCACAAAAATACATAGTACAGAGAAAGGACTATCGCAGCTAAGGAAACGGAGAAAACATACGCAAATACAGTCATAAGTCGGATTATTTTCTTGTTTCGTTTCGTTTCGTAAATTTTTGAGTTATTTCGTAATTTAGAAAGTTTTACTTTCCCATCTCGTTCGACAGTTGTGTTATTAGGCACGCTCATCTCACTTTCGTTTTGTCACTTATGTTGGGAAGACACAGACGTGGTGGCGGTCATGATGGATGAATTAAATTCCCACTCAAAGACAAGAAGTTTCAGGAAGGCAATGGTACTGGAGAAAATTAAAGCAAAGTAAAACTAAGTGATTAAGAATAAAAGTTGCAAATAACTAGTACATAAATGTTATTCGTGCTAACGTGTTATATAAAAACACACTTATATTAAACAAATAATTATTGATCCGCACTTAACGTTTCTAAACTTACGTCATCAGTCTTTGGAATGAAAGAGCAATACAATGTAACTTAAAATAACCGTTGATCAAACAATGACGACTACAAATTACGCATGCCTTCGCTTTACCGCTTATAGAAATCGATTTTTGTGTAGGTATTCAAACAAATGTGTATATAAAATATTAATGTTAATGTGTTGAAAACGATTTATTAAACATCCAAATTGTTAGTAGTTCAGGAATATATATAAATTATGGTTCACTCGTTTAAAACATCAACATACATAGAACTCAATGATGATTAGCCTACATGCTTAAAGAAATATGATTACATACATATATAAGTAACTTTTATAACTTTAAGCAAATTCTACGCACAGATAAATGTAACTCATCAAATAATAAAATTAAATTATGCATTCAAGTCTTTAATAGTTTAGTGCTGTGCTTTGTATCATAATTTATCCTGGACGAGTCTCCGATTTATTATATGTACGTTCCGTATTAAGATTTCAAAGTCAGACACTATACTTTATAATTTATAAGGTAATTTGAAGACTGACTTGAAGACGAAAGGCGGAAGACTTTCGAAACGTCATCCTCTACACTTGTGTCTCCACAACAGGCAGTTGCCGTCCATTCTACCAAGTTTCATCATGAATACTCTGCCTAAACAATCTATCAAAGAATTAACTGAATGTCGGTATGTATCGAAATTATGATATTTGCCAACAAGATTGATACACACAATTTTTCTTAATACAAGCATATTTAAATATAAATAAATACAATTTGTAATAACGGCTATTACAAAGTTGATAAACAATTATTTATATACAGAAATTTTTACACACTCACAAACAATATTCAGTGTTCTATCTGGTCAAGAACTTAATATTTTATTGACGGTCCCGTCCCATGATGCGCAAATTATTTTTATGTTGATATACAGATGTACTGAGATAGATATCTAAAGTTCTCCCTAGAAATAGTAACGTCCGAAGTTAATTCTCTGAAGTTGAACAGTTCGTAACGTTCGAAGTCTATAAACATTTCTGGTCAAATTCGGTGGTTTTGCGATTAATAAGCGTTAATCACAATTATAGATTCCGAGGCTTATAGTATACTGACTGTAGGTGAGTAATAATATTCTGTCTCTTGGCATATCGATTTATAAACAGTTAGACGACGTTCTAGATCAGGGGTGTGCAACATTTTTCGTCGGTGGGCCATATAACCAACTTCATCAATCAAGCGGGGCCACTTAAAAAACAAGCTTATTCGTGTACATGCACAATAAATTAAAAAAAAAATTCTCAAAATGCAAGCAATAATATTTTATATTTTTGCATGAGTGATCATTTTAGTGCGACACTTGAAATTTAGAGTCCTTGCAGAGCTTGTCAATATCAGCTTTGACAGAAGTGTTTGTTTGTTTTGTTTGTTTGTTTGTTTGTTTGTTTTTTGGGAATTTCGCACAAAGCTACTCGAGGGCTATCTGTGCTAGCCGTCCCTAATTTAGCAGTGTAAGACTAGAGGGAAGGCAGCTAGTCATCACCACCCACCGCCAACTCTTGGGCTACTCTTTTACCAACGAATAGTGGGATTGACCGTCACATTATACACCCCCACGGCTGGGAGGGCGAGCATGTTTAGCGCGACGCGGGCGCGAACCCGCGACCCTCGGATTACGAGTCGCACGCCTTACGCGCTAGGCCATGCCGGGCCTTGACAGAAGTGGTTGCCACTCTTAACTGACTGGTCAAATGTTCATCAGTCAGCTGACTTCTACATTTGGTTTTGATGAGCTTCATTTTGGAGAAAAATTGCTCACAGCAGTAGGTGCTACCAAAAAGGGAGGAAATTCTTTGTGCATGACGGGACAAATTGGGAAACTTTTCACGTACACAGAGTTTGTAAAAAGTCTAGCAAACTGTTTTCAGAGAATTTCCTTTTAGTGTCCATGTCAGCCTGCAGTTCAATGAGTTCCATTTGGCAATCATCAGGACTGTCTTCCACTGCCAAATCAAAAGGTTGAGCGAACAATTTCAATCTAATTTCAGTTTGTCTGAAATCTGGAAATCTGTTTGCAAACTCATCACGCAGCTTTTGTACACTGGTTCCATATTTGGTGCAATCCAGATTAGGAAATTCCAGTTTCCTGGTTGCAAGACATGTAAAATGGGTCAATATGGCTCTTCTCAACTGAACCTGGAAAAGTTCCAATTTCTTCTCAAAAGCACAAATATGCTCAAACAACTTATTCACAAGTTGACTTTTCCCTTGTAGTTTTAAGTTTAAATCAGACAGATGCTGTGTAATGTCTGTGAGGAATGCTAAGTCATTCAGCCAGTTCTCATTGCTCAAGAAGTCCACATTCTGACGTTTGCTCTCCATGAAGAACTTAATCTCCTCTCGCAGATTCCAGAATCTCTTCAAAGTAGCAGCTCTACTAAGCCAACGTACAGCAGAGAAGTACAAAACATCTGAATACTCACTGTCCAGCTCATCTAAAAAGTTTTAAATTGTCGATGATTTAATCCTCGTGTTCGAATATAATTTACGCATTGGACGACATTTTTCATGACTTCTGCAAAATCCAAAACTTTGGTGCACAAGCTCTCTTGGTGAATAATGCAATGGCTTACAACTACGTCTTGTGCTCCAATTGCAGTTAGAAATTTCTTGGTGAATCCATTTGTCCTACCTGTCATGGAAGGAGCACCATCTGTTATAACACCACATAATTTATAAGGATTCAGTTCAAACTTTTCTACAACCTTAAGCACTTGTTCACAAATATCCTGTCCTGTGGTTGTGGAGGAAAGGCTTGCCATATCTAAAAACTCTTCGAAAACATCAAAGCCTGCAGTAACAGCTCTGATGAAAATGACAAGTTGGGATGTGTCATTGATATCAGTGCTTCCATCCAAAGCCAGACTGAAAGCTTCACACGAATTCAATCTCTCTTTCAAAGTTTCTTTGATGTCCTCTGAAAGATCTTTTGTCCTGCGTGAGACAGTAAAGCGGGAAAGGCTAGTTTGCTCCACCAAATATTTTTTCTCTGGACATGCATATTCTGTGAATATTGTTAAACAATTTTTAATAAATTCTCCATCACTGAAAGGCTTTCCCTTTTCTGCCATACATTCACAAAGCTTAAAACTCAGTTTTGTCACCAGTTCTGAATTTTTCTTGAAAGTGGTAAAACACCTTGTTGCTTTTCAATGGATGTTTTAAATGTTCAATTTTGTCCTTTCGTGCCTGACCAACAATTTCATCAAACTGGGAGGAGTGCTTAGTTGCGTAATGTCGCTTAATATGACTGCAATTGTAGTTTGACAGACGAGGCAGACAACACCTTGATTATGTGGGACAACAAGATATTTTGTGCACCATTCACTGTTGAATAACCTTCCCTCATCATCAATTTTTCGTTTCTTAACTGCTGACATTTTACTAGCCCTGAAATCAAAACAAAAATTATTCTCACGAAAATAGCAAAGTAGAAAAAAACATAGAATTTATTTACACATGGAACCTCTTATGGACAGAAACACATGTTTTTAAATTGGCATCCCGATCATAGCCTTCCGGTACTTAAATTAATTGAGAATAGCAAAATACAGTGTGACCTCGCCTATTCGCGGTTCGCCATTCGCGGCCCCGCATATTCGCGGGTTATGCGCGAACTGCGTTTTTGTAGGTCACAGAGACTGAAAGGGCTTTTCGAGGAGATTTCTGTTGTATTTACTCAATCAAGCCGTTTTTATCAATTGTCGTCTTCACCAAACAAGATTGGACTGCTATTGGCTGACTGCCTCAGCTTCCCCAACAACGCAAACGGCAAAGCACAGCCCGGTAACGCACGGTACAATTTAGTGAAATACATAACAGTATGCAATATTGCTACATTATTACTGCATCAATGAGTATAAGTATCATTAGTGTTTGGGAAGCATTTCATATAGTATATAATCGCATACATATACGTTTTAAAACTGCGTCCAATATTCGCGGTTTTCGCTATTCGCGGGAGGGTAAAGAACGTAACCCCGCGAATAACGAGGTCACACTGTACATAGAATCAGATGCATCTGAAAGCAAAATTTTAATAAATTCAGTAAAGTCACAACAATATGCTAAATAATAATCAATTTACCTTCAATCTCTTGTAGTAACTGTAAAAGGTAATAAAATTTTCACCAATAATGAATGACGGACAGCAGAGGTTAGGGAAAATTGTCGCCAGCGGGCGAAGGCGAGGTTCAGGACATGACGTTGAGTCGTAGACAATAGTGCTAGTGCACGTCACCTATTCATGCCCTAAGGAGGCCGACCAATCGAATTCGGCCTGCTCCTCTCTAGCAAAGATAATTTTAGAAGTTTGTCGAGTCGAAGCCTGGGAATCCCGTAGGATCGATGCTTTTAAAAATATTCCATTTGCGTTGGATTACAGATCAGGCCACATGGTTAGATTACAACAACTAGGGCCACACTAAATGGCTTGGCGGGCCGGGTTGTGGCCCGCGGGCCGCCTGTTGCACACCCCTGTTCTAGATAGTTCAATTGGCAACAATACTGGCAACCACCTTGTCAATTCTATGTTCGAGAATCTAAAAATTCAGAGAACAAGTTGGACTTGCATATACACATTCAACAATATGTGTCGTATGCATCAAACTGAAAACAAGCACACAAAAAACACGCAGAAGTTATTATGACAAATGTTTAACAGTAAATCTGTTACAGCTAAATAAATAAATATTTATTATAATATTAAATAAATATTATTTATTTACTGCTAACTTAACTCTTAATTAATGTTTAATAAACATATGATGATCTTACGTTTCGTTCTGGTTTGAAAAATATATTCTGCGAAGAGTATTATGTTAATAAAATACTAAATTGTTTAAGTTGTCAGCTGAGTATCTTTCTTTCTGGCATTTGTTAACACACCACACATAAATGGTATTTCATTTTCTGTAGTTTACTCGACAACATCAAGTAAGTTTTGAACGGTTTAGCAGATTTGAGTTAGGCCTAAACTATTATACTAAGCCAGAGAGCTGAAGTTAATTAAATAATCCCTCTATTAAACATTAATGCAAAATTAGTCAACTATGAGCTTAAAATATTTCACATAAATATGTAAACCCAAAGAAAAGAAAGTACAAAAAACAAAAAACGAAAGTATACATCCCTCGGTTGTGAATTTAAGCATTAAGAATGTTTTACGTTATTGCTTCTGCGTATTGTGTTACAGTTCGGAACTACTTACGGGTACTAAGATACCATTTGGCAGATCATGAGGATCCTAAAAAAAAAACTGAATAAAATCTCATATAACGAGCGGAAAATCATTTCTTTCCTGCAGAAAAGAAACTGCTTCCAAACTCTGCGTCAGTAATTGCGCTACTTCAACATGACTACAAGCAATAATGAGACAACCAACCATTTTTCACATGAACTCTTTGTAAGTATTTTATTGCCATTATTCCAAATCATCGGTTAGTATATTAAAGTACTATAGAATTAATGTTCATAAGTAACTGTTTAGCAAAAGTCTTGCTTGAAATAAAAGAGCTTAACCTATTTGAGAATACGAATGCTGAATGTAAATTTTAAGTAGATGAAAAACTTAATAAAATAATTATTCTTTGTCCCAGACTTCTTTGCGACAAAAAGTGTTCGTACCCCTGCGTCCTGAGTGGTCTTTTGCTCATAACTTTAAAAAGTATCATGATTAGGCTAATAGAAGTATAATATATTTTATAAATATTATACTAGCATACATCTACATAAATTTTTATGTAAATTAAACGACAAATAAACTGTTTATAAACAAATAACCAAAAATAGGAGGAGTAGAAAGTGTTCGTACATTTCAGAACGCGTGACAAAACCGATTTCCCGTAAAAATTTTGATTAGTTTGGCGAATAAACTATATTATACCATTCCAGAACTAGACGCTGGGTTCATAATTATTGGAATTTAGCCAGCAAAAAATGTACTTCCGGCAATTTAGCGCCGTCTCCGTCATTATCTGCTTGGTCATCATGGCGAACAGGAAACAACTGTCCAGTGATTTAAAACACCGAATTATTGTAAAATACAAGTCTCGTGTATCTCTTTCCGGTATTGCTACATAACGTAATGTGCCACAATCTACTGTTCAAAGCATAATTGCCAAGTTTAAGCTTAAAGGATCAACTGCTAACCTCTCTCGTTCCGGACGCCCCAACAAAATTCCAGAGAGAACCAAGAGGAAGATTCTCAGAGAAGTTAGTAGGAATCCTCGTTTAACACGTAATGACATACAGAAACTAGTAAGGGAAACTGGGGTTGAAGTAAGTACCTCTACAGTTACGAACATGTTACGCTCTTCTGGGTTCAAAGTATGCCGTCCTCGTAGAAAACTCCATATTTATTGTCTGTTTATTTAGAAGCACGATTGAGGTATGCAAGAAAGCATGTAGATAAACCCTTTACCTATTGGAAGAGTATTCTTTGGTCAGACGAGACTAAAATCGAGATTTTCGGCCACAATGATGTTCACTATATTTTCTGTAAGAAGGGGAAACGAAATCTTCCAAAGAACACCGCCCCTACAGTTAAACACGAAGGTGGCTCGATCATGCTCTTGGATTTCTTCAGCTCTTCTGGTGTAGGCAGCTTTCACTGCGTCAACGGAATTATGCAAAAAGAAGAGTACGTTGATATGTTAGGCACTTATATCAAGAATGATGCTCAGAACTTGCGACTTGGGCGTTGTTGGATCTTCCAGCATAACAATGACCCTAAGCACACATCGAAATATGTGCAACCCTGGTTGCAGAGGAACCATATAAGCGTTCTGGAGTGGCCATCGCAGTCATCTGATCTCAACCCAATTAAAAACGTTTGGCATGAGTTGAAGACCAGGGTTCATCAGCGTCATCCGAAAAAACGTGCAAGAGTTGGAGGCCTTCTGTAAAGAAGAATAGAAGAAAATACCAGTCGAGTACTGTCAAACGATCATGGAGGGCTATGAGGAGATATTACGCCAAGTAATTCACCTGAAAGGCTACACAACTGACCATTAAAGTAGACGCACGAATACTTTCTGCCCCTCCTATGTTTGGTTATTTGTTTATAAACAGTTTATTTATCGTTCAATTTACATAAAAATTTATGTAGATGTGTGTTAGTATAATATTTATAATACACTTTACTTTCGTTATCCTAATCGTGATACTTTTTAAGTTATGAGGGAAAAACTACTCACGACGCATGGGTACGAATACTTTCTGTCGTAACTATTGGTAAATTCTCTTATGATCATGAGCAACAGCTAACAACAAAAATAGATCTGTCTATCTAGAGACGGTGAACCGTCAGCCTCTTCTCTTGTGTCTAAGCCCACATTCTTGTTATCAATACTTCATTAAAGTGCCGACTCATTTCCTTTTTAGGCAGTTTTGAGCTCAATAATTATGAATCATCTGCAGCTTTAGCTCATACTATGGCGACTTTAAATATTTTTTTCTGGTTCTGCTTCATTAATGCAGCGTCCATAGCTTGCATAACCCTTTTACTGATCTTGATATCATCAGTTCATTACAGTATAAACATACAGCAGGACATTTCTCAACATATTTCTCCTCTTGAGTCATCATCATTACATAATCATTTTTTATACTTCTGTGCCTATACTTCATTGCATCACTGTATTACACTTCTTCTTATTACACACAACTATCTGAGGCATTTAAAATATACAGCAATATCTCAAGTGAGACGAAAGGCAATTAAATTTTACATTTGAATTAAAGTTGTACTGAAAATTATAGTAAGTCATAGTATTATTACAGCACAGGACGGTATAACGTGCTCATCATTCTCTTATTGAATATTTAAATGTTTCAAAATGTTGGTGTTTTCTTTAAGTTCAGTTTGAACATGAAACTGAGCAGGTTCAGTCCATTTTATTGTACTTCTTATAAAATGTTACTATAAACACTTGAATATACCTTTACTGTTTGTCCTGCTTTTGTTTCTGTGTGTCCCTAGCTTCCAATATCTCTGTTCAGGCTTTATATTTCCTTCATTTTGGTTTGTTGATCATGTGATGCTCATGAGTTTCCTTTCATCATTTCAAGTGTTACTATTACTGTATTACAGTTACCTAAGTGTTTTGTCCTTCGTACAACATTTTGTACCTTTTCTCTTATGGAGATCTTTTCCTGTCTTATGAAGATGTTCATATTAGAAATATTCACTAGGTGTGAATAAATGTATAAAGACTTAAATTAATATGCAATTCATTCATCTATATTCACCCAGAAAGAAGAAGAAACATGTTTCACAACTTCTTTGCTCAGATTTCTGCAAAATTTGTCAGTGGATGATTCAAAAGATGCATTCAACTATGGCTATACCCTATATAAGGCACAAGAAGTATGATAAGAGCCCGAAAATGTTTCAAAATAAACCAAACATCAGGGACAAACGTGCCTGCAACTCCCAAGTATATATTTTCCCAAAATTTGTGATAATTGTGATAATTCAGAGTTATATCTGCGCACAGTTACTAGATCTCTGCAAAACCATTTTTTGTTTTGAATTTGGCGCAAAGCTACACAAAAGCTATCTGTCCTAGCCATCCTTAATTTAGTAGTGAAAGACTGGAAGGAAGGCAATTAGTCATCGTTATTCAATGCCAATTCATGGGATATTCTTTTACCAACGATTTGTGGAATGGATGTCACAATTTAACGCCTCCAGAGCTATGCATCTTTTGTAGGAAGGAATTCAAGCCCATGACCCTCAAACTGCAAGTCAAACGACCTAACCACATGGCTATGCCTAGACAGAGGAAAGGTTAACACACAGAAACTGTTTACCAGCACTGATTGGAATGTCAAAGTGGATTGCAGAAGTTCTACCTCTTTAAGAATTCTAATTTAACTGTGGGTCTTACCTATTTCAGGACAATGAACTGGTTCTGTAGAGGATTAGATTAGATCTCCCATATAAAACCAAAACTGCTTATAGAATACACATTCTCTCTGTAGCTGACCAATCAGAAAAAAACTAATGTCATGCAAATATTCTACAAAACAGCAGGTTGATTCTTCGAATGGCTAATCTACAAAAAATTAATACATCAAGTAAACTTTTCCACATTACCTTCATCATGTTTATAGCGCTCCAAAATTAAAGCGTAGAGAAATTTAAAACTTTTCAACGTATGAAATACGTACCAGAGAAAATAGGATATGTATACTATACTATTTAGTACTATTTTATTCAAACAACTGATACACCTGCCAGTATTAAAATCTATAGTAATTATTGAATTCATATGGAAAGTTTAAAGCATGTTCAGTTGAAGCGAGGCATCCTTTTTTTTTTAACATGAAGTAAATTCATTGTGTGGTTTAACTTTGAAATAAAATATTTAAGGTATATAACCAAAGCGTATAATTTTTCTACAATAGTTAGATAAGTGCAATTAGCCCAGAATAGTCAGGTGGTTAGGGCAGTCGACTTGTAATCTGAAGTCGCAGGTTCCAATTCCCATCACTACAAAAAATCCCCCTTTGAGCTGTGGGGACGCTATAAGTGACGGTCAATTCCACTAATCATTGGTAAAAGAGCAATGCAAAAGTTGGCGGTGGATGGTGCTGACTCGCTGCCTTCCCTCTAATCTTACTTACACTGCTATGTTAGGGATGGCTGGCGCAGATAGCCCTCGTGTAGCTTTGCGCGAAATTACAAACAAACCAAACTTACAAAGTTTTTTATAGATTGTGAGAAGTTAAATTGAATTCGCTCTGCTCCATAATGTTTATACTTTTATAAATCATGAAATGTACGAGATAAAAGTTCACCTTTGATAAATGTTATTAATCTAGCGTAAATAACTAATAAACGCTCATGAAAACTTACTTTTGAGTTTTGTCGATTTGTTCCTCAGCGTTTGTATGTCTGGAGACTTATAACACTATACACAATATTTCGATACTGGTGAACACAGCCAGTTAGCGAATTGTGTAACTCTGCGCTTAGCTACAAAAACTGAAAAAATATAAAGCAAATGTATACACATATATATAGCTCGTTACGTCAATGTTCAGAAATAGATGTTTTTCTTAGCCACACTCCTTGGAAAGTGTGGTTACAGCGCTCGCCTCGTAATCTGAGATTCGCGAGCTGGAATCCTTGTCATACCAAACATGCTTGCCCTTTCAGCCGCGAGTACGTTATAATGTGACGGTCAATCCCACTATTTGTTGGTAAAAGAATAGTCCAAGAGTTGGCTGTGGGTGATGATGACTAGCAGCTTTTAGTCTTACACTGCTAAATTAGGGACGGCTAGTGCAGAGACCCCTCGTGTAGCTTTGCGCAAAATTCAAACCAAACCTAAATCAAATCTTGTTGGCTCTGATAAATATAAA
Organism: Tachypleus tridentatus; assembly: GCF_004210375.1. Classification (NCBI taxonomy): domain Eukaryota; kingdom Metazoa; phylum Arthropoda; class Merostomata; order Xiphosura; family Limulidae; genus Tachypleus; species Tachypleus tridentatus. The sequence continues at coordinate 79,409,156 of NC_134832.1, read as the reverse complement.
TTGAATTATGATTTGATTTTGGTTTGGTTTGAATTTCGCGCAAAGAAAATCTTGAATCACTCTTCCTCGAACAACTAGAAAAATATTACAAACGTGATTTCCTTGAAATCGCCAAAATTTTAGAATTAGATGTAAAAACATCAATGAGAAAAAATGAGCTAAAAAGCATATTGTTGAAATAATAGTCGATTATGATTTGTTGTCTGAGGAAGCATTAGGGAAATACTCTAGTGTATCCATTAGCCAATCAGAGTTGAGTTATAAAGATAAGTTAGAAATCCAGTTAAAACTCAAACACATCGAACTCGAACAAGACCGCATGGAAACCCAGGAAAAGCAATCCCAAATCGAAACAAAAAGGAAAGAGCAAGCCTGTATCGAAGTGGTAAGAGAGAGTAAACGTCTCGAGGCCGAACAAGCTCGTATTGAAGCCGGAAAGAAAATTAGGTTGAAAGATATGGAAGTTAGACTCAACTTTGATCAACTAAGGCAAAATGTCAGTTTTTAACTTAACCTGTACATTAAAGTACCACATTTAATGAAAATGAAGTTTATAAATATTTCCAACATTTTGAGAAAGCTACTAAAACATGGACCGGCATGACCAAGTGTGTTAAGGCGTGCGACTCGTAATCTGAGGGTCGCGGGTTCGCATCCCCGTCGCGCCAAACATGCTCGCCCTTTTAGTCGTGTGGGCGTTATAATGTTACGGTCAATCCCACTATTCGTTGGTAAAAGAGTAGCCCAAGAGTTGGCGGTGGGTTGTGACGACTAGCTGCCTTCCCTCTAGTCTTACACTGCTAAATAAGGGACGGCTAGCGCAGATAGCCCTCGAGTAACTTTATGCGAAATTCAAAAACAAACAAACAAAATTCCCAAAACCATGGAATAGCTCACCGAAAAATGGTTATTATTATTACAAAGTGTTTTAACTGGTAAAGCACAAGAAGCTTGTGTCGCTCAATCTCTAGAAGATTGTATCAACTATGATAATGTTAAAGCAGCTATCCTGAAAGCATATGAGTTTGTGCTGGAGGCTTATCGTTGAACGTTTCGAGATTATCACAAACAAGATGGTCAAACTTATATGGAATTTCCCCCACGATGAAGAGGTTCATCTTGATCGATAGTGTAATTCTATGTATATTGGCAACAGTTTCGACAAATTAAGACAATTATATCTAATTGAGATATTTAAACGTTATGCAAGTTACGACCTCAAAACTTATTTGGATGAAAATAAAGTTGAAACATTACAGAAAGCAGCTGTTCTTTCCAATATTCTATTCAAATTGAACCTGAGTTGCATTTCAAACCTTTAATTAATTAGTATATATGAAGTAGTACTGACACTAATTCTCTACTTTGTACTGATTGTGTATAATTTCCAGTATCACATCCACTAGGATGGAATGAAGCGACAAACAGTTTCAATCAATTTTATAGAAACCATTACGCCAGCTCTTCTGGCTGTTATATGGAAACCTCAATACATCTGAAACATTGAAATGAACAGTGTAATAGATTTAGATGTAGAGCAAAATTCTCATCAGTTAAGAATAGTTTTTAACACTAAGATACTGAATAAGGTGATAAAAGTCGCTTTTCATTTAATCGAGCGTATACTCGAAATATTCATCTGATAAAATCGACTAATTACATAATCATGTAGAGGTAGCAAATCCACATTTTGAATTCTTTTCTTGTCATAGCAAAGAAAGACCAAATGAGTCTAATATTTCAACTCAGAGTTACACATAATCACCAAATAAGACTAGGCATCGGAAAACTAAGAAATATTTTATATTCGGTGCAACTGAACGGGTTATTACCAAACCAAATCTAATTCAAAACGTAAATAACGTCTAAAATGTAAATAACGAAGCATTTTTATACCACGTTCAAAATATTAAAGACAAAGGAAAATCTGGTTCAAGATAGTCTGACAATCTAACAGATATATTTTACTGAGAAGAATTATATATTATGATGAATGTAATTTTCATGTAAGAAAATAATAAAAATTGATTTATAACTGATGGTTAATAGGTTAATATGATGATCTTTCTATGAGGTGGAAAATAATCAATCACATTATAACATTGTTTCAAAGAGTTATCGGAAGAAAACATTTGAAACGTAAAGTAATTTTTGTGAGCCTACAATGTGAAATCTAACATGTTTAGTTTTTGTTGATTCCATTATTCGTTTATGTAGTGAAATGTCTTTAGTAAGATGTATCAAATTATGAATACTATACCCAAACACCATCTTTGGACACGATGTCCACAACACCTACTGAGAACGTCCAACACTGGTAACTCAGTTGACCCTAGCAAAACAGGACCATCTGATTGACTCAGGAATTAAAGACAAAAGTGGCATGTTGGGGCTGGATCCTTCAACCACCAGGATTCTCTTCTCCCCTTTATGAGTCGCTACGTACGGCAAACACACGGGTGGATGTTTAGATCTAAGAGAAGTATAGAATTTTCTCTGGAAGTTCCCCTCGCCACTTAGAGGAATACACAACGAGGGGTGAATAATAGTAGTAAAAATTACATATATATTAATAAATTTACTACTAATAAAAGTAGCAAGCAATTTGATCTAAAATGTTTATAGAGTTAAAAAACTATGCTCAACAAAGTCATCATTTTGCCCTTGTAAAATATGATTTAATAAAGTTGTTATCGAAGAGATTCAAATAAAAGTATTTACTAGAGTTTATAAGTTTCATAAAGATCTGATTATTAAATCCTAGGAATTTTGGCAAAAACTACTAGAGTGTGGTTTATGTGGAAAATATTAAGGACCATCTTTTAAGAAAACTTATTGAAAGTAAAGAACACAAATAAGCATTGAATAAAACGAGGCTATTCAAGAAATAGAAGCAACTTTGAGAACTTATTTATTAGCTAATTTTAATTATTATATCGATGCTCCAGAATATTTTGTTTAAAAAAGAAAATGGTATTATTCCTAAAATTGATAAATTAAGACCACAAAAGAATATAAAAGTTAGCATTAAATTGTATTGCGTTTAAAGAAAGCGAGAAGAAACAGTATAATTTTCATTATATTTACTAGTATTTACTAGAGTTTATAAGTTTCATAAAGATCTGATTATTAAATCCTAGGAATTTTGGCAAAACTACTAGAGTGTGGTTTATGTGGAAAATATTAAGGACCATCTTTTAAGAAAACTTATTGAAAGTAAAGAACACAAATAAGCATTGAATAAAACGAGGCTATTCAAGAAATAGAAGCAACTTTGAGAACTTATTTATTAGCTAATTTTAATTATTATATCGATGTTCCAGAATATTTTGTTTAAAAAAGAAAATGGTATTATTCCTAAAATTGATAAATTAAGACCACAAAAGAATATAAAAGTTAGCATTAAATTGTATTGCGTTTAACGAAAGCGAGAAGAAACAGTATAATTTTCATTCAAAACGAAAAACAAAATAATTATAAAATTGACTAATTTAAAAGATTATTATAGTGGTGGTGTTAAAAACTTTCAACAGAAGTAACTGACTTTGAAGTAAGAGGATCTCAATGGATCATAGAAAGCATAGACAGTTTAGAACTTCGAATCAATAAATATAATTAATTAAAAATATTAATCATATATCAAATTACCTAAAAATATATGCAAGATAAAAAACTGATAACTATGAAATACGAAGATTAAACAAATTTAGTATATTGTATATCAGTCTATCTGCATCCACTAGAGAGAAGAAATCGCAGTCTAGAACAAATTAGTAATTACAATAAACCATAGCACTTTAAGGTATTAAGAAATGTCTAGGTAGACGGAAAATGGCAAATTATATCCGATGTACAGTAGGAGGTAAACTATAGTTTTTCACAAAAAGATACGATATCTAAACTAAAAACAGCTTGGCTGATAGAAATGAAGAAAATGTGTCATGATGAAACAAATTACACAAATGAAATCGAGGATCTGAAACAAACCATCCTAGAAAGAGACTATAAGATACCGAAATTGATACAGACTGAAAAAGCTAACAATGTTTAACAAAAAACAATCTTTAAACAGTGAAACATTAATTAGTCAAACAGACTTCTTCGGCCTGACATGGCAACGTGGTTAGGACACTGGACTCTTAATTTGAGGGTCGGGGTTTCGAATTCCCGTCACACCAGACATGCTCGTCCTTTCAGTCATGGGGCGTTATAAGAGACGGTTAATCCCACTATTCGTTGATAAAAGAGTAGCCCAACAGTTGGCGATGGGTAGTTATGACTAACTGCTTACTCTGTTAAATTAGGGACGGCTAGCGCGAAATTCAGAGACAAACAAACGGAATTCCTCTCGATTTTACCCATTACATCAGGCTCAAAAACGTTTCACGTATTCTGAAAAAGAGAACCACAAAAACAACAACCAAACTGTCAACTAAAACTGAACAATCGATTTAGACAAATAAATATATCCTGAAGTTCTCGTTATCTCCTTCCAGAAGAGCAGAAGTCTGAAAGATATTTTTGTTCATCCATGTAAGAAAGTTCGTTATGTAATCTACAAGTTAAAAAAAACACCTATCGAGGAATATGGTTTATTTTGAATTTCATGCAAAGCTACACGAGGGCTATTTGCGCTAGCCGTCCTTAATTTAGCAGGGTAAGACAAGAAGGAAGGCAACTAGTCAACCACCAACCGCTAACTTTTGGGCTACTCTTTTATTAAAGACTAGTGGGAGTGGCCGTCACATTATAATGCCCCCACAGCTGAAACAGCGATCATGTTTGGTATGACGGGGATTCAAACTCGCGACCCTAACCATCCCGGTCCTCGAGGAATATGATCAAAAACACTATAAACTATAATTATTAGAAAAAAATTATTTGCACAAGACACATTATTTGCATCGTACGATGTAAACTAATGTAATTACTAATATGCAGAATTGATCCAAACGATTGTTAGAAAGCATTTCATCAGTCATAAATATGTCACACCGAAAAATAACTTCATATTTCCCTACACTTTAACCAGCTAGGTCTTTCTATTAATGATGTGATTGTCATCGGAATTGAAACATATTTCAAATCTAAAGCTTGTAGAGAAATAATAGAAGTTTCTTGGATTGACACTTTGAATATCGTACAACCTTGTGGAATAAAGTTAGATCATGGAATCAGAGATCGCAATCATTAATTACTTCTCGGTCAGGAACAAAAGTGCAATTTAAATTATTTATTTCTATTCATAATCTTTGTCAAAGGTTATTATTTGTTATTTTTTACATTTGTTATTTTCTCTTTCTATTCTATCTGCTTACTATTTTCTTTAAAAAATCTTCACTTTTATTATCACTTTGTATCTGTTGTTTGTTTGTTTGTTTGTATTTGAACAAAGCCACATTGAGCCATTTGCTGTGTCCACTGCGGGGAATTGTGACTTGGGTTTCAGCGTTGCATGTAGACTTATCACTGTCCTACTTAGGGACCATTTATATATGCCTTTCTGGTTTACTGTCGTTCTGCACAACGATAATTAACCATACATAAATGCTGTGAAAAGTATTCAAAACACTTCAGGTTGTCAAGATGGTATGCCGTTATGTCATTATACCTTTTCTTAGACTTAGCTTCACTCGGTCATTCCTAGTTTTCTCTTGATGCGGAAGGTTCGATATTTATAAATCGCTCGGGTTATAGTGTTTTGTATTTTTTTTTATGTTGAACTTTTGAACACATGTATTTTCCTAAAATATGTAAAGATAAAAAAACGCATATTCACTTTAATAATTGATAACATACGAACAAAAAATTACTTTTTTGTTTTAGTAGACTGTCACTGGTTACTTTTAGAATGAAATCTTAGTACCCATGGAAAACTTTATTTTACTTTTCATAAAAGAAATGTACCCCCGTGAGACAAAAGTAACTTTACAGGCTTATAAGTGTAGAATACGAGGGACTAGAAGAGAATCCTCGTATAGGATTTGACTCTCTGCGGCGACCACAACAGAGAGCTCAATGTGGCCTTGTTTTAAAACAAATATAAACTAAATATTATGCAGATATTAAACAACAAGTATAACTACAATATGTTTTTATTTGTTTATTTCAAATTAAGTTACACAGTGGGCAATTTGTGCTCTGTCCACCACGAGTATCGAAACCCGACTTGTAGGGGGTGACAGTCCGCAGATATACTGTTGTGCCAGTGGGATGAGGTGTAGTAATACAATGTATTAAAATATGTAGAGAAATCAACCAAATTTCAATATTTGAACTTCCTGAACAAAACTGTTATTATTACACGAGTGTGAAACAAGTGTTAGATGAAATATCAAAAAAAAGTTTTTCTCCCTTAATTATGAGAAAGCAAAATTATTTTTCTTTTGAATTTGTTAATGTTGTGTGATGATGTATTGGTGGTCTTCTATAAGAAATGTCAAGTGCACATTTTAAAATGAAAACAATGACATTAATTTAAGATGGGGGGACAAACAGCTTTATAGTCATACATATCTCTCTCCCCATTTTTTCATTATACCGGACTAATTTCCTAGAAATATTTAAAATTGTAGTATGACCCAATTTATTTGATTAACTTTGTTTTTGAATTTCGCGAAAACTACACGAAGGCTATCTGGGCTAGCCGTCACTAATTTAGCAGTGTAAGACTAGAGTAAAGACAAATAGTCATCACCACCCATCGCCAACTCTTGGGCTACTCTTTTAGCAACGAGTAGTGGGATTGATCGTACATTATAACACCCCCACAGCTGAAAGGGCGAACATGTTTGGTGTGATACGGATTAAAACCTGCGATCCTCGGATTACGAGTCGAACGCCTTAACCCACCTGGCCATGCCGACCCTTTTGATTAAATTATTAAACACTTAAAATTACTACAACACAAATAGCATGTAGCTTGGCGGGATTTCACATTTATTTAACTGCCTGCTCCAATTTTCCATTTCCTTAATGATGTAATGTTAGACCTACATTCCGTTTCGTATAATATTTATACGACATTTTGCTGAGATAATTTAATCTATAACAGTATGTCTGTGGATTTACAGCTCTAAAAATCGGGTTTTGATACTCGTGGTAGACAGAGCACATATAGCCTATTGTGTAGATTTGTGCTTACCTTCAAACAAACAGGTCCGGCATGGCCAAGCGTGTTAAGGCATGCGACTCGTAATCTGAGGGTCGTGGGTTCGCATCCCCATTGCGCCAAACATGTTCGCCCTTTCAGCCGTGGGGGCATTATAATGTGATGGTCAATCCCACTATTAGTTGATAAAAGAGTAGCCCAAGAGTTGGCGGTGGGTGGTGATGATTAGCTGCCTTCCCTCTAGTCTTACACTGCTAAATTAGGGACGGCTAGCACAGATAGCCCTCGAGTAGCTTTGTGCGAAATTCCAAAACAAACAAACAATGCTTAATATTGTAATTACTGTTATAAATTATAATTGTTAAGTTACGTTTGATATTAATAAACTTAAATATTAAAACAATTGGCTGTTCATATAATATGAAATAATACTTAAGAAATATAGTTTGTAAAAAACAAAAAGTTAAATGAGTAAAATCAGAAAAATAAACATTAATGAAACTTAAAATAGAATAGATCTCGGAAAACGGGAGGATGAGATTTTGTGTCACACTTACAGCGACAGCGATTCTTATTACTTTACAGTTTTAGAATTGGCAAAGTCTTACCTCTAGCAACTAATAGTAACATCGCAGAAAATCAAGTAAAATATGATTTCAGAATTTTTAAATTTAATGGTGTAAGAAATCATACAACGTGTCTAAATGTGTGTTTTAAGTTTTAATTTCGAATGGCTTTACTGTTATAATACTAACAGTAAACTGTTTCACTCTAAGCCTTATAACACCACTAATAGTACCACTATCAGTACAAAATACGGCAGTTGCTTATACATCATATTGTTATTAGTTTTTGTGTTGTTTGAGTTGACTGGTGTCGTATAGCAGATTTGAAGTTCAGCTCTGAATGATACAGTTGAGAAGTTTTTAATTAAAACAAAAATATTCAAATGCCAAATGTTGCTGATTGAGTAGGAACTTCATTAAGGCCTGCCTATCTTCCAAGTTCCAGTACTACAGGGTGGCCTGTAAGTCCCTACCCATCCATATATCTTATGTATCCAGTGTATCTGTGTGCTGTCCCTCATTCTCGCTCCATAATATTATGCGACGCCATGTTCTGTGAGACATTTTCCTCAACATAGCATATCGCTCGTTTGGGGAAAACACTTTACACTTTTCAGCCCAAACGATTAAATTTCAACAAGTGGGTTTCTCGTCATCACTGAGCAGGGGTTATTGTTCCAAATGCTGCGGTAATAGCTGCATTCAACTTATCATTTGTATTATTGAATATAACATTATAACATATGGATGTGTAGGGACTTACGAGCCACCCTGTAGTACTACTAGTAGTGATACTAATAATATTATTCTTTAGTGGAACTGGTACAGGTACTAGCTGGTTTTATTTACTATTATTCAGTATTACTACTAAATACGACTGTGCCTGGACACTTCTCTTTGTCTAGTTTTTTTGCACTGTTTTTTGAGTACATTTTAAAGTGAAAAATCATAGCTTTAGTTTGTTTCTTTTTCCTTTCGACTGATACTGACAGGATATATTGTTTGTGAAACAAGTTGTAGAATTTGGACTTATTTATACAAGTAGAACTAGAAGTCAAAATGTTTTCTGTACTGATGATTAAATGAGTTGGATATAAATTTGCATTGAAGTTTAAAATACTAGTGAAAAAAATGCAAAAGTTACTATCAAATATATACTGTGATAAGATAAAATATCAGTCATGATGCTAAGTAGCAGAATTAATCTCAGAATAACTTTTTATGTGGTGTACTTTTTAAATCTAAAGAAAAGGAAAATATATGGAGTGAGCAAGTACTATAAGCATGTAAGAATTTTAGTCAGGTCAGTTAGTGTAAAATTAGACTGATAAACCTTGTTTTGGCATACAGTAGTTAACTCATAGCTATTTCTGAACAGATTAACTTTCTGTGCAAGAATATAAACCAACATCAAATTAATTGTAAAAGAATTATAACAGTAATTGTACCTGAGATGTTTAATGGAATATCAAATGAAACTTGTAGCAATTTTGGTAGAGAAAGTTAATAATGTGTAACAATCTAATATTTCAGTACAGTAAGTAATGGTAAAAAAATTGTATCCTCTAAGAGGGGTTTGTAAAAATGATTTATATTGTAGTTCAATTATTAGCAGTTGTGTTATTTATCATCGTAGTGTACTTTTGATAGAGGTTGCATGTATACCAATGGACATGTAGAGGTTAAACAAAAAATTAACCCTCTAATTACTTGTTACTACCAGCAGGTGGGCACCACATATTGAGTAATTATAAGTTTTAAAACTATAATATTAAGTGTAAATACTTCACCAAAAAATTGGTTCTTTCTGTGTATAATATATATAAATACTCCTGCAGGTGTTAATTGTGTTTTATTTACATCATTTTGTTTGAATAATTGTTACAAACAATTGTAACCACTCAAGTCATGGACAAATGAACATTTTCATGTATAAATAGTTTAAATGGCTATTTTTTACAAATGTTTAAGTGGAGATGTGATCCTTAAAGGATGCTGATGACAAGGTTTTTATTCAAGATTATAAATGACATATATTGTAAAATTTAATGACAACAGGGGATCTGTTAGTTCATCTGGGCGATTCCATTCATTAAACTTTAAAAATAAAATGCTCGTAGTCAACCCTTTTAGTCTGAATATTTATCTAGTCTTCCCTTAAACTCCCTTTAATTTACTATATTCACCACATGTGAAGGCAACCCATACCAAAAGCCAAATGTGTTAGAAAAATAAAGCTGTTTTAACTAAAGATGACCTCAACACCTATCTTGTCAAAATTGATACATGTGTCAATTCTATTAACAATCTTATACACTTCAGTCAGATCTCCTCTGACTCTGTAAAGAAAAAAACCATTTCAGAGATCTTAACCTGTTCTTGTATAACAACTTTTCCATCCCATGATAATTCTTATAGCTTTCCAAATCCTTTTCAACAATTTTATGTCCTTTTTAAGGTGAAGAGCCCAGTACTGAACACAGTACAACAAACATGACCTAACCAGTGACATTTACAAAGAAATTATAACCTTTTAAGACTTGATTTAAGTATTTCTATAGATACAACCTAAAATATCTGCCCCACCAAAAGCAACAGCACACACCTTGGATGGCTCAAGAAACTGATTGGCCAGAACAGTCTCAATTTTTTTTTCCTTCTGTAACTAATGTTAAGGTTATTCCATCAAAATTATATTTATAAATTATGATAAACTGCATTCATTACCTTACATTTGTAATAATTAAAAGCAATTTGTCATTTAATTGTCCTACTCAACACATAATGGAAATCATTTTGTAAAACAACAGTAGCATTCTTGTGGCCAGCAAAACCCAACACCCTAATATCATTAACAAAGTTAAGTTACTGACCATTTCTTTATGAGTATTATTGATATAAATGACAAAAGAGTGAAGTTTCTAACACTGACCTCTGAGGTATGTCATATGTAACATTTATCAGGCTGACTGAATTCTACTTATAATAAACATCTGCTTTCTTTAATGCGGTCACTTTTCTGTTCAATGAGCCAGATTATTCCCAATGCTTGTAGAAATAGTTTTGTTTAACAACCTTTTTATTTAACACTTTATCACTTTTTTTAAACAAAATCCAGATACATCAATTCCATACCTATGTATCATGAAGAATGTACAATGTTTAATGATGTTTTGTACTTCTGTTTATTAGTATCTGTCTGTTGGACTACTTGTCTTTGTATTGTTCCATGGTCTGGGAACTCCAGTCAAATTATTCTGTCAACAAATGTTTGTTGCATATGAATTTCACTAAATATGAAGATATATTGTTACAATAAAACATTCTGATAATTTTTAGCCATGATTCATACTTACTTTATAGGCACACAATTGCCACAATCAAATTTTACGTGAAGTAAAACAAAACATCTTTCATCAGGGTCTCTTGAATGTTGTCACCAAAGCATAGTTTCAACTTTTGACACGTGTTCAACAATAACTAGTGTGAATATTATCAAGCTAGAATTTAAAGAACTTTCACATCAGGTTTCATGACCAACAAATTTACAAACCATAGTAAAAGGATCAAATTAAATTACAAATCATTATATACTCTTCAAAAAAAGAAACGCAAAAGGGATATTTTTTTATCTTAAAGAGAAATATATGTAATAATGTTACAAGCTCAGATTATGTGATGTTACACGTGTTAAGGCACTGATTGTCAGACCAAAATGACAATAAAAGTTGTACACTTTGAAAACGGAGGAAAACAACGGATTTTTTGCCAAAACGCATTTGTGTCCAATAAATTTGTTTGAGAGATCTGCATGTTCTGCAAGTGCAACATGTGCAAAATCCCTATAAAAGTGACGGGTTCTTGGTTTCCATAGCTCAGTGTTAAGGCACTGACACGCAATACAGTTACACCAAGACTGACTGAAGCACAACGCAACAATGCCATTGGTTGCTTTGAAGCAGGCGAATCTCTATCAGATGTTGCCAGAGCTGTGAATGTCCACCCAAGCACCATCACAAGGCTATGGAAAGGTCACCAACAACATGGATCAACTCGTGACCGTCCACGATCTAGCAGACCTCGTGTGACCACGCCCGCACAAGATCGCTACATCTGGTTACGTCACCTTTGGGATAGGACCACCACTGCAACGTCTACTGCCTCAACCATACCACGGCTGCGTAGGATTTCCGATCAGACCGTACGCAACCGTCGATGAGATTCTTAGGCCCCATGTGCAACCCATCATGGTGAACGTCAACGACGTTTTTCAACATGACAACGCCCGTTCTCACACAGCCTGACTCACCACTGTCTTCTTGAGACACCACAACATCAACGTTCTTCCCTGGCCTTCCAGATCACCAGATTTAAACCCCATTGAACATCTTTGGGACGAGTTGGACCTATGTCTGCAACGGCGACAACCTCAGACTCTACCTCAGCTTGCAGCAGCTTTGCAGGCTGAGTGGACAGCCATTCCACAGGATGTGATTTGTCATCTCATCGCTTCCATGGGCAGGAGATGCCAAGCAGTTATTGATGCTCACGGGGGTCATACTCGTTAGTGATGTTGAGTGACGTTAAACTTCAACTAGTGAGCGTGGACTTCGCCTTTGCAGACTTTGGATGTTCATCAGTGAATGTGCAAAGTTTCACACATGCCATACAGAACTACCTAGAATAAGCTTGTTAACAGTTTGTCTCATATTTTGCCTTTTGCATTTCTTTTTTTGAAGAGTGTAATTTAATGGTTTTCTTTCTCTTTGTTTAATGTTTGACAACAAATTATTTGATTGCCAGCTACAGGAAATGCATACAAGAATTTGATTGGTACTTATGCTATTATTTTTGGGTCATAGATTGTGATGGAGTACTGGTTAAATTGATCCTTGATGTAAGATCTTGTCAGTGTTCTGAAAACTTAATAACTGATTTCTGGTGATATTTATGTGATTTTGTTATAACACTTTTGTTTTTTTTGCAGAAATATTTCCTGTTGTTTTTGATGTTACCTGAGAAAAGAGCACCCACATATTTCTTATGATGTTACCTAAATTTACTAACAGTGTTTTAAAGCTTGTTCACAGTGGTTTTTCCAGACAGGTAGGCATAATGCACACTGAATGTACATTATGAATAGGAAGATTATTTGTACTTTTGTAGTGATTGCCCATAAATGTTTTATTAATGACTTATTTTGCTGTGATATTTATTTTTTACAATTCATAAAAACTGAAATTACCCTTATTTAGAAATATTGGTTTTGTTTTTTTAAACAGTGTGAACATTTAGGGTGTTAGTTTTCTGTGAATAAGTCAGTGTTTTATAGTTGCCATGCAATTATTGTTTTATTATTATCCTAATAGTAATAGTTTGTTGTTGATTTACAACTGTAGTTCAGTGGAAGTCTGCCAGTGATAACAGTTCCAGCATATTTAGAAAAGTCTCTAAAAACACTGAAAAAGAAGAAAGAGACAAAACGTTTAGAGGAAATAAAAAGAAAGAGCCGTCAAGGAAATCAAAACATTCCTATCATTACTTGTAAGCGCCCTGAGTTTAATTTTTATTATAGTCAAGTCTATGCAAAGTACGGTCAGGTACCTCTAGCATCTCAAGGTTGGAAACATCGCAAATCTCGAGGAGATTATTTCACAGTTCATAAATTTGGGGAAGTGAGTATTAAGTTGTATTTTTATATATACATGATCAGCAAGTGCCTTTTTTATATAATTTTGTTGAGAGATAATATTTGACTTTGTTTTTTTACAGTTTTATAGTACAAGCATAGACCAATTTTGTCTGTCCAGCCAAATGACTAGAAATTGAGCATATACTTTAGATACAGTATCTTAACGTCACTCACATGATAGCTTTTCTTGTTCATTGCTATCCTCTGTATACAAAATTGTTTTCTCGTGCTACTGGACTTGACCCAGCTTATGCATGTTGGAGGGTTGCACTTCCACCAATGCATGAATAACATATTTACCTGTTTTTGACAAATTTGGTTAGATTCTTAGATGGAGAAGTCCTTTCTGATTCCTGCCCAAGATATTGTCCACTTGGGTGTGTTTTTCAACACTTGCCTCGGTTAGGCCCCAACCTTCTCCATGACTTCTGCATTTGATAAAGCTTTCAGTTTCCCATGTCATTTCCTCTCCCTTTCTTTCAGCATGCAAGACTGTAGAGAAGTTCTCCTAAAACTATCTGATGTTGTGGACTTTTTTTTTTGTGCAATGTGCCAGGTACCACTATCATATATGTACCATATTATTGTATTTGTATAGGCACATAGCATATCAGGCCAGAAAACCACATTCTTCACTGTAGTAATTGGAAGAGGAGTGTATATAGTATACTTGCTGAGATGTTCCCATTTAAATTCATTGAAGATTGACTGGCTGTGTGTGCATCTGTGCAGATAGTATAAAATACCTATTATATGTTTATGATGTAAGAAAATATTTGAACATTTGTAGTAATATTAATTTATAATGAAAATAATATAATGAATATAATAAAAGTTGACACATTTTTGTTTATTTTAAAAACAAATAATACAATATTACAATATAAATACGGCCTGGTATGGCAATGTGGTTAAGGTGCTTGACTTATAAACCTAGTGTTGTGGGTTGGAATCCCTGCCACACCAAACTTGCTGGTCCTTTCAGCCATGTTGGTGCTATAATGTGATAGTCAACCCCACTATTTGTTGATAAAAGAGTAACTCAAGAGTTGGCAGTGGGTGGTGATGACTAGGTTCCTTCCTTCTAGTCTTACACTGCTAAATCAGGGATGGCTAGTGCAGATAGTCCTTGTGTAGCTTTGTGCAAAATTAAAAAACAAACAAACAATGTAAATAAAAATATTAGAAATCAAACCAGTAAAGTCTCCTAACAAAGATATTATAAAAAGTATATGTATATAAGTAATAAGTTAAAAAATAATAAAGTAGGTTAAAAGAATGTTATATTTTTTAGTTATTTTAAACTCCAATGAATAAAAATGTTAAGAAAAAAAAAGATTGAAAGGAATAGGTAAAATTAACTTGACATAATCATTTTGAAAATGTGTCATAACACTAAAATATAAAATGGATGATCTATTTTATTAACACAATAATAGTTGTGGTTCAGTTGAGGATGGTGCTGTGTGCAATGGAAAATGAATATCCATATTATTCTTGTAGTTTGTCTTAATGATACTCATGGCTGAGAAACCAGTTTCTCAGAGGTATGTTGAAAGGAAGGGAAGAAGAATTTTTAGAGGAATTTCAGTAAACTCAGGATATTCTGTTTTCACTTTTATTAAAAAAAAGTGATGTTGCAGTTTTGATGCTTATCTTCAATCCTTCACCAGCAGCCAGTTCCAACAGTTTATCTTCTATAGTGACAGTTAAGTCATCTTTTAGTGAAATAACTGGATTTTGAATCTATCCATATCCTTTCTGTGGATCTTCTTCTGCTGGAAAGTAAAAATCAAAAGGTTCTGTCAAATTCGTCTTGTGTTCTCTGATAACAATTTTGTAGAGATGTAACATTAAGGTCTTCACCTGCATCAGCGATGATTGTTGCAAATTGATGAAACATGTCATAACAATCTCAACTCATCCATGCTTCTAGCTTTCATTTCTATCCATCATTCCTGTCTGCCATTGTAAAACATGAAACCATCCTTTCCTGCATGGAGGTCTTGAGATCATTAGAGATAGCAAAGATATTGGCCAAATAAACCAGCTTGGCAATCCAATTGACATCAAGGAACAGTTGTGACCAATTTGTTTTTTTGCCTGAATAGACTTGGCAAGCTTGTTTTGTAGCTCATATATTCTTGACAGGACTTTTTTTCCCTTTGATAACCAATGTACATTAACATGAAATAGGAGCTTTTCATGATCAGCTTCCATATCATCACACAATGCAGCAAATAGTCTCAAATTTAAAGCATTTGCCTTTACATGGTTCACAATTTTATGACCTCTCTGAGCATTCTGTTTAGTTTTGTTGTCATATTTTTTGTTACAAGACTCAGTGAAGGAAGCAGTATGTTAACTTGTGTTATGGTGAAAGCACCTAAATCTGGGTAACCACTTCCAAATGCCATCCTAAAATTGTGAGTTTCATCAAACACAAAACTTGAAATCCAACCTGCATTTGTTAACAATGTAGTTGCTCACAGTGTTGAACATTTTAGGACTAGTTGTTTCTGTTGGTAGTGTGGGAGAAAATAAAAACTCTTCTTTCAAATCACCCTCATGTTCAAAACACACATACACCGTCAGAATTTCCATATTAGTAACATCTGTTCATTCATCAAGCTGTGAAGAAAAGTACTTTGCCAATTTAATCTGTTATATGAGTTGATCTTTGATATCAAGAGCCAGGTTGGGAATTCGTTGAGCTGTAGTGTCATTTGAAAATGGCACCTGAGCCATTTTCTTTGCCATTTCCTTGCCCAGCATTTCCATGCACACATCTTTAATACAGCTCATCTCCAACATCTCACCAACTGTGTATGGCTTTTTTAGCCTTAACACCTCAAAGTGCTACATTATAAGAAATTCTCAAAGCCAAGTATTTTTGTGTGATGCGTCAAAGATTTGTTTCTGATGGACTTTTAAGTCAACATGCTTTCTTTAAAAAAAATTTTGGTTTTGAACTCATTTCTTTATGTTTTGTATTTAAATGCCTCTTGAACTTTAATGGCTTCATTGCAACATTAGCCAACACACCTCTACAAGTAATACATTGCAGATTTGGCACTCTATCATTTGTTGCTAAAAAAACAAATTTAATATGTAAGGAGTCATATTTCTGAGTAAAGCAAGTACAAATTATTTTTGTTGACAATACTTCAGTTTCATTTACATTGTCATCATCTGATTCAGAATTAATTGCATGTTCTGCAATTGACTGTTTCTGTTTGATAAATATGTCTATTGGGCCTCGCTTTTTGATCTGTAAATTAGGGACAAAAATTACTAAGATAAATTCCATAACCATGGGTATGTACTTAATTTATAATACAAGGATGAAAGTCAAATAAATGCAGTGGGGATTCTTTTATTGTGAAATTTGTGGAGGAGAACATTGATTAACATGATAAGTAATGTTAGGATAAGAAGATAATATAAAATTTAAAATTAATTTACAGACAGGATAATAATTGGAAATTTGCTGTTATTAATACTGACATTCTCAGTACACACATAACGTTATTTTTGTACATAGGTATGTAACATTGTAGTGCTATGGCATAATTATTAATATTATTCTGAAAATATTATATTTAATTGCAGTGTTCAACTTCATTTATGTGTTTTACTTGTAGTGTTCAACTTCATTTAATTGATTTATGTGTAGGTTCAATATTTAATTGTATGTTTCTACATTTTTATTTGCAATTTATTTTTAATGTTTTATTATTCTTTTCTGTCTTTTAGTGTTGTTGTTTTGTATTGCAACAGACATTTATTATCATTAGAATGCAAGGGAAATCAAGATGACCAGAGTCAAATAAACTTTGAAAGTTAGTCCTTGCCTCTAAACCATACAAGCAAAATATCACAACTATGATTTAATGGAGGTTTTCATATATCTCACATAACAACAAGATGTTGAAAGGAGTTAAAAGCAAATGCCTCCTTATTTCTGAAACATATTCCATAATATTATAACAAATGAAAAGTTTGTGAGTAGAATTTTTAGAGCTTAAATAATCAGATTATTATTTTTCAATCTTTTTATTCTCTCTTGAATTAAAATATTTCCAAGTTGATTTCATGATTCTCTTACCTCATATAGAGGTCACATGTTTAAGGCTTCTCTTGCAATTCAAGTGTTTTAAACCATATATAAATTTAATGTCTTTCTGTACCTTCCAGTATATTGGTATGTTTGCAATAATAAAAGGCTCAGAACTGTTTGCAATTTTATAGATAAGTTCTTATTACTCATAATATTAATTCTTGAATTAAAGTTTTTCTAACTTGATTTCATAATTCTGTTACCTAATTTACTGCAGCTAAACATTGTTAAAGACGTTAAGTCTTTTTTTCCAACAGTCACATCTAATTTATTCTTTTTCAACAGTACATTATTATATATGTATCACACAGCTGTAAATCTTTCCCATGCTTTGTTATCTCAGTATTGAAATAAATGTTTTGTCATAATTACCAACAAATGTCCAGGTACTTCTGAGCCATATTAATGTATCCAAGAATCTTTGGTATAATCAGTAAAGTTTGAATCACAACATTTGAAGAAGTATTCAATTTGTTGACATAAATAAGAAACAAGAAAAAAATACTTTTTCTATGATGCTGCTCCCCTGTGGCACAGTGGTATCTCTACAGAGTTACAGTGGTAGAAACTGGTTTTCAATACTCATGGTGAGAAGATCAGATATATCCCATTGTGTGTTTTTGTGCTTAACCAGAAGCAAACAAACTATGAAGTCACGTATATGTGTTGGTTTATCTGAATCTCTTAATTATCAACTGTAATATATTGCATGAATTTAATTGTAATTTACAGAACATTTTGTTAAAGTTTTCTTTGAAGGAATGTTAAAATACTGAATGTCATTCTTAAAACATGAGGAAGCATAAAATGGGCTTATCTCATATCAAAATATGTTTATTGTGTTAAAAGACCTTTACAATTGTGTGTAAGTAATAAATTTTATCTATGTAAAATTTAAAAATGATTGTTTTTAATTTATTTCATAGTAGGTGATGGAAGTTACACTAAAATAAAGCTATTAGGATTTATTAGAAACTAATTTTTTATAACAGAACCCTTCACTACGAAGGACTAATCTATCATCAGATGATGGGATAGAAGAAACAGGAGAAAAACTCAGATTTCAAGATCTAGATCTTCACCCATTACTTCTAAAAGGACTTTCAGAATTAGGTTTTCAAACTCCTACCATTATACAGGTGCAATAAGTTTCATGTAAAGATAGATAAAGTTTCAGTATTATATTTTTCTTTAGATATGTAATAGTGCTTGAAGTGTTTGTACAAGTTCATTAAGTGAAATGTCAACAGTGAGTATTTTTAATGTGCAGTGAAAAGAAAAACATCTTGCAAAGAAATATTTATACAAAGTGTAAATAGGTGTTCTTAATTACATAAGATATATCAAGCTTTTATTATAGTAAGAATATTGATACACCAAAAATGGGTAGAAGGTATTACTACAAAATTATTACATGATATACAGTTTAGTGTAAACTATCAACAGAATTTTAAGTTGTTGACTTGTTTTTATTAGAACATGGGATAATTATAGGTAAGTAATGTAGGTATTTAAAAATATTAATGGATCTGTGGAAAAATTACTTGTGGAAGGTCTGTTTTAATGTTAGAAAAATAAGGTTGGAGCTGAGGATTTAAAATAGGGTAGTAAGTTAATAAGCTTTTGAAATTCCAACTTAGACTTGATTTGAGGCAGAATTACTATTTTGGTAGTTAACATATGGAATGCTTTACTTAATGGCTATGTTGTGCTATTTTGTATACATATATTTTATTGGCTGATAGGTTGTTGTAAAAAGTTACATTTAATATAAGTTGGGAAGTTTGGTTAATTGGTTTCAGAAATAAAGTAAGGATCACTGTATTTAAGATACATTATTAAGATCTTGTGTTTTTTATATAATCATTTGTGCTTTAAATCTAAACCTTTCAGGGAAAACTCCACTATTCACTGACTTTGTAAGCCTGTATAATGGAAAATAAATTTTAGGAGAGTAAAAATACAAGTATTTCTTTAATAATTTGGTTATCATGTGTTTTGTAAATAGTATGATCATTGAATATTTATTGGTTAGTAACTATAGTGACAAACAAATGAATATTTTATACCACCATGAAATGAAAAGCTCTGAAAAGGATTTTGAATTCTTAACTTAATGTTTTAAGACTAAGATTACAGCAATGCATGTGATACTTTTGTTTCTTTGACCAAATTAAGTATAATAAAGCAAATACTATTCAACTAAGACAAATAATAATATTCAGGAACGAGCCATACCCCATATTCTACGTCATCGAAATGTCCTTTGTTGTGCTGAGACTGGTAGTGGGAAATCAGTTGCATATCTTGCTCCAATTATACATCAGCTGTTAGTCAAAAAACAACTTTACTACCAGGATCCAGTTGTAAATTCTCCAAGAGCTGTAGTTATTGCACCAAGCAGAGAATTAGTGGAGCAGATTGGTGTAAGTCCTCTTATTAACTTAATGATTGTATATACGTGTATATTGTTGTCTGTGAGATTGTGTTTTTATCATAAGAAAAGAAATTTCCAAGACTTTTTAATTTTGTGTGTAGATGCATAATGTTTTTGGATAGTTCAGTAGGCTTCATTCACTTGTTTGAAATTGTGTGGAGATGACATTTTGACCTGTTATCAGTAGTCTTAAAAACCTAATGGCTACTTGTGATAGAAGTTGGAAATAATGTTTTCAAACAACCTCATAAATATAGTTCACTTGCATTCTTCCTCTTAAAGGTCCTTCTTGAACAGTACAATGTAGGATTTTGGTAATGTGCTAAGCTGTAGAGTTATGAATTTATTTAAAGTGATTTTTGGTTTTATTGAAAAAAGAAAATCCATCTAATTCTGTTTTTTTGTTTGTTTTTTTAGAATGTAGCTTATAAATTAGTAGTGAACTGCAATTTAAATGTGAAGGTTTTGGTTGGAGGTCATGGAACCAGGGTAAGAATTATTTTCTTATTTTGTAATTTCTGTAAGGAAAAAAAATTTCTGGAAATAAACAACCTTATAACACCAAAATGCTGCTTTTATTTAATTAGACATGCAATGTTTCATTTTACAGCTTCTTCAGGAATGCTTGCTAAAACACAAACCAAAACTGACAGTACAAAACTTCAAATGGTTTACAATGCTGTTGGTTTTGAGTTGTGGCTAGAAACATGTGAACTCTTGGTATGCAAACATTTGTCTATTTCAAATATTTATTATATTCTTAATAATTCTCAAAGGTATGTATAGCTTCAGCTCAGTGTATTTTGGGTCTGGGAACATTGGTTCTGATTGACTTTTGGTTGGGTTTGGAAGCTCATTGCTACTCTAAATGCCTTACCATGCTGGTTTTGTTGTTTTCATGGATAACTGTGAAAACTCCCTTCATTAAAATGTTGTACTGTTTGGTTCTCTAGTATTTAACAATTTTACTTTGTGAATTTTGTTTTTATTTTTTATAAAGAGTGTCATAGCTCCATTAACTACTCATGTTTCAGAGGCATTTTACAGACCTGATCTGTCTCATAACCATGAAAATGTGTATAAGAGTAATTATACTATGATTTTTGGTAATTTATGTATATAAAACTTTCCAGGTTATTAATAAATGTTACAAATTTTTTAATTAAAATGTAAGTCTTAAGTAATGTTTTTATCGTGCCTTTTTTTGATTTTTGACTATTCAATATGGAAGTAAGTTTGATCTTAAAATTAAAAATACTTTTATACATCAGAACATTTTTAAGTTTCAGATGTGAAACTGCATGACCTCCAGATAATTATCAAATGTTTTTTTTATAGAAAAACATATATATTTTATCTCTTAATTTCGCCACTGTATCTCTGTATGGGTGGGTTGATTTGACCAACCTTGCAACCACCATAAAAAAAGTAGGATATAAATATAAATTATGCTTTTTTGCACTAGAATGGCTGTAAATTATAACATGAAAACACTATGTTTAGTAAAAATTACTTAAATCTCATAGCATTATACATTTATACATATATTTATTTTTGTTGTATTAACCTTTCAGCTATGCCTGACTAACATTACAGAAGTTGCAATGATGCAGTACAGTTTCACTCATGTTACTCTATCCAAAAAATATAAAACTAGCCTTTATAAAGTGTCTGGTCTTGGCTGGGGTTTAATGGACTTATATTTTGTAAAACACAGTCACATTTTAGTTGTAATGCATTATACATGTACTTACATTATTACTATTTAGAAATATGTTTTTAAACTTTTTTTTTTAAAACAAAGAACAGTAAATATTCAACATTTACCTTTTCTAGTTATAAACTTTGTACTTGTTTACCGTTCGCTATGGGTTTTTAAACCTTATCAAATTTTGCATGTGTTGGATGTGAAATAACATATATACATTTTGACTAACAAAAAATCATAAATTACAATATCAATACCATAATATTTCACTGTAGTTTATCAAGCTTGGTAACTAAGCTTTATTATTTTGGTTAAAAAAAATAAAATTTCAGACTGATTAAAGTCTTACCTTACTGCTCAGATTCTAGTATAAAAAGAATTTTGTGCTAGAATACTTCAATTTGGCTGAGAAAGCCACTAAGAGAACATTTTGATTAGTTATTGACACAGTATAAACAGAAGTAGTTGTATGTAAGCATTTCCAAAAATGGAAAGAGGTGGATGAGGGTACTATGTATGATTCAGTAAATGTAGCAAAATCTAAGCAAATAGAAATGATAAAAGGTTCTTACTTTAGATCTTAGGTTGTCAGTATCAGTAATTGTAATTCCTAATATGTAAGAAACTATGGACTTTGTATTTGGAAATTCCAAATAGCCTAATTTGAACAAATGCTAGATTCAGCATACCCTGTGACACACAGAAATTGATATATACAATTTATTTTTTAATATTTTCTTTTAAAGCAAGAAATTAACTAATGGATCAAGGTAAAACTGTTTTAATCTACAATTTGATACCAGACTTATTGACATACATTCATAAAATAGTAGTTCATTAAAATTTTGAATGCGAGACAACAGATGCAATATGAAATGAACTTTGACCTATGACTTGTAAAGACAGAGTTAAAGGAAAAATTTGCATATTTTATTTTTGTTGAGCTTTTAATTAAGAGAACTGTTGGTGTTTAAGAATCATTTGAAATTGCCAAGAAACATTCTAGTGATGTTTCATAGGTTAAAACTTAGCTGTTGTTTTAAACAATCTTATTAAATTGATATAATCAATATTGAAATTTTGTTTGCTACATTAGGCAACTAAGCTTCATAATAATATTTTGTTTCTTTCCCCTATACAGGATGTTGCCCCTTCTCACATATAGTTAATCTCATTCAGTGGTACCGTCTATGTGCAAGAAACAGTTTTTCACATGCTGCAAGCCTTCTATCTCCCCTCAGTTGGGATTGACTGATTCTAATGCATCTCTTATACAAATCATCATGCAATTTTCCACCAATAAGTATGTGATATACCCTCTTGATGCATTTGACTCCATATCTTTAATTCTACAAAATTATCATTTCTCATTATTTTAGTACTCATGGTCTAATGTATAGTTCGTGCTCTCTGTATTTTAATATTTTTCTGTGTTTGTATTAATTTTTGTCAACAAGCTTATTATACAGTAGTGATAGTTGTACCTTGTTCAGGTATTCTGAAGTGGAATTATTTTATATTCCACCCAGTTACAGAACGTATTACTTAATTACAAAAATGTTTTATTTGTTTCTGCAAACAGTTGTATTTGATTATTCATTTTGCATTATGTATTATACATTAATGCTTTGGAGTTTATATGTTCTATTAACACATTTATAGAGGCTTCATATTGCAGTACTCTGTAGAAAGATTTTTCAAATTTTCTTTGTTGGGAGATTTATCGTCCATTGAACTTGCTCTCTTTAGGCCCCATCTTGAGTTTGTGGGCTCATACATATGAAATACATTCCACTGACCTTTCTTTTTGTTATAAAAAATTATATTGTCTTAGTTTTAAATAATTTTATTATCTATAGTTATTTGGGTCCATAAAATAAGCTTCATTAAAATGGCTAATACTCATAATAAAGTTTAGATTGGCCATTAGTTTTAATTGTATCTCTACTTCTATACTATTTTTTTTTACATATACCATTCTTTTTGTTATTCCAAGATTACCTATAATTCATCTTTCTGGTATATTAATCATAAGTTTCACCATTTTCTTTTTTTTCTTGCATATATCAAATTTTATACTGTGGTTTTTGTTACTACACATTTCCTTAGTTTATACAGTCATGTCTCTATCCTTTTCATTATTATTTCTCTTTTATCCTTTTTCCTTTTCACTTGGTTTGTATAGACCCTTGTCCCAGGGTCAACACAAACTTATCCCAGTTTTACATGTAATGACTGTTTGGTTAAGTTTTCAGTTTAGTGATTAGTGATATCCTTTGTTCTGTATCATTCAATTAGGCTTCACAAGTGTATTTATAGCTTACCTACGATTCTTCTTCCAGAATAATTGATATTTAGGTTAAATATTTTTTTCAGTTATGCTAAAAAAGTGCCTTATATTTCAGGTTTACCAGTGGTTATATTTATGGGTTTATTGAAATTTAGGTTGATTATCTTTTCTTCAACACTTCAACTAATTCATTTTTATTTTATTTTTAGTTTATACTTATTACCATTAATTTCGTTTAATTTACAATTTATACAATTTATTTCATATGTGAAATAACTGAACCTGATTTCAGATGATCTGGGTTTTGTTACTTTTCCACCATTTTCTCATGAAATGCCTGCCATACTTCTACTGCAGAATGTGCTAGGTCTGTTTCAGTTATCTTTTTCAGGCATGTTTCATGGTCATTTCCCTTCTCCTGACATTGTTTTACAATTATCTTTTTGCCTCTTTTTGAGAATGGCTAATTGCAAACCTCATCCTCTACAGACTTTAATTCTATTTGAATTAGCTTACCATTGGGCAGATTTTCTTTTTGATTTTATGTCAGTTGCATATCTGTTACTCCTATACATTTTATCTCGTACTTAGTTTTTTTCTTGACTTTGTTTTACCCTATAGAAATTTCTACAGTTTATGTTTACCTTCCATCTCCTTTCTTTGATCTTCCATTTATATTTAGGGATTTTCATGGGATACCTCCTCCTTTTTCCCTCCATGTTGAGATTTTGTCATCTTCAGGTCGTTCCCTCCACATATGGCTTCTTTGTTTTTAGGATCTACTAACGTGGGATACTGCTGTTTGTTTATCATCACTGCTAATCAGGTCTTGCTGTCTGTGTTTTTTTCACCATTGGTTCAATTTTTGGGGATATTCCTCTACATTTAGCATCATGTAGGGTATCAGAGATGCTATATTCCATTACCTTTAGTTGATCTTTTGTTTCATTTGAAGATATTATCATCTTTATTTATTTTATGTGCTTGGCACCTACTCATCCTTTACCTGTTTTACCTACTAGTTTTCTTCATTCATCTTGTTTGCTTAATGCCAACTGGGGTTCTGGATTGATCAGTTCCACTTTAATCACTTTATGGGTCTTCCCTATTTTAATATTTCATCTAATTTTGGTAGGTTTCTTTTTTTACAGGGCTGAGAATGTTCATAATACACATGCTTATTTTCAATTTTTTTACCTTGTGATTTGGTACCAGGTTTTTGCCTTGACCTTTGGACCTATTTTGGTTTCATGCTTTTTGTGGGACAGTCTGCATTTTACCTGAATTTGGGGGATTTTACCAACAACATTCATTGGATGTTTAACTTTTATTAGTTCATTACAAATAGGGGTGGTCATGACAAACTACAAACTATTCTACTTTTTCCATTGTTGACACATGTAGTTTGATAAGGATTTACTGTAAGGTACCTCACATTCTAGTCTTATTGAGATGTGTAATTTTCAATGCCCCTCCATTGGGAACATCCATTATCCTTCTTGAATGAATTAAAGGTGTTTTCTGTTATTCAAGCTTTTATTTTGTTTTTTTCACTTAATTTTCATCCTTCCATTTTTGTTATTCATTGATAGTTAAAGATATCCCCCAATATTTTGAGTTTACTACTTCCTCCCTGTCTTTTTTATTGTTTCTCTTCTTTGATGCTCATCTCCAAAGGTGGGGCTATCTATAGTAGGCTTCAGAATCATAATCTCCAGCTGAAAGGTTTTATCCACTTCACACTCAGACACTTCTGCCAGTCCAAGGTTCTTTAGTTCACATTCTTCTTCTTTTCTAGTTTGTTTGATTCTGTTTCTTTATTACTTGGTGGTGGTGGTAGTTTATGTCACTCGTCAATGGCTAAACAGCAGATTATTTTTTAACCTACACAATTGACACACATCTTCTAGAGGCTTGTGTTTCAGGTGCTTTGTCCTCATTGTTAATTCAATTTATGTTCCTGATACTTTCTCCCAAGGAAAGTCCTTTCAATCTTAAAAAACTTTTGGTGGTTCCAACTCCTGTGGGGTACTTTTCTGTGTGAAGATTTTGAATCTTTTTATCACTTTCCATTTATTTCCCTTTTTCGTTTTTGGTCTGTGGTTCATCTTCCTCTGACCCTGGGTGTCATAAAGCTCAAGCAGGCTTACATTAGTTTTTCTCCTTGTGTCAGTCTCTTTTTTTCCAAAGTTTTTAGCATTCATGTTACTGTGGATCAGGTCTCTCAAATTGATCTTTCCTAGCTGGCACACGTTTGGTTTTTCTCTACTGTTTTGGCTAGATTTGTATTTTTTGCTCTGGATCAATTTGATTATCCTACATTTTGATGGCTCACATTTCTTCTCAGGATTATCCAGTTGACCTTCTCTTTCCAGTAAATATTGTAGGTTACTTTAGTATTTTCAATGCTTCTTTTTGTTCAATCCATTTACCAAGTTTCCTCCCCTTTCTCCACTTCCTTGCCTGTGATTTTTTCCCCCTTTCTCCCTTACTCATTGGACTTGGATTGTGATTTGATTGGCCTTGTATTCTTTATCTAGCACCTTCGTATTATCATCATTTCCATGTGTCTTCACTTATATCATGCAGCTTCTTTTTCCCTGTATGTCTACCCTGCTGTCAGTTGAAGGTACTTTATCTGTTGAGCATTGGGACTACATCTTGTATGTTCATCTTCCATTGTCTGCTTTGAGTAGCTGTTTCTTCCTTGCCAAGGTACTGTAATTTTCCTGTTGTCATTTTTCACTCTTTCATGGGACTGTGATCGGGTAAATTATCTTTCTGTATACGTACCTCTTCTTTTTCAGGAGTGTAGCCCTCTTTTTCTTTCTGGATTCCATTTTGTGGTTTATGTTGCCTGACCATTCAAATCTGCACTTTAAGCCATGTTGACTTAAATATTATATTTTAATGGCTGTGCAATACATGCTGAAAAGATGAGGTGCTCCACAAGATCACTTGTAAGTTTATCCTTGTGATAGACTTGCTTAACAAGTTTGCCTGTCCTGGACTGTAACTGACCATATATTACATGGGTAGAGCAGAAGAGGATATCTGTGCATCTCTTTCATGCATTGTATTGAATAAATTGGTATGGTCAACTTTTTAAAATAAGGCATAATGGTCACCCATTGCACTGTCTCAGGTGTTGTTATTCCTCTGAGCTCCCCACCATGCTTCCCTTTCCTCTTTTCATTTTCTCCTAGTGGAGTTTAAAGAGTCCTTACAACTTTCCAGTTCCAAGCCACTGGGATGGAAGACAATGAATGCATCCTCTTGAATGGGTTAATGAAGTAAAAATAAAATATCTTGTTTGAAAACCCTTATGACCTTTGTGTGCTAACTTCTTAATCATTGTTTCTTCCATAGTTATGCCCTTGTTACTCCATCAGTGTTGTGGATTATGGTGGAGGTGCTTGCAGGTTATTATGATTCTTTCCCTTCCACTATCTCTCAATGCGTATCATTTTGAAATGTTCCTTCACTTTAGGCAGCTCTGGTCAATTTCAATTTTTCAGGGAGATGGTTTACAGTATGCAGAAATCCTTTTGATACCTGATGTTGGGTTCTTTTAATTTTACCCAATTTTGTATTTTCTTGGTTTGAGTTACATGAATATTGTATGGTTTGGATCACTATCCAGCTTTAATTCTCACTCACTTGGATGTGCTCCTCTGTTTTTCCACCCATGTGTGCAACATCTTTCTACAATGGGTGAAGAGTATACCTGATTCAGAAGTGGTGTGATTTCCCACATCAGATCTTTGAATATGATTGTCTCATTTTAGGGAGTGTCCTTTGAATGCTTCTTCCTTTCTCTCACACTGGTCCTTCCACTTGTTCTAGCTATTTATGTAAGAGGAGCTAATGCACTATATCAGAAGTTGTAATTTTCTTATTCTGGAAATATATTTGCAAAAAGTACTTGCTTATCCTTACATTTCTTGCCCATCCTCCCAACTGAAAAACAATGTTTCCATTTTTTCCAAAAACTTGACAGTTTGGTAGAATTAATTATAGAGTCATGTCTATTAAGAGATTATGTTGCACTTTTATAGGTTGAGGGGAGATAAAAGGCTTTTGGCATGTGTCAAAGGTACTTACCTACCCTCACACTTCTCACCCATCTTCCCAACTGAAAACAATGTTTTCATTTTTTGCCAAAACTTGATAGTTTGATAGAATTAATTATAGAATCATGTCTATTAAGAGATTGTCACATTTTTATAGGTTGAGGGTTGTTGCACAATCATTTGTATGAGAGATGCATTAGAATCAGTCAATTCCAGTTGATGGGAGATAAAAGACTTTTAGCATACATAAAATATCTTTTTGCATATAGGGGGCAGCATTCAACAAGAATAGCTATTTATGTGAGTCGAGGTATCTATCAGAGATACATTTTCAGTATGGAAAAATTATAACTTTCAATAAAAAATAATTTAAAATCAGTGGAATTTTTCAACTTGTATTGAGCTAATGAGTTTCATGAAGGAATGCCAAATTAGCAGGGTTTGAACACAGGTTCATTGTTAATTTATTTTAAGGGATAAAGAACATTCTAATAGGTGAATACAAGAGTGGAATGTTTCACGGTTTTGTAGCTTTCTCAAGTTAAGATAGGATTTGAATTCACTATATGGTATTGAATTTTCTGATACATTAATTTTAGCCTTTTTGTTTTGTGAGACTTTGTGATGCTAATGCAGGAATGGTTTTGCACACTGAATTCTAGCATGCCTTCTAGTGTCTAAGGTCAATTAGTGTCAAACTTCTAGATCATCTATTACTTGTTTTGGTAGCACTTAAATTTTCTGGTGCATAATTTTATTAATGTTCTATGTTATTTTCTGTTGCAGCAAAAACTGAGAAGGCCAGAAAAGACATTAGATTTGGACTTGCTCATTACATCTCCAGGAGTGCTTCAAAGTCTTGTGCAAGCGAGTAAGTTTACCCTATGATTACTTGCCACAAAATTTTTTTTAGTAGTTAACATTGCTCTTGTTGTATTTCTTTCCAAAAATGAAACTAGTCAATGAAATTGTTTAAAATTTGACAAGAACAGTTATAAAAATATGTAGTTTTAGGAAAATGAAACATTTAATTTTGATTTTTTTCAACTATTTCTAATAAATTCATTATTTAATGTAGTTATTTGCACTCGATTATTTTAATATGAGGTATAAATACCATTTTTGATTGTACACTTTTCAAATTTCATTTGTGTACGAGGTCTGTTAAAAAAATACGCGGACTGTTTGAATTGTGCGGCTCCAGTTGGTTCCAGGGGAATCCGCTTGGTGTCGCTAGGTTTGCACAGATCAGCTGATTACGACGGCATTTCCCTGATTGCAGATATCTTTATTTGTGTATTAGCTACGCGGTTTTAAGTGAAGTGCGATTTTTTTTGTTTGGCGGATTTCAGAATGAATGACCGGAAGGAGCAACGACTTGCTGTGAAATTTTGTGTTAAACTTGGAAAATCTGTGACTGAAACTTTTGCTATGCTTAACACGGCTTAGGTGATGTTGCTATGAAGCGTACGGCATGTTTCAAGTGGCATGAACGTTTCAAGGATGGTCGACAGTCCATTGAAGATGATGAGCGTCCTGGAGGTCCTTCCACACGTCAACTGACGACCCACACGTCGACAAAATCAACACCCTGGTGCGGGCAAATCGACGTCTGAATGTCAGGGAGCTTGCTGAAGAGTGTGGGATATCAGTTGGATCTTGTTACGAGATTTTGACCGAAAAATTGAAGATGCACCGCGTTGCTGTGAAATTTGTGTCTCAGAACTCGTGAGTTTTTGACCAAACACTCGATCACTGTTCTTCCCCACCCCCCCTACTCACCTGACCTTGCTCCTTGCGATTTTTTCTTGTTTCCCAAACTCAAAAGACCCTTGAAAGGAAGAAGATTTGAGACGATTCCCGAGATTAAGGCAAATGCGACGAAGGAGCTGGAGGACATTACAAAAGAAGCGTACCAGGACTGTTTCAACAAGTGGAAACACCGTTGGGATAAGTGTGTGCATTGGGGAGGAGAGTACTTTGAAGGGGTCCCAGACCTGTAACTTCTAAATAAAGTACATTTTGTTTTATGATGTCAGTCCGCGTATTTTTTGAACAGCCCTCATATTATATAGAACCTCATAAATGAATATTAAAAGTTCACTTAACTCTCTCATCATGGAGGTAATAAATTTCTCTGACCACATGACCTCTTTGTACCCATCTAGTCTTTAAACATTTAATTCTTCTAACTTTTAATGTAGTATGTATATCTTCATGAAGTTTTGCAGTCTTTCAGTAAATAATACAAGTCTTTCACATGCAAAAACTTTTTAGTGAAGTATTTTTAATAAAATAATAATCTTTATCTTTTCATTCATTGTTTATTTTTAATTTTACTTTCAAGTCCTATGTCCGTTATTATTTATGCCTATACATCAGCTGATAGTTGCAGGTTTATATGAACATATTGTGGTAGACTCTCTACATGTAGCTTATGCATGCCTTCTGTTTTATAACTTTTCATAATCCAGGCAACAAGTTCAACTTGTGAAAAAGTAATTAAACCATTCCAATATGTTTTTTTTGAAACACACAATACAAAATTAACTAAAATATAAAAGACCTAAATACGATCTAGCCCTATCATTACGGGCTGGGTGGAATTCACCTAGCTTGAAATCGCACAAGTATCCATGAGAATAATTATGCTATGATTTTTGATATTTTATATGTATCTTTAAAAAATGTTGCAGATTTTAGTAAATATTGCAGACCATTCATATGCAAAATATCAGATTTCTTAAGTAATGTTTTATTGTACATTTTTCTCTTTTCAAAATATTTTGATTTTAAGATGAAAAATTCTTTTATACACCAGAAAATTTTCAAATTTCATATGCAAAGCTTTATAATGTCAAGATAGTTATTAAACATTTTTAAAGAAAAAACTATATTTCATCAGATGTTTTCATTACTATATCTCTGTATGGGTTAAGTTGATTTGACTTATCTTATAACCTCCATAATAAATTTGGAAATAACTAGAAATTTTGCTGTTCTTGTTCTTGAATGACAACAAGTTATAACACAAAAACACCAATGTTTAATGTAAATGGCTTAAATCTCATAACATTATACCTTTATATATATTTGTTGTTTTTATTTTATTGAGTTTTTCACTGTGCCTACCTAACACAAAAGAAGATGCAATGATGCAGCACACATACACTCATGTTACTGTATCAAAGAATGTAAAACTGGCCTTTACAAAGAGACCTGTCTAGGCTGTGTTTTAGTGGAATAGTATTTTGTAAAATATGATCACATTTCCATCATAATGCATTACCTGTGTATATATATATTATTACTATTTAGAAAAAAGTTTTTGAATTGATTTTTCTTAAAAGAAAGAAGAACAGTAAAAGTATAGCAAACAATTATCTTTTTTAGTTACAAACTAAAAAACTCAGTGCATCAACTGTAGTGGTTTCCACCCCACTTTCTTTTGCCCTTGTCCTAAGTGGGTGGAGAAGAAAGGGATATAGTGTTTAAAAACTGTAAACACATTTATTACCCTGAGGCTCTGAAGTTATTGTCCCCAACTCCATCTCAGACATATACTGCTGCTATAGTGAGAGTGTAAACAGATCTTTTTGTGCCTCCAGCAGAGTTTTTCTCCAATCATGTGAAGAGTCTTTTGCCCTTTATGTGTAAGCAAGATGACAAGTCAAGACAGGATTAGACAATCCTGTCTATCCCCACAATTCTTTCCTGTGACTGCCTGAGTCCACTTTCTTCAGCCCTAGCTTCTGGTGTCTACTCGGGTTTACCTACTTTAGCCCTGAGTTGTAGAATTATTTTTTCACACCCTCAGTCTCTAGAATCTACATCTACTTGGGGCAGGATCCGTGGAGGTTAGTAAATCTCCTTCTAATAATGAAAAATGTTTTGGTCATAAACCGAAGGATTCTCCACCCAATTATAGTCCACATAACTAAAAACGGCTACTTTGATTCAGTGGAACTGTTGAGGTTTCAGTTCTTATCTTGATGCATTAATTTTATTACCACTAGTATCCTTTACTGCACATGACACAAAGTTATAGTATTTTACATTCAAGATTGCTTTTTGTTGATGTTATACCAATCAGAATAGCATAAAACTTTAGCCGATAATCCATATCTTAATAGTATATAATTTAAATTTTTTTAATTTTACAAGGCATTATTTAAAGTATCCTGAATTTCCCCTATTGTTACATACGTGAAACATTTTCTCTTAGCATATCATCATCCCTAATTTATCTACCTCCCATCGAAAAAATATTGAATGTAAATTACTCCCTAAGAAATTGTCATTTCTCCAATAAACCACACTTATTATTCTCTTCAACTTTGTTGAGTTACAAAGATATTCAGTAGAAAAATCAGCCCCTCCTGCCACACCCACATGACACATCCTCTTTCATAATTTGTTAACAAATATTTTTAAGATAAGGAAAAGTATTTTTAATTCTGACATGAAATTACTTTGCACACAGATTCTTCAAAACAAATACTCAGTATATTCATGGACAGAGTTTTGTTTTATTTTGTTAAAAATACTACATTAAAAATATTTTTTTTTACATAAATGATTTGTAATATTAACTGAAATACTTCCAAATGTAGTAAAGATGTACACACTATATTGAAAGTAAGAAGTATTAAATCTTGAAAGACTTTAAAAAGTACAAAGAGGTCTTGTGGCCAGTCATATAGACCATGCCCTATTGAGAGAGTTAACTCTCTTAACCCTGGCTCCATAAAACTGCCAACCACATAACCACTTTATACTTGTTTAGTTTTTATAGTTTTGATATTTAAACTTTAATGTAGTTTTTGTATCTTCACAAAATTTGGCAGACTTTCTGTGAATATTATAAGTCTTTCACACACAAAAGAAATCAAATTTTTCAGAGAAGTATTTGTAATACATTAAAAGAGAAACAAACTTGTCAAATCCAAGTGTAAACTGATTTTCATGTTACAAGTTAAAATATTTGTCTTCATCTCAAAAATCTCAAATATCATTTGTGTAATTTCTAAAACCTCATAAATGCAATTCAAATATTTATTTTCAGTAAACTTTCTATTTTATTATTTTCTCTTCTCTAACTCTAAACAGTGCTGGCAAATTTGAATGACCTTATAACCATTAAAAAATTGAAAGGAAATTAAATTACCCTTTTTTCTTTCTAGAATAACTACATGTTATAGCCTGAAACTACATTCCTTTATCCTAAGTAGCTTTAAATTCATAAAAGTATTCATCTATTTACCCTTAAACTTTATTGTTTTAGTGTCTTTTGAACCATGTGTAACTACTATTTGTGCCATTATAAGTTGTAAGCCATATGGGGAATAGAAAACTCACTTTACACTATTGAATTACATTACTCACAATTTACTCTGAAATGCTTGTATGTGTTGCCTCATTGAATATTTTTATTATATTATTTATTTTAACCAATCTAACTAACTTTAAGTGAATGAAAGAGGTTCCTGTTTTTACAGTTTAGTGACTTTGATTGTAATAAGTAAAGAATAAACATGAAAAAACAAAAGAAATAAAGTACTTTTTTTTTTTTTGCTCTTAACTGTTGTTGACATTTAACCCTACTTTTTATAATAATGGTAGTATTGGATTAAATAATTTTATTTAATTAAATAATGCACTAAAGAACACAGAATAGTAATATGCAAAAAAAGCAGACAACATCCCATGATTGTCACATTTTTCTGGATTACTAACTATGCAGCAAAAAGAGATAGAAATTCATCAAAGCTAATAAATATCTTTCCCATGGTGACAAAGCTTATGCTAAAACAGAAAATGACAAAACATTGGGTTTCTATTGGTTATTAATAATCTAATATTAAACATAAGATGGAACTGTTAACACATCCAGAAAGAGAGGATGTGACAGGTGAGTTTGGTAAGATCAGTCTGATTTTCAATTTAATGGCTCTGTTTTCAAACCAAACAGGATTGAATGCTTTAAAAATTATGGTTTGCCTGAGCAATGAGGATTTTATAGTGATTAATTTACATTAAATTTTGTACTTATTGGAGTGGTACTGAATAAATTAGAGAAGAGGGGGTGCCTAGAGAAAAAATGCCACATTTTTTACTAGAAAAAGTTCAGGATTTTTAAAAAAAATTTGCCTTATAAAATTAAGAAATTAAAACTTGTATATTCTTAAAATATATTACTTAGAATTTTATGCTATACTAATAGGTATAACGTAAAAAGTCATGAGAAACCTCTTGAGGAGGAGAAAAGAATGCCTATGGCAAAAGGGCCATGGAATTTTTTACATAAATTACATATGAATGCATAAGAAATTGTCAATTATATAATCATAATCTGAATTTCTAGTGAAGTCAAGTCTAGGTCTTTTTACCAGAGGTATAATTTTTGACTTGTATATCAGGTAGCAGCACTGACTATGTATGGATGCTGAGATTATTAATCAAAGTGGTATTTTAAATATCACCTCATCAGAACTTTACAATGCTGTACAGTGTTTTTTTTTTTAACAATATCTATGTAATTAGTGAGCTACAAGTTCTGGGAGTGTTTGAAAACCTCATAATAAAAAGTCTGAATTTCTTATTCCTCTTTTTTGGCTTCTTGTTTCTTGATAAACCAAAACAATTTTACTGAGATAAGTGGTTGGAGTGGAGTATCCACTTCTAAAAGTATTATTAATAACTTGTAGTAATTAAAAGAAAAAAATCATAATTCTCATGCAAGTGATGTTATCATTACTTTCTTGAAATTAGAATTTTTACAGAAATTTGGTGTTCCTTTACAACTTTTAAGTACAGGGTGAAATTAGAATTAACAGCCAATAATAGATAAACAATAAATATTACAGTGGGAACCTCATTAAATTTAGAAGTTTATAAGTAAAATATTCATATGCATATTCAAACACTGTATTAAAAAATGAGCAAACAATTAAAGACCTTTTCAAAAAAGGAAGTAAATGAGTAATATTTCCTAATTTTTTTCTAACATTTTTGCATTACTTATGGCAGAACTTTTAAATCCATAAAAGTGTGTTTGGTGTCACTATTGCATAAAAATTAAGATTGTTAAATTGACGTTCATGGTAAAATTATGAATTATATCTTACCATCATCGTCATTCTCTTCAATGTTGTTTATTCCCTCCAGCAGAGGTTGGTCATTTTACATAAGCTAGAAAATTATGTTGATTCACATACTTGAAATTTGAATTTACTGATTATATCTTCATGAAGTTTGACATGTTTTAGTAAACATAAATTTGTTGTGTGCAAAAATAAGATTTTTTTAAGGGAGGATTCGTAATAAAAGTGTTTTCTATGAGTTTTTCAAAAGTTTTTACTTAGTCTGAGTGCAAGGTGATTTTATTCTTACATATTTCATTTGTTTAACTTTTAGGACCTTTTAAATGAACATCAAAAGCTTTTTTAATGTAAAAGTTTATATTTTATATATCATTTTCTTTATCCCAACATTGACAATAATATGAAATTTTGAAAATTATGAAATAAAATGAACAATACTTTTGTTCTTTTTTGAATTGGTTATTTGTTGCCATATCTTCAAACTGTATAAGACAAAAATTGTTATAAAGCTAAAAGGAGAATTCAGAACACTTTATATGATGCACAGAAATGAAAATTGAGAATTCTTATGTATATCTTTTGGAATTAAGAATTAAAACTTTAATACAATAATTTGATTTATAAACAATACTTTGTTACTAATGTTTTGACATATGCTAATAATAAACTTGTGTAATTTTTAATGCAACTTTGAAACTGTACAAGTGTCATAAGCAGAAAAACCAGCCAAGTGTTTAAAGAGTTAAACTGTTTTCAAATAAGGGTTGCATAATTTCATATATTTATCCCATAATAAATGCATGTCTGTTTAAGAGGTTACTTTTTGATTTTTTAAAACACTAACAGTTCTAAATGTATTATTGAATATTAGATATTGCTCTGTGTTACAGCCTTCTTAGTTTCTTATAGTTTTAAACATTTTAAGTATTTGATAAATTTAATATTAAGTGTTGATAATGGTACAGTTTTTGAGGGAATGTCTGATATTTATTCCTGTAATATTACCATAAGAAAAGGTCTTATTTCATTGTGAAACAAATTGTATGTGTGTTTGAAATAAGATGTTTCTGTCATTGTAGAAATCTACAGTGTGGCCTTGATAGACCATGTGGTCATAGATGAAGCTGACACAATGCTTGATGACAGCTTTAATGATTCACTTCAAAGGTTTCTACGGAAGGTTCCGGTAAGTGATGTATGCAGTTCTGTTTATTGAACTTTCTGTGTGTGCTATTTTTACACTTGCTCCTTTTCAATAATGTAACCATGTGGGGAGCCAGCATGGGATAATTTATTAGCATTATTATTAAATATCAGTTTAAGAAACTTTGTGATATATGTTTATATCTTTAAGTATATTATAAAAATCAAAAAAAATATTTAACTTGTGTAGCTCATATATCATTATAATTAGAGTATTTACACTGACTGGCTACTGTATTAGATTGCTCTCAAACGTATTTAAAGAACATTTATTTATATAAATGAAACATGGTTGGTAAGTTATGCGATTGCTTGAGCCATATAAATGCATATTTATGGCTTTATTATGATTGGTCTCCATGATAATGGGTAAAAGCAGGGATTATAAGACCTTAAAGGGGCATCATATTGGGTATTTATCTAGCAGGAACATCATTGTTAAAGATTATTTTAGTGACAGACTATTCAAAGACATTGCCACTATGAATATGTTAATTACCAATAAAAAGAGAATTATATTTCCTATTATAAAAAACAGTGATTGAAGCAAAGATTTGTTTATTGTACTCACAAGATGCAGTGTTTGTCAGATTGTGTTCCAGTTAACTTACTTTTTCAACAGTCGTCAAGATTTGACTCTCCAACCAAACCATATGAAAACAATTAGAATATTTATTGGGATTTTGAGACCTGTTTAATGCATGATATAGTAATCTAAAGTAATTTAGGTTTGTGTGAATAATATTATGTCAGTGCACCT
Organism: Tachypleus tridentatus; assembly: GCF_004210375.1. Classification (NCBI taxonomy): domain Eukaryota; kingdom Metazoa; phylum Arthropoda; class Merostomata; order Xiphosura; family Limulidae; genus Tachypleus; species Tachypleus tridentatus. The sequence goes on along the minus strand of NC_134832.1, from coordinate 79,372,093 downwards.
AATTAAATGTTATACAACAGCTTTACAACCAGTTTATGAACTAATTATCTGAGATACTAGTGTGGAAGCACAACTTCAGTGGCATGTAGAATGCAAATTATAGTTATTGAATGAAAAGATGTAAGTTATGGTAAATCATGTTTTGCCTTTTTCTATACTGATAGAAGAGTATAAGTATAGAGAAAATCATATGAAACACTTGACCTTTTTTGTTTTGTTTCATGGTATGAATTAGGTCTTTGCTTCTTTTCCAAGGGTGAATAGTACCTATAGTTTTTTTTTCTACATGACAAAGTACTCAAACTGACATGTTTGTAATCTTACTCGTATTCCTTGGCTAGTACGTTGCTTGACCTCATTCTGAATAAGCACTTTTGTGTGAAAAACTCGAATGTTGCACTTGCCATCATAATTCTCTGCTATCATTGTTGAACCCATTTTAGATCATATCGGTTCACAAATGGGCTACAGTCAAACAAGACCTCTTCAAGCATATTGTGTATTCTTTGCTTTGCCAAGTCTAGGCTATTATGACAGTGAAAGATAATCCAACCTAATATTTGATTGGGTTCAAGTAATATAGGTTTGTTTTTAGATGAAGTTTTGTTAATCCCTAGACATTATAAAATTTTTGTAAAGAAAAAAGGGGTCAATTTAATTTTTGAAAAGCACTATTTTTTTGTTTGAAACTCAGTATTAGGAATGTGTAATTCTCAGTTTCCTACACATTCATGGTATTCCTATACTTTGTTCAGAAGAACATGGAGAGAAAGCTTGTTTGGTCTTTTTTTTTTTCCTCCCTTTTAATTTTTTTTCATAATGTGTATTAATTGTATAAAATCATTAACAGTTGAAATCTTAGGGTTATATTTTTCATACAGTATTGTGTAAATGTGATGGTAATGATATTCTAGAGAGATACATGAATGAATATAATTTGAAAATTTTTTATTTATGATAAAAATACTATCAAGCATAATTCTTTACTGAATATATGTGATAGTTAAGATTCTTACTCCATAAAATTGCTTTTCAGGTACATATAATCTAAGCTATATAACACTGAAATCTAATCTTATCAAAGAACAGTAATTAACCTAAATAATGTTTCTGTAAATCAGATTTTGAAATCTCATAGATTGTAACTTAATATTTGGCACTTTAGTAGTATGTATTGACTTAATAAAATGACAGTGCTTTTCACAAGTGAATACCAGAGTATTATTGTTTAAAGTTTTAGAAAACTCAATCTTTATATATTACTTAAATTATTAAAATTGGTTTTTGTGTGTATAATTTTCAGTTTCAAGAAGGTAATCTGAAAACTTCAGAGTTGGGAAACCACACAGATGCACAGTTGGTGTTAGTTGGTGCTACAATACCTAAGAATGTTGTAGATGTGTTTGATAGGATCATAGATGTGAACTCTTTAGTCAATGTATCTACACATCAGCTGCATCGTATTTTACCACATGTACCTCAGAAGTTTCTCAGAATGTCTTCACCTCAAAAAGCAGGTGTGAATTTGCAGCTGTAAATAGATTTTGTGTTTGTTTTATAAATTTATGATGCTGGCTAACTAAAACTCAACAAAAGTTGGATAATGTAGAATAAATTTTATGAACTGTTGCTCTTTCTTTACAATCACATAGCCTTTTAATGAATGTTTTAGCATTTCAGAAATTTAAACAGAAGAAGTGCTATTTTAATGAATAGTAATTTTATTATCATGGATCTGAAATAGTGCACATCTCGTACCTCTGTTTTGTTTTATGCTAAAATTTAGTGTACATTTTTAAATTATTTTTATTTTGGAGTAGTCTTTATGTTTAAAGTTTTATTTATTTTCTTTATTTAATTATCATACTGCAAAGGAGGTACTGTTTTTGTGATACCTTAGCTTTGTAGAATCCATAATAACTTTCAGTACTTCTTATGTTTTACAACACAGTTTAGTTACCTAATATATCCTGTAAAAGTTACAAAATTCAAAATTAATTCGGGTAATTAGGCCATACCCTATAACTTACATTGACAGTTTCTTTATAATGCTTTCCACTTTTCCTATTTGGATTTTATTATCAAAATAAGTGTTTTGCACTTTAAGTAACTCAAAAATTTGTGCTACCTTAGTCAGCCATCTATAACTTCATTATAATTAACATTTACTTGTTGGATATTTTATATATTGACAAAATCCACACATTCACTCACATTTTTAAAATGCTTTTCATGTGTGAGTTATTTTTTTATTCTGTAAAACCTATTATGTCTTGTAAACGGTATACAAGTTATAATATACAGATCATGCTTTTGGGAACTGACATTACCAATATTTTTAGATGAAGTTTCCAACTTTTTAATATCAGATTTTAATTTTATGCAGGAACATTGTTAAAGCTTGCTAAAGCTGACATCAACAAAAAACACCCTGTCATGATATTTAGCAACACATCACCTACTTGTGATTGGGTTTCTTTGTTTCTTAATGAAAATGGAGTCCCAACTGTCAATTTACATGGGGACATTCCTGCCAAGGTAGGTGTTTGATTTTGCAAAATCATTTGTAAGATTGGAATTATACTAGAGACTGGTGACAGTAAACCAAATCATATCTGTAATTTTTTAATAATACATAATATATTTTAATGTTAACAAAGATGAGATTTTTTTAAGTATTTACAAGTAAATTTTCTGCATTATTGTGTTTTCTCCAGTAGGAATAAGTGAAAGGCTTGAGACTGAAAAACAGAATTAATTTTACTCATGCATGTAATAACTGCTGTTAAACTTGTCAATACCAATAAAGTAAGGGGAATTTCTTGGCAATAGACATTGGTGTTTCATAACAGCAGTTAACATGTTTTTATTTATGTGGTTGTACATAGGTTGAAATATTTTTCTTTACCTCGTGGACATGAACTCGTAAATAAATTATTGTAACGTGTTTAATTTAACCTTGATACAAGTGATAGATTGGGGTTATGTTTAAAGGTTCTAAGAGCCTTTATAAGATTACAAAATCTGTTCAGAATTCTGTGGTCTTGTTAAAAGTAGTAAAAATGGAATATTTTCTGATTAACATAGCCTATAAATATTGTTGTGCTGTTATTATTTTTATAATAATAATAACTTTAATGACAGTTTTTCATTTTAAGTTAAATCACATTTTGGAAATGTTTTGAATTTCTCATTTCCTTGTGGCCTGGCATGGCCCAGGTGATTAGGGCACTCCACTAGTAATCTGGGGATCATGAGTTTGATTCCCCATCATACCAAACATGTTCAATCTTTCAGCTGTGGGGGCATTATAATGTGATGGTCAATCCCACTATTCATTGGTAAAAGAGTAAATAGCACAAGAGTTGGTGATGATGACTATCTGCCTTCCTTCTAGTCTTACACTGCTAAATTAGGTAAGTCTAGCACAAATAGCCCTTGTGTATAGCTTTGTTCAAAATTCAAAAACATAAACACAAATCATTTCCTTGTATTTTTTGTATAGTGTGATTTCAAACATGAAAGTTTCATTTACATTTTCAGACCAGAGATCTAAATTTCAAGAAGTTTCAGGATGGGGAAATAAATGTTCTATCGTGTACTGACCTTGGATCTCGAGGACTTGATACAATTAAAGTTAGTTAATGTTTCTGTAGAATGTATTTATATCATAAGATTAATGAATATTAATATACTTTGTTAAAGGAATTACTAACAATTTAAGTTAATTCCTTAATAGTCCACTTGTAAGAAATTTTAGACTTTAAAACAAAAATAAGAATCTTTAGGTATGAATTGGGTGAGTTTGTTAAAAACAAAAGCTGAGGTGCAAAGTTTTTTGTTTGTTTGTAGATCTAGTTATCATATTATGGACAGTAGTTATATTTAAGTTGTAATAAAAACTTGACAAATAGTGTGTCAATGTTATTGATGTGGTGTGTAGTTTCTCAACAGATATTCCTTGTTAAGAATTTACAAATGTAGAACTTTTATCATCAAAAAATGGAAAATAGACTTTATAACTCTGACTAGAGAATAATTTATTAGTATTTTGTATCTTATGAATTTAAATATATTCATATTAAATGATATATTCTGATAAAATTGACATAAGTATATTTTTAAATGATGAAACACTGATAGACTATAAAATAGACTTCTTCTTCTCATGTTAATCACTATTTTTTGTTCAGTGCTGTCCCCTGAGTGCAAAACAAAATTTTATGCATGTCACAAGCCTTCTATCTCCTCTTAGTTGGAGTTGACAGATTCCGATGCATCTCATACAAATCATGTGACAACCTTCCACCAGTAAGATTGCAACATATCCTCTTGATACATATAACTCTTTTTGTTCAATTCTACTGAACTATAACTTCTTATTTGGCAGTATTCATGTTCTAATATTTAGTTTGTGCTTTCATCAAGTGTTTTATTTTTATATTTTTCCATATCTTTCTGTTAATTTCTCTCAACAGGTTTACTCTTTATTATACAATAGTGATATTTGTAACTTGTTGAGCTATTCTGAAGTGGAATTATTTTGTATTTCTACCTGGTTATGGAACTTATTATTTCATTACAAAAAACTTTTTAATTTTTTTTTATTTTTAATGCCAGATCTGTTTGGTTATTCATTTTGAATTATGAATATTCTGTTGCCACTTCAGAGGTCATATGCCATGTTAACACAGTTACACAGTACGTCACAGGAAAAATTTTCAGCTTTACTTCTTCAGTAGATTGATTGTCATATAAACTATATATTCAAAAATAGCTCGTTTGGGTTGAGAAAATATTTTACGTAGAAGAGCGATAAACGTTTCAACCTTCTTCAGTCATCATCAGGTTCACAAAGAAAGAAAGAGGTAACTGACCGGAAGCTGACCACATGTTTGGAACGGGTTGTGTAACTGAGTGTCAGAATGTAGAGGGCAGTGTTAGATGTTTAAATATATAATTTTATTTTATTATATTTAATATAGTTATAAAGGCATTCCTTTGTATTGGTTTATTTTGGGTTTAAGTTGTTGTGTAAGTAAGGCTTCTTTAATTTTGCATTTGTTTATTTCATTTCTTTATTTAGTATTTGAGTGTTTTCTATGGTTATGTTGTGTTTATTTGACTTGCAGTGTTCGAAAACGTGTGAAGGTGACTTTTTATGTTCTTTGAATGTGGTTTCCATTTTTCTACTTGTTTCTCCAATATAGAAGCTGTGGCAGTTATCACATTGTATTTTATAAATAATGTTGGTGTGGTGTTTTTCAGTGTAGTTTTTACATAGTATAGCCCTTAGTTTTGTGCCTGGCTTTTGAATAAATTTGGTATTAACTGGAATGTCATATTTTGTTACTAGTTTTTGCCAAATATTGATTATTTGTCTGCTGATGTCGGGAATATATGGTATGCAGCAGTATATGGTTTTGTGATTTTTTGATTCGTGAGATATATTTACTTTTGTTGGCTGATTTTGCTTTCTGTCTAGGTGTGTGAGTATAATGCTTTCTACAGTTTGTGGAGGAAACTTATTGATGTTGATGAAGTATTGTTTTATTTTGTCTAATTCATCATTAATTTTATCTGGTGAGCATAGTTTTATGGCTGTGTGTATTTGGTTTCTTAGTATGTTGAGTTTTTGTTTTGTTCCATGTGCTGAGTCTCAAGGAATGTATAGTCCAGTATGGGTGATTTTTTGGTGGATTTCTGTTTTTAATTGTGTGTCAGTTCTTGTAATTTTGAGGTTAAAAAATGATATTTGATTGCTTTCTTCTAGTTCACACATGAAGTTAATGTTGGGATGTATAGAGGTGATGTGATTGAAAAAATTAAGTATGTGTTCTGTAGATGTGAATCCCGCAATCGTGTCGTCTACATATCTGTACCAGTATAGTGGTGGATGTAATGCTGTGTTAATTGCTTGTGTTTCAACTTGTGTCATAAAAATGTTGGCTGGAACTGGTGATACTGGGTTGCCCATGCTTAGGCCATTTGTTTGTATATAGTTGTGGTTGTTGAATATGAAGTTTGTCTTTATCGTGGTGAATTCTATAAGGGTTGCTAATTGGTTGCTGGGAATATCTGTTGATGGGTTAGGGTCTCGGATATAGAGTTCTAAGGCTATCTTGCAGGCTTCAGTGGTTGGAACTTTTGTAAAGAGGGATATAACATTGAAACTGGCCATTAAGGCTTTATGATTAAGTTGATTTAGATTAGACTTGAAATTAAAAGAGTCTTTGATGAATGAGCTGGCTGATGTTACATATTTGGAGAATGCCCATGCTATGTATTTACCAAGATTGTAATTAAACAATTCATATGTGGACATTATTGGTCGTAATGGACAATCTGGTTTCTGAGGTTTGGGGATGCCGTATATTTGTGGTGTGCGTGAGTCGGTTTTACATAGGTAGGAATAAAGTGTTTGTGAACTTGTGTTGGCTTTTTTTATTTTTAGTAGTAATTTGTTTAGTTGAGTCTCATGTGTCTTTGTTGGATTTGTGTGTATTGGTTTAAATTTGTTCATGTCTGATAGGATGTTCTTCAATTTTTGGATGTATTCATTTGTGTTCATTATGACTATAGCATTACCTTTATCTGCTTTTAGAATTTTTATGTTTTTGTCTTGTTTTAGGTTTTTAATGGAATTAATGTCTTTTTTTTGTAAGATTGTTTTTTAGCTTTCTGTTTTATGAAATTATGTTGATGGTTTTGTGAGAAAATTCTTTGAAAAATCATTTAAGATGTTGTTTTTAGATGTTTCTGGAAAATATAAATTTTTAATTTTACCTGGGAAGTTTGGCTGTTGGATGTCAATAAAATTATCCAAGTTGTCTTCTTTCTGTTGGTTGTTTTTGGTTGTTTTCTTGTTTTTGTTTTCTGTAGAAAGTATCACAAGTCTCCTGGCTAGATCTTCTAAACATGTTTTGATTTCTATGGTTGGAATGTACCTAGGTGCTATTGCGAAGTTGAGTCCTTTGTTAAGTAGATGTATCTCGTCTGTGTTTAATTGTCGGTCGGATCTGTTAATTATGAGGTTAGTCAACGGTTTGTCGTTTTGGTGTCTTTTCTGTTGTTTGCATCTTAGTTTTTCTAGTTTTTTGTTGTGGCAGATCTTTTTGTCTCTGTTGTTCTTAGTATTGATTTGGTTTGTTTCGTTGTATAAGTCCGTAAATCTCTGGTTTAATGCAGCATGCCAGTTGATGGTCTAGGTTCATTTTTTGTTTTTGTAAGTCATGTAGTTCTTTGTATTTTGTGTTCAACATGGCCTTAAGTTGTTTTTTTCTGTAAATTGTGGATAATGTTTGTGCATTTATTAAAATTTTTTGAAAGTTTTACCTTTACAAAATTAGGGGTTAGTTGTACCTTTCTACATTGTTGAATGAAATAGATGTCATTTCTTCTATTGATAATTCTTTGGTTTAAATTTCTTAGTTTCTTAACGATCGTGTGAGCGTGTACTGTTATTAGTGGTGTATGGTATGCTAGTTCAGACATAATGGTAACAGGTAAGTATAAATACACTGAAAAAAACACAAAGACTTACACTTCTTGTACAATTGCTGTGATGAAATAATAATCAGTGATGTCGAGAAAACCCACTTGTAGAGAAATATATATGCAAAAACGGCTCGTTTAGGTTGAGAAAATATTTTATGTAGAAGAGCGAACAATGTTTCGACCTTCGGTCATTGTCAGGTTCACAAAGAAAGAAAGAGGTAACTGATCGGAAGCTGACCACATGTTTGGAAGGGGTTGTGTAACTGAGTGTTGGAATGTAGAGGGTGGTGTTAGATGTTTGAATATATAATTTTACTTTATTATATTTAATATAGGTATAAAGGCGTTCCTTTATATTGGTTTATTTTGGGTTTAAGTTGTTGTATAAGTAAGGCTTCTTTAATTTTGCGTTTATGTTTGTTTGTTTATTTAGTATTTAACATAGCCATAGAAAACACTCAAGTACAGAAAGTCCTTTACAACTTGTATTACTGTAGTTTTTCTCTTACTGCTGTAGACTAGATGTAACAATTGGATTTAATGCTGTTTTTGTTTTCAATTCAAAAATTAAACCGTTTTGTTTTACTCTAATTTTTTATGCATTTTAATAGTTCTACTTTAATTTTAACTTTTAACAAATGTTTGGCATAGATAGTCTAGTTGCTTTGTGCCATAAAACACCAAACCAACCAATCTCCACTAATAGTATTGTAGTATTGTGCCACTTATACTGCCACAACTTGCTCCTTCTGATATTTCTGCTCACTCCTCACCCCTTAGATTAGCAAAGCTTCATTCAGTTGTGTATTTTTAGTGTGTGGCTACTGTTTATGGTTGTGCTTATGTGCTGTTTTTGTTTTTTTCCCCAACAGTTTTCTTTTGTTATGTTTGCTTTCAATTGCATAAATAATACATGTTTTTTTGTATTTGCTGCTTGTTACAAATTTATAGGAGATCTTTGTATGAATTCACAGTTCAATGTATGGGCTATGATTATTTCATTACAGTTGACAATGCTTCTGGAAATTGGGTTTGATTTTATCTGTAGAGAGGTACAGCCCTTAATTCACAGGGAGATAGATTTGTATGTTTAGCAGGTGGTTTCTTTTTGTTTTCAATTTGACAGTGTTACTTAGGAATTCAATCAAGAAGACAATTTGGACTCTTTTATTTTATTTTTTCTGGCACCTTCTTATTTTGGTTTGTCACATTCTGTACCTCTTCTACACCCTTTTTTACAGCTGGTTGCTTAAGTTAATGGTTGATGCATATTCAGTTTTTTCCATATGTTTGTCAGTAGGGTTATTTCATTAGTTTTCTTTCTTCCTGTTTCTGTTGCTTTGCCTTCATGTCATTCACTTTGGTGAAGGTTTGTTTTTCTCCTTTCTTCCAATTACTTCCAGATCTCCCAGTATATCAGTGGTTTTTCAACTTGCATCTTTCACACAAGTTATTTACATGGATTAAAAAATTAGAAGAAACTGGTTACAGATATTGCCATATTCTTATGGTTGAGTTGAGGCAATATCATGACTTCATGATGCCAAGTTTAGTTTGTTATATTTCATGCTACTTTTGTGACTTTGGAAGTTTGTCCAGCTTCAGCCACATGATCTTCCTGTTCATAATTCTAGTTGCTTGACATATAGCATGGTTTTTTACAGTTGGCATTCATGTGATTTATCCTCAGTCTTCTAATGCTGTAGACAAATTGGGCAACTTTGTCCAGTTGAGGTTGGATATATATATATATATATATATAACTATGTCAGATTGTTTTCACACTGGATTACACCTCTCAGAATGAATTACACTTGTGCACGTCCTTTTTTTACCACCCATGTCAGGTTAATTTCTCTCTTCTAGGATGAGGGGCATATATGCTTCAGAAGTGGTACAATTTCTCATATATGTACTTCATCTCATCTCAGAGTACTCCCATTCATTCTGAGTAGTCTTTTTTCTGTTTGGTTTTAGTTTTGTGCATCTTCACAAGTTCTTCCACCTGCTGGCTTTGTGTAAGTGAAAGTAAGATTGTATCGGAAGTTACCATTTTCTAACGCTGAAAATATATTTCCTATATGTATTTACCTTTGTTCACACACTTTTCACCCTTCTTGTCCACTGCTGGTGTTACTCTTTCAGATCCTGTCAACTCTAAGAAGTGAGATTTAGCAGGAATAGTAGAGTTAGTTAGCTGTACCAATGTAGGTGCACAATTCTATCATTTGATAGTAGTTGCATGATTTATAGTTATTCATTAGTGGCACTGAGCATAAAAATGTTTTTAACAATGAAGGGCAGAAGGAAGAAAAAGGTATTTTTGTGACATTAGTGGTAAGTACTTATTGGAAATACATTTTTAGTGTAAGAAAAGTGTAACTTAATCCAGCTTTATTGTCTAGGACTAATTTCATGAATAGAAGTTTGTAGTGAAATAATGCAGTTATAACATGTAGCATACCTTTTATTATAGGTGCAGCACATCATTAACTTTGACTTTCCACATCATATTTCTGATTACATACACCGAGCTGGACGAACAGGACGAGTTGGGGCACAAAATGATGGTCATGTGACTAATTTTGTTTGTACACCAGCTGCTATAAATATTGTGCAAAAGATTGAGGTATTGCTTTTGTTTGTACACTTCTTGCATGTCTTCATGCACTAATTGTTTAACCCTGTGACTACTGGCTACTTACTTGCTTTGGTACACAATTTAACTGTCATCATGTTTTAGTACAAAAATAAAATTAATGTAGTTAATTGCTCTCAGTCTCTGAATAGTTCACCTGTAATGTGATTTTCAAGTTAAGTATAAAAACATTAATGTTTTACCTCAGTTTTCATATTTTGCTTGTATAACCTTTGGAATCTCATATTCATTTGAATATCGAAGGTCTTTTAAGATAGTTTTATATTTTATTTGCCATTTTCTAGCTATTATCATCAACGTACAGTGTAATGAAATGTTTAAAATTAAGAGATAGAAATATGTACATACCTTTTTAATTTTTTGTTGATTTCTCTTATAACTTTGTCAGTGATTGATATGCACAATTTGACTTCTTTATCCTTTCACTTATTATTTATTTTAATTTTCCACTGTGGTTCTTTATATTTGATTATTTGTATTGATATATATCAACAAGTGTCCGTAAGCAATGTTACAGTAATTTTAGCTATTAGGTTTAGCTCCTCCAGCATATTTCTTGCACTGTTTTCTTAAATCTTTTCTAGTGATTCTCAGTATAGAATAATTTAAAAATTAACTGAAGCTATCAAATATAAATCTTAAAACACAAATATTACATAAGTAACTAAAATATAAAGGAATAAACCTAAATGGAATCTATCAAGGTAATACATTTAAGCAAGAAAAAATTGCCAAGTGGTAGGGACTCTACTTTCAACAATGAATCTAACATTATTTTAATAGTATTGAAATATGGTTAAGAATTTCCTTTTGAGGCCAGTTCTTGGAATTTGTATCAAGTTACTGGTAAATGAACTGTATGTACATGTATTTATTGCCAGGAAGAAAAGCAGTTTAATTGTAATTATGTATTGTATAAAAAGTATAAAGGTCAGTTCCTATAGAAACTTACATTTTAAGTAATAGAAAACATGAAGTTTTTAATTATTGTTTTAGCAGGTTCTTTTGAAGTGAAGGAATGAAAATTTAAATAATATAAAAGTTCGATAGTACTGTTTTAATTAAAGTTTGAATATACTTAATAAAACTTTGTGATGTGCATAAAGGGAGTGAAAAATAGTAGTGAAGAAAATGTTAATTTTAGATGTGTAGGTAAAAAGTTCATGTGACAACCCTTTTCAGTTTCTTTCTAAATGTAATTAAACTTCTTTATTATCATTGTATGTCAATAAGCTTGACCATCAAAATGTAAAATTAAATTTTAATATAAGTTTTCTTAATTTCAAAAGAAAATACTTAAAAAGATTTTGAGTCTTTTCTGTATTGCATGGTACTTGTTCATTCTAAATTGCACAGTTTAGATATTCTTTCCACACCAATTTAGTTTCTGAGTTTAATGAAAATTACAAAATTATATTAAAAATAAGTCTAAGATATAATTGAACTGTATATCTTTCAGTCATTTTTTTTACTCAGTTATAAACCATGCCATGCCTTCTTATTATTGTTTTCCATTACACTCTTCTTCTTACACAATAGGTTTTCTCAATTGTTCACTACTCTCTAATGCATTGAAAAGAAATTTTGTCACTTGACATGCTAGTCTTTGTACCTCATAAATTCCAGCTGCTTACTTAGCATGCATAGAACATGTGACAACCCTCCACCTTTAGAGCATGACACACCTTCCTTGAGTAGCCATTTCCCTCTGTAATATTTTAGGTGAACGTAACTTTCTCTGTTGGTACACTGCTGGTTGGATATGTTTCTTGCTTGCTTTCACTTTCAATTTTTTTTTCTCATACCTTGGACTTTGTTAAATTTATTTTTTATTAAGTGTGGTTTGCAAGTTCTTGCATTCTGGTGTGTTACTTTCCTCAATTATCATTTTTGCACAAGTTATTGCAAATTATGGATTTGTGAATTACTGTGATTGTCACCAAGGCTCCTGAAGTTCCTGAGGACACACAAACTCCTGTTACCTAGGCCTTGAGATTAACACTGTCTGCTGATGAGGTACAAGTCTTAGTTCATCGAGAGTTAGCTTCTTACACTGGGCCTGGGTCGTCTTCTCTACAACGGTGAACACCTTTTGCAGACTGATGATAATGTTCAAGATGAGCATGATGTAGAAAACCATTTTCCTTTTCTTTTTACCATATGGCCAGGTACTGCACCTTTAGAGGAGGTTTGATCTACTACTCATTTTCGTGAATGAATCGCACACATTTGCCACATTCTGAATGTTTCTTATTATGCCTCTCCTTCCCTTCTGTGTGTGATCTTTAAATCAGGTTATTTGGTGTTTCCTTCTTCACCTCAAATTGAGGTTCATGCACAGCAGCTTTTATTGCTTCAAGATTAGTATGTCTCAACCCACATGGGTTTCAGACCAACATGATTTAGCATTTTGTTGCTCTTCATATTCTTATTTGGATTCAGAACAGTTAGATAGATACATTATTACCCCTCATGGGTACTAATCCTGAAGCTTCTCTATTAATTTCACTGGCACAACTTTCAAGAATTCATTTTACACTTACTAAAATTTTGCATTACCTCCTCTTGCCACTTTCAGTCATTTTCTTGATGATTTATTAGAGAACTTCGAGACATTCTGTGGATGAATTTGGTGATCCTTTCTCGCACAGTCATTAATTCTTGACTTTTCCTCAGCCTCAAGAAAATTGGGGATTGGAGACTCATCATTAATTTTTCTGCTCTTGGGATTTTATTTTTGGTTCTTTTGTAGAGTTTTAACTTCAACTTTTTGGATGACAAAGTTTATCATTGTTGATGCATATCTTTCTGTTCCTATCTGTCTACACTCCTGTCATTTTCAATGTTTCATTCACAAGTGGCATGTTTTCCAGTTTTGTGTACTTTCTTTTGGGTTTGCCTCAGTTTCTTACATATTTTATCAGATAATCAAGTTCTTCACTTGACATCTACATTTGTTGGAACTCCAGACTCATCATTGTATGAATGGCTGGCTTCTTCTGGCTCCTCTCTAGTGGGCATCTTCTGACCACACTCACTCATTCCTGGAGGAGGCAGTCCATGTGGGTTGGATAATCATAGTGTAGAAAGCACTTTTCCCTTACACAGTATCTTGTTCACCTGAGAGTTTTCTTCAATTCCTGTCTCAGTTTGGTCTTGCTTTTTCCACTATATTCTTGGGATGTGGAGCAGTAGGTTATTAAAGCCCTATCATCTCATTCTCTTCCAGGCAAAAAGGTACTATCTTTTTTGGGAATGTGGACTGCCTTGGAAATTCTTACATCCCTTAGTTGTGCTCACTTGTGTTCCTGCCAGTAGGAATTCTGTTGTCAATGGAATTTCACTCAGATTGCTTGGATCAACAGATTATCCTTCCTTCCTTCTCTTCAAACAGAGCTTGCCTGGTGGCTGCTCAGAAATGTAACCATAGCTGGTGTTCCTCTTATAGATCATCATTGGGTCAAGTTTGACCTGCATATTTTTTTTACTAGTCTATTCTTGTAGGTTGGGCTGCATATCTTGATACTCATGAGGTTTCTGGGAGTTGACCATTGTTCAAATCCAAGTTTTATGTCAATATTTTGGAGTTCTTAACTGTTTGTTAAGCTGTGTCTCATTTCCTTCATTTTCTGAGGAGAAAGGTAGTTATAGCACATTTTGACAACTTCACAGTGGTCTCATACAGCAACAAGCAACAGCTATCAAATCAAGGTTTCTTTGTTTTGGGCTTCTAGAGCTTCCATTTTTGCCCAGAAATATTGTAAATAGCTCTTATCCTGTCATATTCCTGATGCTTGGAATCATGTTATGGATCATGTCTGCACAAGATCACTCTCATGAGGTAGCCCCTAGATTCTCCAGTTTTCTGATGGTTATGCACTTAGCTGGAAACTGTGCACATCTAAACAACAAACTGTTATATTTCTGGTTCTCAGGTTCCTCATCTTCAGGGTTTAGGGGGTAGATCACTTCAGTCAGGAATGGAGGGGCCTTCACATTTAATCCTTCTCACCTCTATGTCTTTTCTTTAACCCTTAAACAGCAGACATCATCAATTGGTGTTTTCCTGGAAAAAGATGGCCATCATTAATTGATGATTTCATGCTTTGCACTCAGTACAGCCATCCTCAGTTGATGATACAGGCTAAAAACATTAGTTTGCAACCCACTCAAAGTGTTATGTCTGAGTTATTTTCTCAGTGTAAATCATGGAGCAGAAAAGGAAGGGTGCATCAGCTAAGGGAACGAAGTGAAAACATTTTTCATCAAAAGATGAAATTGAGGTATCAGCATGTAATAATTATTCCAATGAAGAAGAAAACTTTTCAGATTTTTCATCATCATCAAATTCAACTGCTTCAAGCTTTGAATGTGATTTATTGAATCAGAATCCATTGGTTGCCAAATGGGTAAGGTGTCACAATTTTGATCCATTTATTCATTCTTTTGATAGTAGAAATGCTGGACTCACAGATAAATCTAAAGAATATGAATTTTTATTGCTATCTTTGATCAAAGTATAATGAGTCATATTGTGTGAGAAACAAACAGTTGTTATGGGTTGTGTAAATCCTTGAATTCCAGAGAAAGTGAGAGTAACACTCCCTGTACTTTATGAGTAAGAAATGAGAAGGTACAACTGTTGAGGAAATGTGCAATTTATTTCTTGTGGTGATGCTTATTCCACATTTAAAAAAGCATGTTTTCGCTGATTATTGGAAGAATGATCCCTTTATAGGTACTCCAGTTTTCTCCAAAATATATTACTCAATATTAATTTGGGGAGATTCTTAGATATTTACACTTTGCAAATAATGAAGAACTGAATACAAATGATTGATTGTGTGAAAGTTTGAGAAGTGTTTACAATTTTGAAGAATAAAGCCAAGGAATCTCTTTCTCTATTTCAAAAAGTAGTTACTGATGAATCTTTGATTCTTTTCAAGGGTCACTTTGTTTTCAAGCAGTGCATTCCAATACATAAAAATCTTTATATCATGTAATTGTGAGATAGGAGATGTAATGGATATGATTATTCTGCAAGTGATGCAGATGTCCTAAAAAATTCCTGATTAGGATTTTCAGGATCAGTTGTCAAGCAATTGATGAAAGACTATCTGGGAAAAGGTCATATATTATATACTGATAATTAATATACAAGTCCAGAATTATGCATCTTTCCCTTTGAAAATAAGAATGTTTTTTGTGGAAACGTTAAAACTAATTGGAAGAGCTTGCCTAAATTTACACCTCTGAAAAAAGGTGACTTTGAGACCAAGAAGCAAGGGAATATTTGAACACTTCATTGGAAAAAGAAATGTCCTGTTACTTTGCTTAGTACAGTACATAAAGGTGAAATGAAATACAGGAAATGATAATTACAAAACTAAACAGCCAATAACCAAACCCATTATGGTTTTAGATTATACCGTCAACGTGAGGCTAGTTGACAAAAGTGACATGCAAATTAGAGTAATTGATTGCCTTTATAAATGTTTAAAGTCATACAAGAAGCTTTTTTTTTATCTAACTGATACCTCAATTTAAGTTGTTATAATATGTATCAAGTAAAAACTGACAAGAAGCCATCACTGAGGCCATTTAGTTACAATGCAATTTACCAGTTATTGGAAGGGTATGGAAGAGTGACAAGACATTTCCCAGGAAGGTATAACCTTACTGTTTCTGAGAGAGTTGTTGAAAAAGAACGTTTTCTTGACACGTTTTTGAAAGCATTTTATCCTCAGGAGCTAGGAAAAGGGGACAAAGACACTGTCACTTATGTATGCATACAATAAGAAAAGAAAAGAAGCAAGAGATGGTGACTGTTGTGTAAGGAATGTAGAGTTGCACTGTGCATTGGAGGATGTTTTCGTGATTTTCATACCCTAAAAACATTTATAATTGCAATTGTAAGTTCTTATTATGCTTTTCATTTTCTTTCATATTTTGTTCAAAATCATAATAAAAATGCTAAAAATTATGTTTAAGAATTTTTTTCCCCCAATTTTTTACATCTGTAGGTAGCAACTCACCATAGAAGAAACCAAAGCAGAGCTAGCCAAAATGGAGCCACCTGAAGAACTCTTGTACTGAGACTTCTACAGTTATCATCACCTCTATCTTCTCTTTTTTCTCAACCTCATTTGGATATATTTCATCCAACCATTCCCTTTTGGTCCAATCCAATATTTGATATTATTGATTTATCAGTGATGTTGGAATACTTTTCTTCTTTGGTTTCAGCACCTCTCATCCTTTCATTCCTCAACTCTTTTGGTTTTCCACTGGCTTTGGGATTAGGATCTTTTGGTTTGAACAGTTTCTGGTTGTATAATGGGTTTTAGGAGATTCCAATGGGTCTTAACCTCTCCTATTCTTCCATTCTTATTGAAGTATTTTAATGTTTTTCATCCTTGTCATGACTTTCTTTGCCTGATTGTGATCTCAGTGTTGTCCTTTTTGCCTTTTCCTTACCTCCCTTTGAACCTTTGGCTTCATGGTCTCTGTATCATCTTTCACTCTAGATCTATGCCCTTCTTCTCCTGGCTTGCAATTGTTATAGGTCTGACCTTTTACAAGAAATGTTTCCCATACTCTTTATCATAGTACATATATTGTGGTATACCCAGACCATTTTTTCCTTCTCAAGACCTCACTTGTCCGTGATAGTGGTTTTGCTTTCACATCTCTTCCACTTCTTATATTTATTACAAGTCATATCCAGATCATGTCTCTAGTGGCCTGTTCTTGTCATTCTCTGGATTTAGATTATCCAGCCAAGAATGTGGACTACTCCCTATACCTTTATTAATCATAAATTATATCCTCTGGTTGTGTCCTTTTCTGGTGGATATTTTCTACCTTCTGTGATGAGTCTGCATGTACCATTTTGACTCTTAACATGGGTGTCTTTTTTTGTTCTTTTTCTATTTCAGGGTATCCTTTTTTGTCTATATATTCAGATCCTTCTTAGTGGCAAGTGTCGCTTGGCTTTAAGTCTGCACCAAATACCTTTACACTATGGTTTACCTAGTAATATATATTTTACCATCCTATTATGAATAATGCAGAAGGGTGTTTGGTGGTCCTTGCAATTTCAAATTTGGAGGCTTTTTCATTAATGTATGACACACATCATAACATATCACTCTACTACATTGAAAAGAGGGCAAAGCTAGGAACTGTCTTTTCTTCTGTCCTCATAAGGTTTAATCCTTGTTTTGATGTTGATGAGAGATGGACCAGGCAACACTGGATCCTCTTTGTAATACTGGGTATAAGTAGATAGCAGCTTGTTCCAATGGTTGGGACCAGTAGATGCCTTTCTTCTTGGTAATTCTCTTTGCAGGATGTTTTACTTCCCTACTTTTATGGTTGAGTTAATGGGTCTTTGTCCACCTCATATTACTAAGTGAAAGACATGCACTGTCCTGTTCTTATGGCTGAGTTAGTATTGCCATTTTCCCACTCAGAATACTGAATACAGGATGTAACTCCCGTTCATTCAGTTAAGTTGAGACTTAGACACAGCCCTGTAAGTCTGGATTTAGTTTGTTGTATTTCTATCTCCTACAGTTGATTTGAAAATTTATTGGGTAGATGCTGTTTACTTACTTCCCCATACTATCTTTTTTTGTTTACAGTATAGCACTATATTTGCTTGTAGAAGGGATTGGTGCATGTATTACTAACAGTCCACTTGCCTTGGCTACCATACACTGTGTATATTGGTTTCATCTTATATGATGTCCTCTACCTTATAATGCCAATGACAAGATATGGAACCTCATTGGTGTAGTTGAGGTGGAACTAATAACTAGCAATGTCTTCTCAAATACCTCCTTTTTCATAATTCTGATAATTGGCTGTTGGCTTTACATTTTTATCAAATGGGTTTGAAATTACCTATCTTGTCTTTTTTATTTTGTTTTTAATACTACTGGTGACTCTTATCCTACTGAAGTCAGTTTGTTTCTGGTTATTTTTTATGGTTGATGATAGAGTGAGACTCAGGTTGATTAGTTACACCTGTCTTTCTTTTACTAGCTCCAAGCCTTGACATCATCCATATTACAACATTACATTTATTTGAGGGTGGAAAGCTTACCTATTCCAGAAGTAATACAGTCCTCCATGTGTGTGATTTCTTTTCAGTTACACCTGATCAATTTTATATGGATGCTTTCTGAAGGTGGTATCTTGTTTTATCTTACACCTGCCCCTCCATTTACTGTGTGAGTGTAGGTATGTATTGCTCTGGCATGGCCAGGTGGTTGGAGCACTTGTCTGATGAACTGAGGGTCGTGGGTTTGAATCCCTGTCTTATGAAACATACTTGCTCTTTCAGCTGTGAGAGCATTATAAAGTGATGGTCAATCCCACTATTAATTGGTAAAATAGTACCCTGAAAGTTGGCTATGAGTGGTGGTGATTAGTTGCCTTCTCTCTTGTCTTTTGTAATTTTATGCAAAATTCAAAACAAAACCAAAAAACTAAAACCTAATTATGTGTTGTATCAGAAGTTATTTTCTTACCCTGAAAATCGATATCCAATAGATATTTACCTCTTTTTCACCATTCCTGCCAACTTCCAGTGTTATTCTGTTTCTTATGGACTTCAGCTCAAAAGTGAAGTTCGTGTGAAGTAATACAGAGGTAGTCAGTTGCTTTAGGAAGGTGTCATGATCCTGTTGGTTGAAGGTTGTCTCATCTTGTATGCATGGTAAATGAACTATTCACACTTATGGGGGTTTAAAGGCTAGCACATCAAGCAAGAAAATTTCTTTTCAGTGCATTATAAAGCAGTGAACGATCAAGAAGAGCTATTGTAAAAGTAACTCTCTATATCAGTATAAGAAAGTTATAACTTTCAAAAGATGTCATTAATTCTCTCTGACACTTGATTTGACATTTTTATTAACCAATATAAAAAGGAGATTTTAATTTACTTGTGTATATATGATGCTAGCTCATTCTTCAGCATATAGGTTCAAAAATTGAAATTAAGTTCAGCTTGACCAGATAAGGGAAATTATTTAAAGGCACTCGTAGCTTTGTTAGAAAGCCAGTTCGATTACACTTGTTTTATGACATTGTGTGTTTTGTGCATATCGTTATTTTGTATTCCAAATTAAATATTTAGAATAAATAAAAATTCTGTAAAGAACTAAGTACAACCATATCAAAAATTAGGGTTAACTTCTGATTTTTCACATCTTTAACTGCAAGAAATATAAAACCCACATGTAAGTACTACATTTTTTCCTTAATTTTTTATCTATTGATACAAAAGTAACTAAAATGTACAAGTTAGGAACTTAGTAGGTTAGGTAATAAAACACAAAAGAAACAAGAATTGAATAAAGAATTAATTTTTCTATGTGATGTGCACACAAGATGCTTATACGTTATGTAGATTAATATTGTAACTTGTACTAAGCTTTCCCAGTGACTTGTATCATATTAAATAGGATTAACAGTGACACATTATTCAATGAGCAATAAAAACAGATATAAATTAAGACCCTGAGGTTGTTTAGTATAAATAATTACTTTCTGTTACAACATGCCATCATTCAGGAAAGAAAAAAGGTAATTTTGACTTAATTCATGCTTTTATTGAGATGGTTACAAAGTTAGTCAAGTCAGAGCTTGTATACTGTTAGGGTAGAGAAAAGAAAATATAGTTTTAACATAAAACACTTTCTATATTCACTTATGAGGTTATCCAAATGAAACTTAAACTGTAAGGTCAAAAGTGTTTTTGATTTTAACATGAAAATTGTCTTTCAATTAGACAAATCATAACTTGTACTAGACTTTGAATTCATAAATTCAAAGAAAAACCATTAATGAAAAATAATTAATTAAATAATATGATTTTTTACATACAAAATATTTACTAAAACTTTGCCAAATTTTGGGAAGATAAATCTTACTTTATTAAAAGTTATAGTATGTTTAGTTTCATGGGCAGATAGCAGCTGCAAGTTTGGTCAAAATAGCCCAACCAACATTGTGAGGATTAACATGCTTAAGATATCACACAATAGTTTCCTAAATGTATTGGTTTTGCACATTTTGGTGATTCCCTGCTAGTACAGTGGTAAGTCTGTGGATTTACATATCTAAAATCAGGGGTTCAATTTCCTTCGGTGGGCTCAACAGATATTCGATGTGGCTTTGCTATAAGAAAAATACACACACACACACATTTACACATTTTGGAAATTGAAGTTTTTGCAAAGTGTTAAGATGTATTTTGATTTCAGTTAAATACTATTTACAACAAATTCATTAATATGATTGAAGCAGTGTTTAGTAATTTGTTTATAATGGACATAAGAATATGTAATAGACACACAGTTATTTGATACTTAGGAATGCTCTTATTTTTTGTTTTCAGTATTTTATGATGATAATTACTTGTGTATAAGAGATAGATACTAATTTTGTGTTTCAGTCATAAAAATTACCATAGGACTTTAATATTCTTTCCAGCTTTTCAATTTAGTAAATGTATATTCATATACATAACTGTACCTTTTGATGGGAGGGAAAAAAAGATAAAACTTGAATGTACCATTCATTTTAAAAAAAAGCTTTTCTTCCTTCACTTCATTTTATGAGTCATCTTGTATAAACCTCTTTTTCTTGATGTTTTGGAAATTTTTTGAAATATTCTTCTATCAGTGTAAAATGTTGACATAAACATATTTGCTCAGAATATTTACCTAATAATCAATGAGAATTTTCTCTTTATAGTAAATATGTTGTCTTTGTTCCATTTTTTAACATTTTGTTTTAATAGTTGTGTGTTTACTAAACTTTATTATTTTTCAAACCTGTTTGGTTTATTAACCAAATCATTATTGCAGTTTATGCTTTACCAGTTTTCACACATTGCATGGTTGTAGTTGAGTGGTGAGATTTCCAGTTTATGCTAATGAATTTTTTTCAGTATCTTTTCTTACATAAAGTATCTTTATGTAAGAATTGATGTTACTCAGTGGACATACTAGATTCATACATAGTTAAAGATATTGTAATGTGCTTGTTTTTTGTGAAGTGTATTTGAGTTTACCTGATTTACTGTGGCCTCAAATTTTAAATTAATTATATGTATCCTATCAAATTACCTATTTATTTATTGCACTTTGGACACTCCTCAGAGAGGAAAAGAGTATTAAAACTATTGAAGCCTTATCTTTCTGTTTGGTTGTTCTGTTTAACAACAACCTCTACAACACTCGATATAAACTCCATGTTCTGACATAGTTCTGAATGAAGCACTCTGAGTAATTGCAAAAACAATAATTTTAAAACTACATTACTTTTTTCAAGATATATTTATAAATTTATAGTTCTTTGTTGCATGCTCTTTCTTGTAGTGAATTTGGTAATGCATTATAATGAAGTGCTGATTGGTTGGCTTTAGTTTTCTAAACCAAGTACATTTTAGAATTTAGGTATGTACTTTCTTACTAGAATGTAAATTGTTCCTAGACTTTGAACATAACCAACCACTTTTGTAGTTTAAATTTAAATGCAACTGTACATCAGGTCCTTTTCTTTTCAGTGTTTCTTTTGTACATATCATTGAATTTATTTATTTGTTATGATATGTAATCTAGAAGAAAAAATATTGCTTTAATCTAATTTTGTACTGACTGATTTGATGTGCTAGTTTTCTTATGTATACCATGCCTCTTTGAGGATGTTGATTTCTGTTTAAAATATTTGATCAGCTTCTTTTATGTTGTCTAATCACTGATTAATGTTTTTAATATTCATAATAGATGTTCTTTACAGGAAATAGTTCAAGCAGTTGTGTGTAATTGTTGTACCATTTTCTTAACTTTCTGTTGGGAAATCTCACAAATTTGTTTACTGGTTTTGTGTACAAACATTAATTCCCTATATCTGATGTCCTTGTTTTTCACAAGAACAAAAAGATTCCATTTGTGAGACATAATCTTATTTTGTTAAAATCTGCCTGAGAAGTGTGGTCTGCAAAAACAATCCACTTTAGTTGACATTCTGTGTTTCTTCTTAACTTGTGGGGTCCCATGAACTAAGGTATGAATGGTTTAGTGCACTCTCTAGTTGCTACAGATTTTTTTACATTATCTGCTTTCTGGCACTCTTGTAAAACCAGTGTGGAACATGACTAGGCTAATCCTACATCCATTTCAAGGCTACAAGATAGATGGAGGAACTGAACACTTATAACTAGATGTTCTCTGTTTCATGTTCTAGGAAGGACCTCACAACCTGTATCATAACTAGGCTTGTTTTATATCTCTCTTAAGCCTTAATGGAGGAAATGAACACTTCTCACTAGATGTTCTGTTTTTCTGTCATATGCTTCAGGAAGAACTTCACAATCTATATTGTAGTTAGGACTCTCTCTGTTATGCTCTCTTTTGGCTCACCTCTACCAGACCCATTCTATTTTTCAGTATGGAGAGTTTTAATTCAGTGTCCATTCAGAAGTACAGTTAGGTATCTGAAATCTTAATTTTTAGAATCAAAATGCTATTTCTGTAATATTTACCTCTGTTAGACACACTTTATACTGTCCTTCTCATACCTGGTACATTGAACTTGTATGTTTATGTAAACACTTTGTATCACTGAAGAAATATTGTATATTTCACAAAAAATTGATGAATGATACTTAATGAGGTAATTCATGGAATGATGAAAAGCTTAGAATGTTTTACAAAAACAGTACATTGAGGTGTTAGTACATTGACAATTCATACATTTTACCTGAATACCATTTTTTATTTACTAAAAATGTAAATGTTGATGATATTGGTGAATTTGTGATTTTCCTCATGTATTTAATTTTGTTATCATTTGTTATGTAGCATGCAGTTCGCAAGGTCAAATCTCTGCCTAGTGTTGATGGTAATATAAAGCGTCGGCTTGTAGAACGTAGTACTCAAAAGGATTTGGAGACTTTAGGAAAAGAAGTTCCTGGCTACATCTGACAAGCTAAGATTTGTTTTCTGCAAAAACAAGTGCTGGAGAAAATGTGATGATTATGCATTGATAAAATATTTTTATGTAAATACATAAATTTATGTAAATAAAATCAGTGTTTGTGAGGCTTATCTTTGTTACTTTTTAAATATTTAAGATTTAATGTTTCAAATAATTTTTGCATTATAAATTTGTATTAAGATTCAATTTCCAACTATGAATGCAATATGAATATGTTGAAAACGAGCATGGGGTCAAGTCCTTGAGCACTTGAGTGCATCAAATGCTGTACTTGGACTTAACCTTTTACATATGATTTACAGGTCAAAGGCCGTGTCATGTTTGCTGACTTGCATTCAAATTGTTATTAAACTACTGTTTCATGAATTTACATTTTAAGTGTGGTATTTAACTGTTGATTATAGCTCAATTTTAGTGTTATACATTATTAAATTTCTTAATTTAAAAGTAAATATTAAAAAGACAGTTAAACATCAATTTTTGTGTTCACGGGGTATGTTGAATGCAGCACTGGTTCAAAATTAGATGTTTATGATGTCAAAATACAAAGTCTGTAGTTCTGCACAAAGTAGGAACTTAAATTACCAATAATGAAAAGCTAGAATAAAGTAAAAACCTCCTGTCTTTTCTATTTGCTGAGATATCACTCATGTACTGAATCAAACACAATGGTTCTGCTTACCTTTTACATTTTAGGAAATGGTCCCTTATATACACTTACTTTTATATGTGACATGAATAACCAACCAGGAGCTCAGAATGTTCCCCAAGTGGTTTTTCTAAGCCTTTTTCAAATATATTTGTGGTATCTCTTTCTTTTGGGACAAACCTTCATACTGGTTAGTTGAGTCTTTAGTCTACTTGAAATTTTATATTTTTTAGACTCAAATACATTTGAGTTAATAAACTTAACAAAATATAACAAAATTCTATGGCATAACTATAGTAATTTATCATTTTTTAGCTATTCAGCTGTATGTGTATATATATTTCATTTTATATCCTCCATGTATGTGGAGTTAGGATACTCTACCCCCTAATAGCTAGTGTCACCCCTTTGG
The DNA here is from genome assembly GCF_004210375.1 of Tachypleus tridentatus. Classification (NCBI taxonomy): domain Eukaryota; kingdom Metazoa; phylum Arthropoda; class Merostomata; order Xiphosura; family Limulidae; genus Tachypleus; species Tachypleus tridentatus. The sequence continues at coordinate 79,347,862 of NC_134832.1, read as the reverse complement.
TGAAATAACTGCAGTGAGATGTTTCTTGTAGCCATCTACCAGTTTCTGACATTGGTCTGAAGAAAGTTTGCCCCACTCCTTAATGCAGAATTCTGTCAACTGTGAGATGTTTGAGGGGTTTCTTGCTTGTACAGCCCGTTTCAAGTCACCCCACAGCATCTCAATGGGATTAAGATCTGGGCTTTGACTCGGCCATTGCAGGACTCTCCATTTCTTAGTTTTCAGCCAGTCCTTGGTGGATTTATTGGCATGTTTTGGGTCATTGTCATGTTGCAGGGTCTAGTTCCGCTTCAGTTTTAATTTTCGTACAGGTGGTCTCACATGATCCTCAAGCACCCTCTGATACACAGTAGAATTCATGGTGGATTCTATGATTGTGAGCTGTCTAGGTCCTGCTGCAGCAAAGCAGCCCCAAACCATGACAACTCCACTTCCATGCTTCATAGTTGGTATGAGGTTCTTTTCCTGAAATGCTGTGTTTGGTTTACACCAAACATGCCCTCTATTCTGGTGCAGAGATGCCAACCATTACGATTTGAGCATAATAATTATGATTTTGGTGTATATGCTACAACTATATGCTCATACAGACAAATATTACAACTTGTTGCAACTCCCAAATTATTATATATTATATAGGCCTACAGAATAAAGTGATAAATTGTTCCCCAGGTCTTGAAAGAGGTGAAAAGAAAATTTCTAGTGAGATACAAATAACTTTTGATAATAAATAAAAGACATAGTCCAAATGGCTACTTGTGATAATCATGTTTGTGCTTGAAATAATAAAAAATATTTGTATCTCCAACGGCTACCAATAGTTTGAGTGTGGTGCTTCTCCATACTGGGTACATGGGGGAATCCATACTTACGTCATCAGTGCTTGTCAGCCAATCAGCGCTCACGTAGATGGCTATTTCTCGTTTTTTAAGCAGCATAGAACCACCAATGCAATCATTCACAAGATGGAAAAAAGAGGCCTCGGTCACCAGATTGTCTTGTTTCTGACAAATCTAAAAGGACTAAAACTGTGAATCAAAAATTTAGGAATGAGTATAGTGCAAAATATCTGGTCATTGCATCAAGAGTCAGTGACAGTCGTGCGTTTTGTACAGTTTGTCACATTGATTTTTCTGTGGCGCATGGCAGGAGAAATGATTGTTCCAGACATACAAAATCAGCATCTCATCAACAAAAAGCTGAGGCGAAGACAAAAATGATGCAGATAATGACATTTATGAGTAAGAATTCAGAATATGAAACCATAAATGCAGAAGTGATGTTCACACAATTTGACATTGCTCATAATTTACCCCTAGCTGTAGTAGCCAGTCATGCAGGACATCTATTCAGAAAAATGTTCCCAGACTCTGATATAGTGAAAAAATATGGCTGTGCTAGAACCAAAATTACAGCCATTGTACAAATGTTGGGTTGTGAAGATGATAAAATGATTTCAAGCATACTTACTAACAGTGTTTACAGTTTAGCCACAGATGGATCCACAGACATGAATGACTCAAAACTGTATTCAGTGATTGTACAGTATCTTGACCCTTTCCTTGGAAAAATTGTTTGTTCTCTTTTAACAATGGTGGAATGGAAAGAAGCTTCAACGGGAGAGAATATTTTCAAGCTTTTGGACCACGAACTGACAAAGAGGAAAATTCCATGGGAAAACTGTCTTAGTTTTTCTTCAGACAATGCCTCAGTTATGTCTGGTATAGGTGAACGTGTGATGGGACACATTTCAAGACGACAGCCTAACCTTTACTTCATGGGCTGTGCCTGTCACATCATGAATATTGCTGCCCAGAAAGCTTCCAGAGAACTGCCCTGCCCAGTTTCTGATATATTGATAGATATCTTCTATTTTCTGGACAAAAGTGCTAGCAGAAAACAACATTTCAAAGTTTTTCAAGGATTGTATGACAAAGAAACGAGAAATTCTACAACTTCTTAACACAAGATGGCTATCACTTGGGGTGTGCCTCAACAGAGAATATTGGACATGTGGATGCCATTGAAGAAGTATTTTCACTGTGAAAAGGAAAACTAGATTCAAAAGGATATAAACATGCAGCTCAGTCAGGCAGCAAGACTTTAACAGTCAGGATATCCTCTCAGCCACATAGGGACACAGTCAAGACACCCTCCCAGCCACACAGGGACACAGTCAAGACATCCTCCCAACCACACAGGGACACAGTCAAGACACCCTCCCAGCCACACAGGGACATAGTCAAGACACTCTCCCAGCCACACAGGGACATAGTCAAGACATCCTCTCAGCCATAAAGGGACACAAGACAACAGTCTCAAAAAGCAGACAAAGAAACATTTGATATAACTCAATATATGTTTAGGCAATCTGACCTTGAACTAAAGAAGAGACAATCAATGAAAAAAGAGAAGAAAACAAAAGCTAGCAAGGAAGTAACCCAGAAAAGTTACATGCAGAGCAAGTTAGATTTTGTCTTTTTCTTCAGTCTGCAATTCCTCTATTTGAGCAAGCCAATTTGATATTGCAAAGAGAATAACCTGCATACACATTATGCATAGAACTCTGATTACACAAGGTAAAAATATACTTGTCAGATACATCAAGCCAGAATATCTTGAAGGCAACATAACTGAAATTGACTACAACAATGAATCCTTCCACAAATCTAATGAGGCAGTTTCTATTGGAAATGCTACCAAGGAATACATTGTTAAATATAAAAAGGACCTGGACCTGATCAGCTTCTACACCAGTGTCAAGAAATACTATATTGCAGCTACAAATTACATGATGAAACATTTCCCTCTAAATGATGAACTTCTGATTCATGCAGAGGTTGCTGATCCAAAACTGAAAGTCAGCAAAGATTTCTCTTCTCTACGCTTCTTCACAGACAGGTATCCTGTCCTTGTCAATACACATGAGCATGACACTATTGACAAGTTGGAAGGGCAATATTTGAACTATCAAATTGATACTTTCTCAGAAACTGTCCTTCAGTTGAATGTTGACAAATTTTGGGTTCAGCTGTCTACAGTTAAGGATGGAAATGGCAACCAGAAGTATGGCATTCTGTGTAGTATTATGCTTGGAATTCTTACAATCTTCCATTCTAATGTTGACAGTGAAAGGATATTTAGTTTAGTGACTAAAAACAAAAGCAAGTTCAGACCAAACTTGAGCAGCATTATAACACACAAGATGTGTATGCAGTCAAATGGACAATGTTGTTATAACTCCCAAACATCCAGACATTCTCATGAAAGCAAAGGCTGCAACAGCTGCAAAACTATTACAATAAGTGTCATAAACATGATATAAACTAGTCCTTACACAAAGGCTTTTTCTGCTTACTGTTTGTGCATGTTTAATGTTGTTTTACCAGTAAGTTTGTTACTCTGAACTAAATAAAAGACATAATTTCAAAATAAATTTTTTAAATTTATTTATTAAATACACAAAGCACAGTCACAAATAAGCAATCTATAACAGTGATAAATAATAATAGTTATAATAATAAACAGCTTAGAGACATTGGTCAGGCCTAGTAGCCACAAATGATAAAGGGCTCTGTCTACAATCATTATGCTCAGTCATTTGAAATAGTTGGCATCTCTGCTGGTGTCCAAATAATTTAACTTTGGACTCATCTGTCCAAAGAACATTATTCCAGAAGTCCTGGTGAAGTTATGTGCTGCTTGTGGTCCCTGAGACAAAGTTCTTGGGGCTTATCTTTGACAACATGCTAACCTTTATAGCACACATCAAGCAACTACAGGTCAAATGTACAAGAGCACTGAACATCTTCTGTGTCCTCTCTTCTATCACTTGGGGAGCAGATCGATGTTCTATGCTAAAGATGTATTGTGCTCTTATTCGTTCGAAACTCGACTTTGGCTCTGCCAGAACCTCAGCCTTAAAGATGCTGGACCCCATACATCATCAAAGACTTCATCTCTGCACTGGGGCATTCTGCACTTCCCCAATTCAGAACTTAAACATAGAGTCTCGTGAACTTTCTTTGCATCTCTGCTATTTACAACTGTCTTTACTGTATGCTTCGTTCCTTACCAAAACATCCCACCTGGGGTTGTGTTTTCCTTCCTTGGTGGGCCATAATTTTTCAGAACAAGTGATCTGCCATTGTTACTTTTGGCCTTCGTATCCAGGTGCAGTTGGATGAATTGGTTCTGTCCTTGGATAACATTGCTGTAGCCACTGGTCAGCCCATCCCATCATGGCTTCTTACAGTCCCCATATGTGACCTATCTTCATGTCATCTAAGAAAAGCAGACACTCCTGATTGGAAGTACTGTCTGTTATTTGCTAAACATCTTTTGAACCATCCTTCCATTCTTATTTATACAGATGGTTCAAAATCAGGTGACTGTGTGAGCTCTGCAATTGTTTGTTGTTGTTCAGTGGTTGCACGCAGAATTACCTCCCCCAAGTTCTGTTGTCTGAAACGTATGCCATTTCTCTTGCCCTGGATCACATAGAAGCTAAGAAGTACTTAAACTGTACTATTTATACTGACTCGCTTAGTTCTCTACTGGCCCTGGAATTGCTTTACATTAGTTCACACCCTGTTCTTGCTGATATTCAAAATTGACTGGCCCATTTTTCTTTAACATCTATTTCTGTCCAGTGTTTCTGGATACCAAGCCACATTGGTATTCGCAGGAACGAGTTCACCAACACTGCAGCTAAATCTGTCTGCTCTGGTGCTGTCACCGCTGTGCCTCTTCCATACATGGACTATGGTCATGTATTCAAGGCTTTTTTTTTTGTTTTACCTCAATTTCCTTTTATGAATGTTACTAAATTTACTTTAATTTTAACTTTTTACCAGATGTTTGGTGAAGATAGCCTAGTTGCTTTGTGCCATAAAACACCAAATCAACCAACCAACCATTTGTGTAGTATTGGATATATTGAACCCATTGATAAAATTTGTTATTATTGTTGAAAGTACGCTTAACGTCAAGCAAGTAACTTTTAGCTTCACTAGCTTAATTTATTAACCATACTACATATGCAAGAAATACTGTCTGAAATGCAAGCTCAAAGTCAGTAAGGTCAAACTAGACCAGTTGGTGAGTTTTAGTGGAATACTGATCATTAATATAAAGTCAATAATATAAATGTACTTGTACTTTGAAGATATGCTACATACTTGTACATAAATACATTTCCAAAGTACCTGATCCATCTCTGGCTGAAAACTTTCATAGTCTACTGATAATCCTTATAATGTCAACTGAAATAATGATTTCTTGTTTAGTACCAGAAGTGATAAGGTCAGAGCACATGTAGAATTTGGAAGAAATGGCATTTATTACATTTTAATTTAATTATGTTTGGTATCTCAACTTTCTATATTGGGAACTGTACCTTATTTATGGTTTAGTTAAATTATTTTACCATTTTCTAATGATCATGCTAGAATATAAGAAAGGGCAGTGAACATAAACTATTCTCACAACACTTAAGGGAGTGTAACTACTAAAACCTAATTTTGTGTCTCCTAAGTATGTGTGATACTTACTTACTTTGTTATCTTTAAATTTAGATAAATTTGAAGATATTAGAAAATTTTCTTGATAGAAACATTATGATCACAGTTTTTTCTCAAGATTATTGACTCAAGGGTTTATAGTTTTGTTATAACATATTTTGTGTCTGTGTATGCATGTGGTCTGAAGTCAAAGCTTTAAGTAAATTTTTTTTTATAGGATAGAAAGTATAAATTTGTTTGTTTAAGCATAGCTGGCCTGATAATTTATGGTGTGATGCAAAAGTAACAATGCTTGTGGCCAACACAGTAGTAGATGGTTGTATTAAAAGGTTTTTCATAGAAAATCTAAACTGAACCAATTAATAGAAAAGTTTTAAAAATTTACTACGATGGCCTTATATTATACCTGTTTTCCTGAATTCAGCCATACTTTAGGCATAACATTTTGCAGATTACAACCTCCTAAAAGATTCATATAAATAACATTTCTAAAAGATGAGCTTTAGTAAAACATGAAAAGCCTCATTGGTAGCAATATACAACATCTTACTGGAAACCCATTTTAAACTAGTTAAGGGAAAAGTACTTAAGTTTTATAACACCTGTATTAGAAAAATTCTATTTTATAACCATTTCTACCATATCAGCTCACCAAGATGTACAAGACAATATCACTCATTACCACATATGCTTCTGTAGGAAAACATAGGTATTTCCTTCTCTTTTACATATACTGTTAGGATTAAGGAAAAACAAAAAAACTTTGTGTCTTTCTGTAAATATGCAAAGGAACTCCAGATTATGGTGATCCAATTGGTAAGACATAAGGATTCATCCACTAATTAATTATTTAAGCTAGTTACTTCAATATAACACTGACAAAAATTATCCTTCTACTCTTAACTATTTAGTTAAGTTATCCATCATAAATAGTTTATCTTAACTTCAACAGAAATGAGTATTATTAATGAATAAGAAAACACGTGTTCGTAGAAACTGTGTAATATTTGGTTTAGTAAATCGACTGTCTTTTGAAGTTGAGACTTTTTGTGCGTTATACAAAGACTTGCAGTAAGGTTGTCAAGTTTCGTGAAACTATCATACAATAGGGAATGAGTAAGTTCTCAAAAGCAGCGTTGTATCTATAACAATTCGTTTTTTACTTTGGGGTCGCATAGGATAGGCAAACTATTTGTGTTTCATATGGCAGGTCTCCACGTGTATCAGGATACTAAATGCAACAGTTTCTGAATACTTCTCTGGTTTGTTTTTGAATTTGCACAAAGCTACTCGAGGGTTATCTGTGCTAGCCGTCCCTAATTTAGTAGTGTAAGACTAGAGGGAAGGCAGCTAGTCATCATCACCCACCGCCAACTCTTGGGCTACTCTTTTACCAATGAATAATGGGATTGACCGTAACATTATAACGCCCGCACGGCTGAAAGGGCGAGCATGTTTAGCGCGAACCCGCGACCCTCGGATTACGAGTTGCACGCCTTACGCGCTTGGCCATGCCGGGCCAATACTTCTGCATAACAAATTATTTTAATAACATAGGCTATTAAGATCGACCAAAAGCAAGCTAAGCTGTGTGTAGTACAGTGAATGATATAAAAGTAAGCTTTGTGGGCTATTGATAAGAAATATTTAATCTTGTAAATAAGTATTCCTCACAACTAAAATCAATGATGATGATGGATAGCATTGAGTATCAGATAAGATACCTTCACTCTTAACAATGTACTTTTTGCTGTAACAGTGGACATTGTCTATTTTGAAAAGTGTATACATATACACTGAGAACTAGATACACCATAGAAAGAGAGTGTTCTGTGTAATTTGTGATGTCGAGAAACCAACTTGAAGTAAAATGTATTCTCAAGACGGCTGGTATGGGTATTAACACTTCAAAGTACGGAACAATGTCATTAGAATACAAGAGAGTATTCTGTATATACATTCCCATATCTTTGCTCTTTGTGTTGACTATTCTAGGGCATTAGGTTGTAGGCGATTTTATTATAGTTGCAAATTTCACTTGATATTCTGTTACTTAAGTTTATAAATTTGAGTTATGTTACTAACAGTAACTTATGATATCAAAGTCGTGAGAACCGAGTCTATGATTTTAGTGTTATAAGGTGATGAAGACACGCTTTAAACCTGCTCTATACTTATGCATGGACACATTTTTAAGCTATATTAAAATACGTTTGCAGTTGTTCCGCAATGAAAATAAAGTATTTAAATAGCTGTGTATATGTGTGCATCAGAAATTTAGTTATAATTTAGTGCTACTGAATTGTTAAAACAGTAATACACATCGCATGTATGTCTACTTTTTTTCGAATTAAAAAAAGACCAAGTAAGTGTTAGGTAAATACATAATGTTGATAAATTAAAGAAACATTACGAGAACATCTGGAATATATTACTTTTAAGTACCTTCAGTTTCAGTAATGTGTTGGGGATCTAGTTTCTTACGGTTATTAAAATATATTCAGAGAAAGGAACCAAAATTATTTCAATAAATATTTAGATTATCAAAAATATATAACGATTTCTACTATATTACGAAACTGATAATAACGAATACAAATTAAAAACTGATCATGCGACCATCAAAAACAGCCGTGTGTTAAACTTCGCGAAGTTGCAAGCCAAACCTGTGTAAAACTGTTGTCGTCAGGTTTATTATTGTTTCTCTATCGATATGTTTTTTATATGCTGTCATATCCAACCTGAACGTTTAAGCTTGTGTACGAATAAAGATTTCATTACATTGACTGTTCGTAGGACATCATAAGAGCAGTTCCATACGTTTAGACAAAAACTGGTAAAACGGAATGTTTGAGCTTTTATATTTTGTTTAAATCATTCTCTCTGTGTACAACGTTTTTCGAAGAAAGCCTTAGTACATCTCAGAAATATTGAATAAAATAATGTATACGCTCTATGAAACATGCAAGTGGTGGTGTGTTAAGATTAGATAAAAAAGAATAACCGAAATGGCTCAAATGATAGATACAATTAATATTTATTGGTCTACATTGCTGTCTTGCTCAAATTGGATGCTGTAATTCAAACAGAATTTACAAATAATTCAGTAGAAAGATTTTAAATACGTTGTATAGGACGAAATTATTATCATGTAGGTAAGTATTGTGAAACTGATTTTAGATAACTTTATTTACGTTTGACTAAAACAATAGTTCTGCTACTGCAGTGTTGCCTTTTTTATAACTGAATGAGACCGTTCTAAATTTGATATAAATTTAAAAAGTAACCAGTGAAAATTGTGACCTAAATTTTTTTTTTTTTCAAATTGTCAACCGAAACATTTTATGTATAAACTTTCTAATTATCGTCGAAACATGAAAGTATTATCTGTGCTCATACAAGTATTTAAATATGTGCAGTATTTCAGATAGACTTGATTGTCATAGGCGGTGAGTTCTGGTATCGAACAAAATGTTTCCTGGGTAGTAACTTGTGACAGACAAGATATATATCTTAAATGCTATTTTCACCCGTCTGTAATTTGTAATTCGATTGATAAACAAGAGACCCAGCATATCCAAGTTGTTAGAGCACTCGAATCGTACTCTGAGGGTCGTGGGATCGAATCCCTGTTAAACCAAATGTACTCAACCTTTCAACCGTGGGGGCGTTATAAAGTACGGCCAATCCAATTATTCGTTGATAAAAGAGTAGCCCAAGAGTTGGCAGTGGGTAATGATGGCTAGCTGCCTTCTTTCTAGTCTTCCACTGATAAATTATGGACGGCTAATGTAGATAGCCCTCGTGTAGTTTTTGCACGAAATTAAAAAAACAGAAGTGTCGATGATGGCAATCGCTCCATAGCGCGAGTTTTAGCAGATGAGCAGAATATTCCCTTTTAACAATCTAGAAGTATTAATGCCCCTTAAGAAACAATATTGCGTTGGAGTCTCTTCCCGGGCAAAGTTTCAAAGGAAGGAGTAAAATTCAGATTTAAGATTCGATTTTTTAATGAACAAATGCTTAATGCTCGTTTAGTTTTTCAATTATTGTATAAATTAGGATAAACATTAAAAGGGATGGTTTTTATTTGTGTTTGATACCCGTAGTTATGTTTAAAATGTGATTTTTAGATTTTTAACTCATCTGCTGATTTTTATTAAGCTTGCTAATTCGTATCGTTTCAACAATGAAGTAATAAAACGTAACTCCATTTGTTGATGGTTATGTAAATTAATTTCTTGCACGGACATGTATCTTAAAATGAAATTGTTTCGTTAATATTTCTGTAAAGTAAACTATCACGTCACGTGGATGGAATAATTACAAAACCCGTTGCAAAATTAGCAATGAACTATCCTTATTTTCTCGTGTTCTACATGAACGATTGCACAATTTCTCAATGAACAAAAAGTACCACTGAAGAATACAACGTTTAATTTAGTTTGTTCATTTCGATTTTTAGTTCCATATAATATTTACGGATATTGTCTTATGGAGTTAAATCATATGACAGGTAGCAAGAACGAGTTCTCTAAAAATTATTCAAGTTTTATAAAGTTAAAAAGTAAAACAAAGAGAAGCGTTTGGTGGTTACTTTTCTTAAACATTAAAAAATGAACGCAATTTCGGAGAGGGGGAAAAAGCTACAAAGTGCTATTGAAATATACGAAGGACTGATAATTCTAAATATATTAAAAATAGAAAAAACAGTTTATGAAACGTTGGAAAAGTCAAAGAGGATTTAAGGGAACCAATGGAATATATAAAAAAGTAAATTTTACTGTTATAACAATATTGTAGATAGCCATAGCCCATTTTATCACTTCAGTTTTTATTTAATTTATATAAATCTATCTAACGTCCATACAGCAGTTTCGTAAGGTATGAAGATTCATTGGGTCCATAGAAAATACAAGCGAAATTTCAGTTTTGTTATTTTTTTTACCGCTACTCTGTGCCATGTAGATAGATCTTCACCAAATTTAGTAGGGAGATTCATTGGATCTATGGCGAAAACACAAAACGTAGTTTTACACATTGTGTTTTACAGTTTTTATGTGCGTTTTGTATGTTTTATCACTACCTCACCTCCTGTGAACGGATTCCACTAAATTTCGTATTGCGGTTCATTGGATCCATGGAGATTTTTTTTAATTCAGTTTTACATTTTGCGTTTTGCAGTTTTTATTGGCGTTTTTTTGCATTTTTTACCATTGCCTCATCTTCTGTGGATGGATCTTTTCAACATTTAGTATGGAGGTTTATTGGGTCTATGGAGAGATATTTATAAATTTTCAGTTTTGCGTTTTGCATACGCGTTTATTTGTTTTTTTACTGCTATTTCGTCCCCTGTTGGTGGATCTTTATCAAATTTTGCATGAAGGTTTATTTTAGGAATATGATGATCCATGCAAACTTACGGTTTCGCATCTTGTGTTTTGCGACTTTTATAGGCTTCTTTTATATTTTCTGCAATTACATATAAGGGACGAAATTTTTCGTGTACTAAGATAACCTTTTATTAATCAGGAATTCACGTAACTTTCGTCCATTTAGTATTAAATATGATACATTCACTGAGAATTTCGGTTTACCTGTGTGTTTTAACACACTAAAAATATTATCTATTATAACGTGTTCATGTATTGTAATAAATCACAATTTATTTCGTATGCTGATAGTGTGTTTTAACAGACTAAAATTATTTCTTATAATGTGCATATGTATTTTAGCAGATTATATTTATATTCAACATGTGAAAACTAATTTGTGATTTTCATTGTTAATCAGCCAATGTTTTTAATTATTCTACAATTATTTTTACCAGGAGTATCGAAATCTGGATTCTAACGTTTTAAGTCCGGAGGCATACCGCTGTGTTACTGAAATAGAAAAAGCGTTTCCTTATTATCTGTTATATTCAATTTTATAATAACGACACAGGATATATATTTAATAGATTCTTCTGTCCTATTCAGGCTTAATAAAAAATCATCAAACAAATGCTAGAAAATTTTGAAAATGCTAGAGTTACTTTTGTGTGTATCATATGTCCTCAAGCATTTAAATGCTTCATAAACATTCTGGTCGCAAAAATGGAGGGAAGGTAGACACAAAATGGAGAACGAATCAGTCAAGATTGTAACTACAATTACAAGGAATTAAATGTTCTAACCCCATTACGTTTCTTTTTTATGTAGGAGGCATCTTTTTATAATTACACTAATGTACCCGATACATTTTTTCTTGATAGTTGACATAATTGTCTCTCATAAAGACAGTAATACAAAAATTCAGTTGTTGTCTAGTAATAAGAATATTTTTTTATCATAACAAGGATTAAGATAACTTTTATTACAACGCTTCCTTTATTTTTTAAATAGGCAGCACTCTTCTAAATGGAACACGGAGTTAGAAACATTAGGGCTTATGATATTAAAGAATAAGAAAATATTTTCAAAACTCTATCAGTTGAACCGCGAATTCTTTGGCAGTAAACAGTTAATCTTTTTTTTTTTTTGAAGTGCTAAAAGGTTTGTATGCGCTAATTCACTAATGTCCTTTATACATGTGTATAAGTATAGAGAAAGGTCTGGATATCATAAATTTATATGGCCAGGTGGTTTCGGCTCTAATTCCCCTCGCACTGAACATGCTCGACCTTTCAGCCGTGGGGGCGTTATAATGTGACGGTCAATCCCACTATTCGTTGGTAAAAGAGTAGCCCAAGAGTTGGCGGTAGGTGGTGATGACTAGTTGCCTTTCCTCTAGTCTTACACTGCTAAATTAGGGACGGCTAGCACAGATAGCCCTCGAGTAGCTTTGTGCGAAATTGAAAAAACAAACAAACAAACAATAACCTGACGACTAAGAGAAATGAGCTTGCTGAAGCGGTAACCCTAGGCCGCTGAATTTACAAAACGAGTCGATAGGACGAGGGTTAAGTCTGTACTTGTTTTCGAAATCCTAACGCTTTCATAGATACATGCCTCGATATGAAAAAACGGGCAGTAAATGATCTCATGATTGAAGTCGAGCTTCCAACATTTATTGAATAATTAATATGGTGTACCCGCCTTTTACAAACCGTTGAAGACTTATTAAAATTACACTTGCTATAAGACATTGGTATTAAGCCTGTTACATTTCTTAACGTAACATTATCACTCTAGCCCCTTAGGTATTTCCATGAATTAGAAGATCATGTCATAACAGTATTCCAACCACACTATACTTACAACTTCCTTTGTCAACGACAAGTATCACTGAAACCAGAGCTTTACAGGCCAACTGAGATACGGTGAAGAGAATAATTGTCAGAACACCAGTTAAACAAGTAGTTAAAAAGAAATATATATAGATAGCAATGAAGTATGATGTAGAAATAGCATTGTCAAAAGACGAAGGGGTGAATACACAAAACAAGTGTTTTGATCAATAGTTGGATTGACTGTCACATTATAACGCTCCCACGGCTGAAAAGGCGAGCATGTTTGGTGCGACGGGGATGCGAAACCGCGACCCTCAGATTACGAGTCGCACGCCTTAACCCACCTGGCCATGCCGGGCCCACACTAATTGCAGAACTATAATGAATTATGTCTCATTTCTTATTATTCCTAGCAGTGATTTGACATATAAAATATTCCTAATCTGTCTTCTCCAGCCCAGAACTCATATCGAAATCGAAGTGAACTTTTTGGGGCGTTTTGTAACATTGCCTGAGGTAGAAGTATTGAAACACCAATATTCATAGAGCTGTTTTGCAAGAGGAGTGGTGTTGTACTGCAATATGTGTTTGTCAATGGTTGTGACAAATCTTGGTAAAAGATTCCGGTCATTGTTAGTAATTCAAAGGAACGATATAATATTCAAGTACGTTTGCCCGAAATTCAAAAACAAACAAGAGAAAAAGAGTCACTAAATCTTATTTTTAAGACCCAGCATGGTCAGGTAGTTAAGACATTTGACTCGTAATCTGAGGGTAGTGGGTTCGAATCCCTGTCACACCAAACATTCTTCCCATTTCAGCCGTGAGGTCGTTACAATGTGATGGTCATCAGTCTTACACTGCTAAATTAGGAACGGCTAGCGCAGATAGGCCTCGTGTAACTTTGCGCGAAATTCAAAACAAACTTATTTTTAAATCCGTGAAGCTCTTGGTATAAAACGGATCATTCATTAGCTTAAAATATAATCTCTTAATGTTTAAATCTACTAGTAAGACACTGAAAACCATGTATGATACATCTGAAATTTACTCTTTCTTTGAATTTATTATCTGAGTCCAGATTTGTTTGTTTTTATAAATGTTATAGAAAATGCGTTTTCAGTTTTGGTAAGAGCGAAACGAAATACCATTTCATAGGTTAGTCTGTCAAGAAGAAAATCGAACAAACACTGTCATGTTTTTTTATTAGTGTTATTCAATTTTTTCTTTCACAATTCTTTTAAGAATATCAAAAGACAAACGTATTTTCACTTTTTATGTTGTTTTACTTTGTTGAAAATAAGTCAGGAGAAAATATTTTATCTATTCTGTTAAAAATAAAAGTGAATAGACGTTTTATTACTTTTACTGTCATATTTCTTTATGTTATAAACATTCTGATGAAAAAGTTTGGGATAAATATTTTATCTTTAACTTTTGGTCTGTAAAATACTTTTATTTCATTTCACGTTTTCAAGTTGTTAAAATAACATGAATAAACATTTTTCTTTTTTTCTGTCATTTTGAAATCAGTAGCTAATGTTATAAAGGTGTTTTTTATTGTATTCCATCCTGTAAACAAACATTTAAGCACTATTTCTTTGTTGTGTTTTTTAGTTCTGTTAAAAGAATTGTGAACAACGTTTTGCTGTTTCTTTTAGCATTGTGAAATGTGTTAAAAGTAATTTTGAGAAACAAATGTTATGTGTATTGTCTTGTGCAATTTTGTTTGAACGCTCTGGTGGCAGCGGTTCACTTAAGGATTTATAACGCTAAAGTTCAAAGTTCGATTCTAGTAGTGGACATATCACAGGCAACTTATTATGCGGCGTTTCTTTTAACAACAAAGAGCTGGACTGTTTAAAATAATTCAGAACAAACATTTTGTTTTCTTTTTCTCTCGTAAAATACTCTCGATGAGATGACGGTTAGTTTACAAACTTATAATGTTAATATCCGAGGTTCGATTCTCCGCGGTGGTCACAGCAAATAGCCCAGTATGACTTTGTTCTAAAATCAAACAAACAATCTTTTGGATGTAATTAACCTTTTATGGTTCTCAAGCTTTACTTTCGTATGAATAACTTATATATATTATATAAAAACTAACACTTGAAATTGACATTTAATCACACAAAATTTTAAACAAACATGCATATAAACTTTATTCTTAGTACAAATCTTTAAAAACACCGTATTATACTATATGGAATTTGTATATAAAGTTTCTTCATATTTTTAGTCGAAAACAGGTGTTTTGCTAAAAAATACACATTTCTCCGTGTTGACATTAATTAGGCTACAAAACAGTGAAGTTCAAATGAACTTATCTGTTAAATGAATTTATTTTTTGCAAAATTTGTAAATTTAAATCAATTGTAAAGTTCGTATTTCTTGCAGTCTGATTTACTACTCTTTGTGTTTACCTTGTTGTAAGAACGATGAATAACAATTGCAGGCAATCGTGGTTAGTCCTAACCAGTTACAGTTACTACCTTTATAAAAGTAGTTTATGAAACCAGTATTACATTTTTCTCTATTAGTAATCTTTTAAGTAAATCCACGAAAGTTTTGTGATGCTGGATTTTTTTGAAAATTAAACTAAAACCTGTTTCTAAAATGTAGTTTCCGACATTCACATTTTAGTGCAAAGATATTCTACTATAATACTTATCTTGCCTGCTTTTCGTTAAACGCACCAATCAGTGACTTTTATCACTTTGAAAACTTATTTGATTGGCTCTCTCATTGGACTGTGATTTGGCTTGCTGCAACGCAATACACAAAAAGGCAATCTTTCCCCACGTTAAGCTTTCATATGTTAATATTCATTAGTTACACTTCAGTTGGAAAAGGCCCTTCAGTTTTGAATGTAGTTGGAATTGAATGTAATTATAGCTTTGTGAGTGCCTTATGTTACAATGGCCATGAATGAATGATCTTAGGACGATCTTAGGACGATCTTAGGACGAATGATCTTGAACTTCCTAAACTAGATTAATTTGTCTAAAATAATTGTGATTAAATTATGTGTTATAAGCTATTTTCTCACAATTTATATTTTTATAAAAGTGAAATCAATAAAATGTTTTGCGTATTTTCTGAGGTATTAGCAAGATGTAGGAAATCACTCTGTTCAAAGAAAGTTTTATCAATCGAAGTATTGGGCAATGAATTTTTAAAATGCAGCGGTTCTCTGTACACAGTTAAAACGTATTTATTGTTTGTTTGTTTGTTTGTTTGTTTTTGAACTTCGCACAAAGCTACTCGGGGGCTATCTGTGCTAACCGTCCCTAATTTAGCAATGTAAGACTATCAGTGATGTCGAGAAAACCTACTTGTAGAGAAATATATATGCAAAAACGGCTCGTTTGGGTTGAGAAAATATTCACTTTGTGAACCTGACGATGACCGGAGAAGGTCGAAACGTTGTTCGCTCTTCTATGTAAAATATTTCCTCAAAACGAGCCATTTTTGCATATATAGTGTAAGACTAGAAGGAAGGCAGCTAGTCATCACCATCCACCGTCAACTTTTGGGCTACTCTTTTACCAACGAATAGTGGGATTGACCGTCACATTATAACGCCCCACGGCTGAAAGAGTGAGCGAGTTTGGCGCGACGGGGATTCGAACCCGCAACCCTCAGATTACGAGTCAAACGCCTCAACCCACCTGGCCATGCCGGGCCGTCGTATTTATTGAAGCCGTCAACAGCCTTTTTAAAAAAAAAAACAAAAAAACAAAACAGGTCAAACTAAGAATTATACCGATACTAGACCACAAAGAATGTCAGCATGTTTTAGAGTTTTGAAAATATGCACTAAACTAGAAAATTTAACAAAAGAATTGTTATTAATTTACAGTTGAAAGAATATTCAAATCAAATATTATAGGTAGAACCTTTAATAAACTTAGTGATGATTTAATGATAGTTAAATATATTACACTAACATTTGATTACGAAGAAACTAGAAAGTAAATTTTATATTTCATTATGTATAAACATAGGATTAATAAGTCAATAATTCAGTTTTTTTTAATAATAACAAAAATAAATTCGTCCTATCTTTAAGCTTATGAATAATACTAAAGAAGTTCTGGGTAATGCCAAAGATGAAATATATTTAGTTGGTAAAACTGGGATTTAGAAAATAGAATGTGAATCTGGTCGTATTATTTATATTGATTAAACTAAGAGGAACTTAAAATACATATTACAAGACTATGTTCGAATATGAAAATTGAGAATTCAGCCATAGCAGAATTATATAAACAATTTTATTGGATAAAAATATATAATTCTTTTTTCAGTTACTCTGTTTTACTGTTAGGAATAAAAATATAAACGAGAAAAGTAATGTTAAATAGTTTTAAATAATCGTTTTATTGGATATAGTATTACCATATATAAAAAAAACTGGTCAGCAGATTATGTAAATAATGTAGTATGTAGTATCACACAAACATTTTTCGTTTTCAAGTGTTCATTTAGTTTTATATATATAAAACTCTTTCGTCATTTTAATATATTATTAAAATAAGTAGATCGCATTATATAACGGTAATTTTATCAACTTGCAGTTGCTGCATTAAAGAAACGTGACACAACTTACTTTGGTGTTACCATTTGAACGATTATCCTAATTTTTGTTGGACACGTAGAAATCAAACTGCTTATGTAATATATTAAACAGACTATTTTCACAGCCTAATTATTTCACTCCGAATAAGAGGATGACGAAACCCAATTGAGGTTTTATCTTTGATATAGGTTCATGTGATCCACCACGTGTGCTAAATGATTTTTTGTCAAGCTCACGAGCAAACAAGAAGCCAATCAGAAAACACCAAAGTCGACCAATGAGAGGAAGATATCCTCTTTTTGTTCTCTCACTAAACAAGGTTTATGCTGTTTCTTAGCGGATTGGGGGATTGGTTCTCAGCTTAGAGGAGGGGCTGTTGGGATTAGAGAGGCCCCAAACCACTAACAGATGAATTATTTTATGATAAGTTTGGTCTAACATTGGAAAGGTTTTAAGCTTGTGAAACTAGTGGCCATAGATTGGAAATTAGACGAAAGTTAACAGATGTTGTAAGATCTTTACTGGTAAAAGCTCCTTCTATCCATGTCTTTCTACACAGGCTATGGGCTCCCGCTTCCTCCTTGCTCTTGTTGCATACCCCCTGACCCTATTAAAACCATACCACTGCGACCTCGGCTCTGTGATTGCCGTAGTCAAACCAACACTTCCCCGGTTTCTTCTTTCTCCATAGATAGTATTTTGGCTCGTGAGAACCCACCAGTTTCGCGGGTCTTCCAACCATGTTGGACACCTTCAGTTTTTACTTTGGACATGTCCTGCTCACCTTCTGGTGTCATGGGTAAGTAGCGACTGCATCTTCTAAAATGATATAGATTAAACTAAAATATTATCCTAATGTTTTTGGAAGGAGTAATAAGAATATAAAGACGACGCTCGGCTATTTTCTTAA
The DNA here is from genome assembly GCF_004210375.1 of Tachypleus tridentatus. Lineage (NCBI taxonomy): Eukaryota > Metazoa > Arthropoda > Merostomata > Xiphosura > Limulidae > Tachypleus > Tachypleus tridentatus. Next base: position 79,329,632 of record NC_134832.1, on the reverse strand, counting down.
TTTCGTCGGTAAGCTTTACTTTAATGTCTAACTAATTTCAGGAAACAAAACTATATTGTACGTGATGTAAATGGCGTACATAAAAAAGACAGTAGAAAAAAATTAAGTTTACAAATATTTATTATAGAGGCACATTGTACTGAATTAAGGTATCAAGTAATTGTTGTCTGGTTGTCTTTTCCCTGGTATAAATATATAGATCTACCTTAGACACTGTAAAGTAGAAAGAATACTTAATTTGTAGATAAATAATTTCTTTGGTCAACCCCGGCTTTATAGAAAGTATATTATGCTATATGAAAGCCAGTATCATTAAAAAAACATTGTCGTCTGCGTGTCGAGTTTATCGTTTGGATTTAAGGTTTCGCTAATAATAACGGCTGAAAACATTCTGAAGAACATAAATTGGTTTTACTCATAGAAATAAGTTAATTCTTTAAAAACGAACGCTGCTTTAAACTTGTATATTTATTAAGGTAGATTAATTTAAAATGTATATTTGTATGATTTTTTTGTATTTATTGTTTACAACATTTTCCTGCAAAACTACCCAAAAATAATCTACGCATGTTGTCCCTAATAAACTGACAGAGAGAAGGCAGCTAGTTAATAGTTCTAATCTCCAACTCTTAGGTCATTTTTATTTAACCAAGTAATAAGATTTAGTTCTCTCTCTTAGAGCCCCCCGCTAGTACAGCGCTATGTCTACGGATTTACAAGGCTAAAATCAGAGGTTCGATTCCCTTCGATGGGCTCAGCAAATAGTCTGATGTAGCTTTGTAATAAGGAAACACTCTCTCTCTTAGCGTATCCGCGAAGTACAGACATTTTTTGTTGCGGCAGTGAGACACGAATAAAATGCTATTGGATTTACATTCAGGTTCACTAACCACTCCTGCCACAAGCTTAATTACAGAAAACCATTCTGCAAAGAGACCATTGGTCACTTTGGTTTTCATTGCAAATATTCATAGCAGTTAAGTAAAGATGTTAGAAAATCGCTGAAATGTGTTTCTAAGGAGCAATAATGCATTGCTAGTAAACAAAACAATGTTGTAGATATCTTGGAATTTTGGCTTTGATTCTGTTTGTTTCTAATGGCACACAGTATTTCGTTAGTACAGCGGTAAGTCTATGAATTATAACGCTAAAATCAGGGGCTCGTTTCCCCTCAGTGGACTCATCTGTGGCTTTGCTATAAGAAAACATACACAAGCACACTCTAATGGCACAAATTCAGCATCATTTAGTGAGACACCAGTGGAGTTATTAGAATATTTTATTGGTCAGAAAGATAATGCGGGAGAGAAGAGGAATCTGGTATTATTAAATACAAAATAAATATCTTTTGTTGCCTTTAGAAAACATAAAATATATTATATTAATTATCATAAAACTGAAATTACTTTATACTATCTTTGTGTGTCTTCACGTGGTTTGATACTGTCCTAAAGCAGCCAACTAGGCCTCATCTAATTGGAGATATTTCTTTCGGCTCAAAATACATGGTATGTCCAGTCTATCCAAAAATTAACAATTTAATGTTCAGTAGGGGTCGCATTGTAGTGAGAATTGAAAAGTCTTAAAGGCTATATCTAAGTAGCTCAAATAGAGGGAGAGGGAGATTACTGATGAGACATATTTATCTAATGAGGTTTGTCTTCAACCTTGGTAGATAAGGCCCTGCAAGACACTATTAGGTATGGTGGAAGTTTCTTTATACTTGATAGATTGTTCATTATTGACGAAGACGTTACTAGAAAATGCTGTAATGTGGTTCTATGGTACCTTAATATATCGTTATGAACCAAGACATTATTAGGTATCATTTTATAATACCCTAATTTAAAGTCATTACGCAAGACACGACATGTAATATCGATGAAATTTTGTCCTATTAACATTTTGGTTTTATTTGGATTTATATAACTGAATATGAAGATTGCTGCTGACAAAGATCCCCGATATACCAAGTAGGTCATAGTGTGTACTCTATGAACAATACGCATCTAATGGAACACATTAAATATTAGAGCTCTTATCTAAAACATCCCATGACGTACAAAAATTATTTGTGAGAGAGAAGCTGATTTCAGATTAAATAAAAAAAAACTCTTCTTCACTGACTTTTTAGTGTGTGGGGGGTATTAAAATGTTCATATAGAAGAGAGAGATTTGACAAAGGTGGGTTGAAATCAATAATAAAACTGGTTAATAATATCACTGTACAGTAGTTTGTATCGTTTATACAAATGATAAGAAATGTTCTCTGTGTTTTACAGGAAACCACGTCGGCTTCCAGTCTTATCTTCCTTATGGACAGTTCTCAACCACAATGACATTAGGAAGTCACAAACGAAAGCGACGAAACAGAACAATTTTCACTGAAGAACAACTAGAACAATTAGAAGCAGCTTTTGATAAAACTCATTATCCAGATGTGCTTCTGAGGGAGGAGTTAGCCATGAGGATTGATCTTAAGGAGGAGAGGGTAGAAGTGAGTTATATTTTGGTTCCGAAACATACTCCTAAGGGATGAGCTAGCCATGAGGATTGATCTTAAGGAGGAGAGGGTAGAAGTGAGTTATATTTTGGTTCCAAAACATACTCCTAAGGGAGGAGCTAGCCATGAGGATTGATCTTAAGGAGGAGAAAGTAGAAATGAATTACCTTTTGGTTCTAAAACAACCTCCTTAGGGAGGGATTAGTCGTGAAGGTTAATTTTTAGGGTGGGAGATTAGAAGTAAATTAAAGTTAAGTATTGAAACATAAACATTGAGGAGGGCTTAGACTTAAGGGTTGAATGTATGAGGAGAGGGAGTAGTTATGAGCTAAACTGAGGTTTCAAAAACACAATTCTTAGGCAGAAGATACTAACAGTAATGGTTGTTTTTGACGAAAATAAGATAAATATTCGATAAATATTGGTTCTAAAATATGTTCAAAGGATAATCCTCCCATGCTCGAGGGATTAATGAAAAAGGATAGCATTGATCTGTATATATGGGTTTTAAAATAAATGTGGGAATATTTATTTAAGAGGAAATGGTGAAAATGAATTTAAAATCAGATATAACGTAATACATTCGAGGAATGAACTAGATATGTAGGTTGACCCAAACGAAAAAATATTGGAAATGGGATAGATTAAGATTTTAAAACACGTAGAAAGAAGCAAATTTTGTTTTATTTTATTAAACACTAGGAGAAGAGAGAAATAATAATATACAATTAAATTTTAAGTCATACTCCTAGATATGATGGTTTATCTTACAGACGAGAGTGTAAAAAGCGAGTTAAGATTACATTTAAAAACACGTTCTTTACAGGAATAAACAATTCATGAGGTTTGATCGTATGTTTGTACGTGACCGAAATAAGTAAATAAAAATAACTAGATTAATGAATTACATAAAATGTTTGACTCTGAATATGCATTTCTTGACTGCAATTTTGTTTTTTAAAGGTTTTACAGTATATGATGATGCAACATGAGTTATGCAACGAAACATACAATACATTCTAGTTCTACTAATGAGCCTTTGCAAGAATTTTGATTCCTATTATAAAATAAAGTGTAAAAAGAAGCCCCTTTTTACCTCAAGTACGCTCAAATGGTCTTAACATATCATTCAGAATACTGATTCATAAATTTAAAAAATATACACAGTTCTTATTGAAAATAGTCTTAGCTGAAATGTATACCATTTTGTTTGAATTAAGTAATTTTTGGAAGTTCAAATGAACATGAAAATATTAAATGAAGTCAAGACCTATACAATTATGTACTAATGTTAAAGTCCCCCGCTAGTACAGCGATAAGTCTACGGATTTACAACGCCAAAATCAGGGGTTCGATTACCCTCGGTGGGCTCACCAGATAGCTTGATGTGGCTTTGCTATCCAAAACACACACTAATGTTAAAGATTTTAGAGTTCATATGAGGACTAATTTAAAAGTTGCATGTATTTAAGAATGGGTGTTTGTTCAGAAATTTGTTATACAGTATACAAACAAGCAATTGTTTTCTTAAACAGGTATGGTTTAAGAACAGAAGAGCTAAATGGCGCAAACAACAGCGAGAGGAACAAGAGCGACATCTGACTCAAGATCACAAACTAGAAAACGATGAAGACCCGGACACAAGGAAAGACACAACAACAATCCTTAACTTGTCTACTAACGATCACGACCAGGAAAATTTGATAACCGAAACGTCAGATCAGAACTCAAATGAAAGTGTGGATTCTGTAACAAAAAAAGCCAATGTTTCTCGACACAGATGCTTGACCAGTATCCACCCAAAATGTGTGGAGGATGCCAAACGCAGTTGTTCAGATTTTCATTCTGATAGCCATGGTTTTCTTGGTCAGTACTGTACAATCAGTAAGTGTTGTAGTCAAAACGTTGTTGAAGACGATTCTTTGTTAAAAGTGAGTGAACGTGAATGTACAGATACTATTGAGACTCTCCCATATTTTAAACGTCAAAACGTAACACTAAAGACAGAAAATTGGCATGATGTATAGTTAGTTTTCGTAATTGAACATAACGTTTTCAGAGTTTTCTAAATGCTTTCAAACTTTTTGATCAGAATTTGTTCTTTTTTAAGGTACTGCCAGTAATTCCGTTTATGAAACAACGAGGAAATATAGCTATGAAAATATAATAATTGATGGTACAAGATTGCCGTTTTATAAATGTCAAAGAAATGATTAGTCAGTGGAGCTTCTTTCTTACTGACAAACATTTATAAACTCCTGTAAATCTCTTTATCGACTGTGTTATTTATTAACGTTGAATTTTGGTATCTTTACAGCCAGTTAGATGACTCAGGATTAAATAAAATGGTAAAACTTACATGTTGTAACTAAGTAGTCAAGTTTAAAGTTCTTTTCGTGTCAGGTATTAAAGATCAACTATAGATTTGGCCCATTTAAGTCATCTTTACCTTTTTTCTGTCCAAAAGTATAAGACAGATATTGAGCACTTTCGTATTTCCAAGTGTAATTTCAGTGACTTTTTATATATATATAAATACACTGTAATTACACACTTGCATTAAACAGGTCAAATTAACACAGTATTACCACATGTAGCAATACTATAGAAATCAGCTTCAAAGGCAGTTTCATGGAGAATGATGCTATACCATTTGTCAGAGAGAAGTTGCATCCTAAGTTTGTATTTTAGCTCTAAAAACTTATATATATATAACAGATTAATAATCATTTGATTGCAACATCTAAGCTACTTTAACCGATCTATGAGTCCGCATAAAAAGCTTTAAAAACAAAATAATATCTTGTTATGTATTACTCAATTTGACCAAAAGCTTGAAAAAATATTTTAAAATATTCGAATTGGAGCATTATATGTTCAAAAATGAAACATTTACGACTGAAGTGCAAATACCGAATTGTACTTTTTATTTATCAAATAGAAGAGTGAATAGATGTTGTGCAATTTTGAGTAACAAAAAATGGAATAAAGCGTGTAATAGAAAAATCTACTCTAGTATTAGAGTTTTACATAATAAAGGTTAAAAAAGAGATAAAATCATATCAACTTCCTTTTCTCGTCACAAATATTCGTTATTTTCTTCTACAGAAATAACTATCATAAGCAAACGTAGCATCAACTTGTGACTAGTTTAAACAAACAACACAGTGTTGTAAGGTATCGTAGCAACATAATTATTTCAGTATTTCACAATACATTCTACGTTTACTGTTATTAACTACACCGTTTAAAGTTCTCTGCAATTTGACATTTTTAGTGGAATGTTCGATGAAAACTGAAAACTTTCTTTAATATTTATACGCAAAAAAAGAGCCCTCTTGCTAAACTAATTCAAAACGAAGTGAGAAAACGTAAGTTAGGTTCTATTCAAAAAACATATTCCTGGAGTTTAAAATGTACCAACCTAAAACTTTGACCTTGTCATTCTCAGAACCCCATTAATTTCTTAAATTATTTATACCCACGAAGTACGTAATGATTTTATTTATTTTTACCTTTTATTGGGTTGAGGAATAATTCGTGAGCGTTTTTTCAAGTTAAATAAATATATTCATAAATGAAACCCTTTCGCAAAATATTTCATGTCATTTGGTAGATAATTTTTTGCTCTAATAGATGGTGTGTTTGATTTTCATATGTCTTTAATTTTTGCTTTCATTTTCAGCTCATTAAATGGAATGTCAAGTGGACAAAATCGAGCATTTTCGACACCATCTGCTTTTCGCATTTAATTTCTTGCAATTTCGTTTAAAACAATGCATACTATATACCTAGGTATTACATGAAATAAAGTATCATAATAAATGTTTTGGGTGTAATGTGTTCATGCATTGAAGTATTGTATAGTCTTGCATGTAATACTTGAATGAAATTATTTAAAAACGCTCACGAATTATTCCTCAACCTAATAGCTCATAAATACTTACGCAGTTATGTTTTATATTGTCTGTTACCATGGCATATAACGTATACCGTGCTATACATTGTTATATCTACGCTATGCTCTTCATCTTTTACGTTGCCATCTTATACATTTAACACCGTACTATACATTGTATGAGATACCAACTTTCGTAGCGACATTATTCATTGTTTGTGTAGACATATTAAATGTTTACACCATGCTATATGTACATTGTTTCTGTTAACATCTTATTTCTACACACATCTTACATTATATTATTTGTATTGATGGCCTACACCGTGTTACATATATTATTGTAAGCTATATTTCCATTGTTTTAAATTAGATGTGTAATAGAGGACGCACAACGTTAAGATCGAGTGTATTAATAAATGTAATCCTTGAGTGCATGGAACAATGACGTCAGAAATCTAATCATTTTGAATAATATCTAGGCAAGGGTACAGTAGTTGTAAATACGAGTAAACAGTGAGGCTAATGTCAATGTTAAAGCGAAGTATCGGATGTGAAGTATTCATAAAAGTTAACGCATGATTTAGATCAGTGCTGTTTCACGAGTATATTGAGCATTTTAGGCTAATTGACTAGTTAGCAAAAAATTATGATATTTAGTTACTGGATGAGTTATGTGTTTTTTTATCAGTCAAACCAAGCAAGTTAGGTGCACTGACCATAATTGAAAGTGAAAACGTTATTTGAACTTAATTTAGACCTACATGAACGTAATCTACATGTAGAAATGTTTTAGAAGAAATAAACGACTGTTATCGTTACGAGAACTGGACTTCGTATTACTTTCACCAAAAACGTAAAAGGATAGAAGTGACTGAATACGTTGCAACAATATACGTTGTTGTGTTGACATCTCATACGTGCATCATGCTACACATTGTTTGTGTCGTCGTCTTATTTAAACACCTAAACCGTGTATTATATTATTTTTTTCGCATCTTTTATACCCACAAGTATTTGGTAACATCATTGTTATATACTTACACCATGTAATGTATTGTATGTGATTTGTCATTTCACATACATATATACTCAGTTATGTAATTTTTATGTTAACCTTTGACATCATTGACAACGATAATATTGTCTTCCTATACACTTATTGAATATACCCATATAGTATACGCCAGCTATAAAAAGCCTAAAAACCCTATTGTTCTGTACTTTCAAACCCCTATAAAAATTCCCCAGCGTGTGAATCATATAATAAGTAAAACATTAACAAGTTAAATTATTTAGGTATTAAAACCGTAACATTTTTTCAAAAACTACAAGCGCCTATAGGATTATTACTTTCTATTATCTGAACGTAAATTCATCAATATTTTTAGTCCATTTTAAGATTGATGTTATCTTTTAAATACAATAATAACGTTAACTTTATGAACTGTTTCAAAACTACAAGCAGCGCTTATTCCCTTGTTAGACATAATCATTCGGAGCACGGGTATTTAAACCGGGAGCATACAGTTAGGTTAAATGAACAGTTCCGAAACATGTAAAAGTAACCTTAATATAAGAAAGAAAAATGAAAACTACACAATGAAAAAAATTATATATATATATATAAATTGTAATGAGAGAAGTTTGGATCTGTTTCCGCACAATGAACTATTTGTAACGTATCTATCGCGAGGATCGAGTCCATAAATCTTAGCACTATAAGCATTAAATGCTTATAATGCTAGGATTTATGCTTCTGTAAAACTACCGAACTACCAAGGATTATGATGAGAAATGTTGTTGTTTTAACTACATAATGGAAAATCTTTGTTTTGACTACTGCGGAGAATCGAACCTTTGATTTTAGTGTTATAAGTCTTTAAACTTACTCTTGGCTTACCGGACAATGGAAGAAGCACTAATGTTGAAACATTAAGAAAAATAAACCACCAGTAGTGTTATTAAAGAAAGTTTCCACTTAGCGCGAGTCTTCTTTTTTTTTAACAGTAGGTGAAATACAGAATTTTCATAGTATTGAACCATTGAGTTTACAGATCAGTACTGAGATCTGTGTAACACTGAACTATTAATTAGATTAATAATGAGTTTAGAGATCAATAATGGAATTTCTCTAACAATTAACTGTTGAATTTACAGATCAGAACTGGGATTTGTATGACACTGAGCGACTAAGTTTACAGATCAGTACTAGGATTTGTATAACACTGAGCAATTGAGTTTACAGATCAGTACTGGGATTTGTATAACAATGACTATTGAGTTTACAGATCAGTACTGGGATTTGTATAACAATGACTATTGAGTTTACAGATCAATACTAGGATTTGTATAACAATGAGCTAGTGAGTTTATAGATCACTAATGCTTTGTTTAAAACAAAATAATTGATAAAAATAATGCTAAAACGGGTTATTAACAGAACTTAGCATTAAAATTTCACCTCCATAAAATATAGGAATGTTTCAAATGTAAGTAACAGTTAAGGGATTGGAGAAAAACTACGTAAGTGGACGCATATTGTTTGAACTTTGTACCGATAGAGTTGAGAACAGACTTGAACGTGGAGACATTTATCATAAATTATTTTTTTCATGAATGCAGTTTACTTGATAAAATGTGTTTTTTTTATCTGTACGAAGGGAAAATGTTTCTTTAATTTACATTAACACAGTGTTGGATAGAAAAGTATACTTTTTTGAATCAGGTAAAATCTACAAAATGCTATGAGAAAAGAGCATCCAACCATCTACCTGTGTATCCGAGCCATAACGATATAACAAAATATTTGTAGAAAGGCAAGAATTAGATTTGTTACAAACTGGCTGAAAAAGGTATTTCTGAAATCTAATTTCCTTTTTACTAAACGAGATGAACAATACAAAGTGAACGGAAGCATTGTTTTGGCTTCAGCATCTGTGGAAAACGATTGATATGTTGTAAAAACCCTGACTTGGATTTTCATCCCTATCGTAATAATAAAGTTCGTGTTACCGGATCCAGAGAATTAGTTTTATCAAGTCTACATCCCAGGGCTTCCATCCTGGCTCGTGCCACACGTTTAATCAATTCGACGATGGTTATCATCAGGAGAATGGTGCAGTGAAACCCGAGAAGACTCTCAACTTCTGGTTTGTGACTAAAGTGATCACAGGGACCACATGATCGCACTTGTTGGGCATCACTCATAATACTGTTTACAAGCGTCAACTGTAAGCGCACAACATTAATTTTATACAAATTCATGAATTACAGTGGTTGAATAAAAAAAGTACCCCCCTCCTGAAAATGTTAGTAATTTATATCTTTTATAAAATTCCAGAAAAACATGTAAAACTATTTTTTTTTGAGAACGCACTAGATCAGATCTGTTCAAATATGAACTCAAATCCTAATTTTAGCACTGGCTTTCGTAAATACAGAACTTTTCATGATTTTAGCTACATATTATCTTAAAAACGTGTTGAGTTTCTACTTTAGCTTCTTAGATTTTCTTATTACAATTAGCCTACAAAATTATCAAATAAATTTCTCTACAATGATCGACATATCAAAATAATACAAACCCGTTTCACAAGTTAATATTTAGTCGGCATTTCCTTGATTTCAGTCCTACTTCACATTGATGTGGCATGCTTTCATTGAGTTTGTGCAGATATTCCAGGGTGAGTGACTGTCACCCTTCTTTGAGTACTTCAGAAAGTTCATCTACTGTGTTTGGCTTGTAATCTTTCATTAATCGGTTTAACTCAGCCCATCAATTTTAAATTGGATTGATATCAGGTGATTGACCTGGCCATTTCATAAAATTATCTCATTTCTACGATATATTTTAACAACTCCACAATTGCAGATAAACTTGTTTGATCACTTTGTAGCTAATTATAACAAGATCTAAAAAACTACAGCAGGTGCATAGCACTTTTTATGAGAAAATGTAACTAAAGTCATGAAAGTTTAAGTGTTTATTAAAATCAGCGTGGGCCTGGCATGGCCAAGCGTGTTAAGGCGTGCGACTTGTAATCTGAGGGTCGTGGGTTCGCATCCCCATCGCGCCAAACATGTTCGCCCTTTCAGCCGTGGGGGCGTTATAATGTGATGGTCAATCCCACTATTCGTTGGTAAAAGAGTAGCCCAAGAGTTGGCGGTGGGTGGTGATGATTAGCTGCCTTCCCTCTAGTCTTACACTGCTAAATTAGGGACGGCTAGCACAGATAGCCCTCGAGTAGCTTTGTGCGAAGTTCAAAACAAACAAACAAACAAACAAACAAACAAACAAAGTCAGCGTTAAAATTAGAATTTGAAATAATATTTGAACAGTTCTCATAGAATGCATTATAAAAACACAGTTTTAAATATTTTTCTGTTATCTGAATAAATATGACAAAAATAACAACACTTCAAAGGGGGAAAACTTTTATTGTCCACCCTCTGTGTATATTATACATTTATAAAGGTTAGTGAACTGTTATCAGACCACTGAAAACTATTTATTTACTTTTTGTAAAGAGCGTTGATGAAGAATACGCTTAACTATCCACAATAATATACGATCACATGATTATTTTTGTGAGTAAATCATTCTGAGCGATGATTGGAAGACTTGAGATCTTATGTCTAACGAAGTGCAGAAATGTACATCTTTCGAAGTATTGTGAATATTTGTGTTACAAACTGATGAGATCTTAGGTGCTGCGAAGTGCTGTGACTGTGTTACGGTGTCTGTTTATCTGAATGAGAAAAAAGACGACAAAGAATCAAGATGGTACATTGTAAAAAAATGTCTAAATAAAATTTAGTTGATCTACATAATATTGATGGTATAACTATGGTTATTTCTTATCATGGTTAAAAAATACGTAAGTCCTTTAAACCAGCGCATATGCAATATGAACTGCAACCAAATGGCGTTATGTATTGTGAGGTTTACGTGAAAAATCAAATATCTTCAGGTGAAGGCGTGACACGATTGTGTGTCAGGAATTAAGCACAATGAACTATCTGTGCTCTTCCCTCAAAGGGTATCGAAACCCGGTTTCTAGCTGTATGGGTCTGCAGACATTCCATCGTACAACTGAGGGGCAAAGCGTAACATAAGTTATAAGACCATTTGACGTATGTTTTCAGTATATTTGCTTAGCATTAATGATTTGAGGTGTTTTGTTTTTGATATTTCATTGAATGATGTGCACTTATGACTATAATAATTATATCATTTTAAAAATGGTAACATTTCATTGTTTATTCATTCATTTTTCAGGGTTATATCAAGTGCTGATTTATGATTATGGGATAATTTCAAACTTCTTGCAGAGATAATAAATAATTTCCCACGTGTTTTGCCTCATTTAGCTTTAGAATATTAACAATACCAGAAAAATAATTTTATGAGAAAACAAGTCTGTTTATGATTTGTAATATCTGAAGAAAAATATTAAAATATATGAAAAATCGCAAATTATATCTTTAGTATTTAGCACATAAAATGTAATACAGAAGTTTTAAATGATTCAGTCTTATGTCACCAATTTTTTGTAATGTTTTATTACGTGTTTATCCTTTAATTTGTAAGACAAAATTAAATTTGTAACTACTATTTTTACTCATGTTAATTTGCTCTAAATTAAATGGTATTGGAAACACACGTAATCCACATGTGAAATACTTTATAGTCAACCCATGCTACAGAACTGGTGAGGTGAAACTTTATCCAACGTTTTTCTGCTATATGATGCACATTAAACTTACAATATTTCTCGTAACTTTCTGTGGTACTGGTATTTATACAAAAGTACTATTTTCTGTTGAAGTTTTGTTTTTTCGTCTAATAGTGATAAGTTTTAGCCGTTAATGTATGTTTTACAATTTGATTTATGTGCTTCTTAAAAAGGGAAAGAAGTCGTTAAACCTTTAGAATGAGTGTTTTTAGTGCTTTCTTATACTGGGTGGAGATTTTTGGCAAGGCTTAAGGAGTGTTATTTGGACAATAGATTTATATGTACGTATAGCTGGCATATCAATTTATATACAACACTGGCGGATTTTTTGAATTAATGAAAATGTAATACAAATATTGATTTATTGTTGACAATTTTCTTTCATATTCCTAATTAGTTATCCTTTAAATTTAATTATTAGTGTCTTTTTTTCTTGTAGGTGTTTTGTAAATAATAAATGCAAGAAGAGAAATAAGGTTGGAAGAAAAAACATAAGGTCTCATCACTGACAATTTTATTATATGCATTACTTTAGTACGTTCAGTCAGCTCAGAAAACACATTTTAATATATAATTTAAGTGAATTAAAAACACTTTCTCAAACATTAGTATAATTAATAATAATTTACAAAGTTTATTATGCTTTGTTAGCTCGCAATTTCCTAAATAATACTTGGTAATACTTGAATAAGAGAGATAGAAGGAAGGAAATACTTCACGGATGTTTTATATCTAGACTAGTACTGACAACTTCAGTTCTCATAATAAAAACAAGAAAACTTGCACTGCCCATACAAGTTGTAATACAAAGAGCAGAGAAAGATAATTTACCGGCAAACAATCAACTTAAGCTAGTATGTGATTATCCAAGTTAAAAGGAATCTGTTGTAAATGTTAAGTTGGTATAGATATTTATATGTGGAGAAATGAGGATAATTATAGAATAAATAGTATATACAGATAATTAATTAAACTGCTTTCCTATACAACTTAAGGTTGAAATAGTATTTTATACTTCCAAGACAATGTTAATATAATTTTTTAACAAAATACATTTGTCATTTATAGTTTTTACATTTTATGGCATACTATAAAAATTACAGTAAACTACTAGAAATTGGGCAGCTTGTAATTTATCGTAATGTTTTACAGATTGTAAATTGTGAGCATGTTTGTAGATGCGTGGGTTTGTCTCTCCATTCCCATTAAAATGATGGTTAGTCGTGTGAATACAGCTCTATATCTGGAACATGACGTGTGTTTGTTCCTTTATTTGCTTAAACTTGAGAGATGATAGCACAATAATAAAGTATTAAAACCCTGTAATTGAGGCCAACAATTATAGGCTAAAATATGAATAAAACCTTAGATATCTGTAAGTTAGGCCAACAACTATAAGCTCAACTATGAATAGAATACTAGATCTCTGTAAGGCCAACAACTGTAGGCTATAGTACGACTGATCTCTTTTTGTATTTTTTACATAATATTGTGTCAAGAAATTAGATGATTGTAAAGTATCAGTAATTTTAAGATTCAAGATACTATCTGTCTGTCACTTTAAAAGTATTCATAAAGTTTGTACAATTGCATTTTTACAGGAGATGAAACAAAATAAGGAAAATTTTAATATTAATCTTATAGATTTATCCGCAATTAGAACACGTAAAACTTGAAGATAACTTGACTTTATAAACATAAGATACTTGATTAAATAAACCATAACACATACACTATTCAAATGTTATGTAATTCTCACAGCGAAAGTGACAGTCTCGTGTTGTTTTGAAACGCCTGTAAGGTGTTTGTATTTGTCGCAAGGAAAACGAACATATTATGTTGCTTGTCTCTCTCTCTCGGTGTTTGGGTATGATATGTTCATACCCTGGAGGGTCAGGTTCTCTTTGACCTCTTCCTCCTGTTTTTTTTTTTTGTTTTGTTTCTGAATTTCGCGCAAAGCTACATGAGGGCTATCTGCACTAGCCGACCCTAATTTAGCAGTGTGAGACTAGAGGGAAAACATCTAGTCATCACCACCCACCGCCGACTCTTGGGCTATTCTTTTACCAACGAATAATGGGATAGACTGTCACATTATAACGCCCTACGGCTGAAAGGGCAAGTATGTTTAGTGCGACGGGAATTCGAACCCGTGACCCTCAGATTATGGATCGAACACCTTAGTACACCTGGCCATGCCGGGCATTGTTGTTTGTCACGTACCGTTATCAATACCCATAAAGTGTTGTGTAATTATCACTGCGAAAGCGACTGTATTACATCACTTGATACCTGTTGTTTTCCACTGAACTTGGTATACTATATCACTTTCTATTAAGTAAAATGTTGTGTGTTTGATACCATAAAAGCGAGTATATCAAGTGATTTGACATGCACTGTTTTCTACGCACACATACACAACTATTTTACCTTGTATAAGGAAAGGAACTGTGTATTTATCACAGGAAAAATACGTGTGTCGTATTGCTTTCCGCTGAACTTGGTGTAGTATTTTTCCTTATAACTTGAAATATTTTGCAGCTTTTCAAATTTAACTTACAATACAATAACTTGATTATTACGCTTGTTTTAAATACAAAATATTATCTTTAAACAACAGTAATTGAGAGGCACGTTCGTTATCGAGAAATAATTAAAATCTAACGATCATCCAACTTTTCTCTAAATTATTTTGGTTTGGATGCGTTTATAGAACACTTTTGTATAAACGCAGCTTTATGACTTATTAATGCTATTAAAAGAAAGATAAATATGTATATACTTACAGTTTTACAGAAGTATTGCATATCAAAGAGTTCAGCTACGAAAAGAGATGTGTACATTATACTAAAACGATTTTGAATATTTAATTTAGAATGTCACGCGACAAGCACAATTGATATAAAATTGGGATAGAATAGTTTGTACGAGAATTACTTATTGATTGGCATTGTTTGGCTTTTCTTGGCATTGCGATGCATTTGTTTATTTATTTTAGATAAAAACCACACTTGGCTATCTATTGTGGCTACCGTGGGGAATCGAACCCCGAATTTTAACATTGTAAATTCACATACTTGCAGCTTCCAGAAGAGAAATGTAATAACCGCTTCCCAGACAAAATAATCATATATTGATATTACAGAAACGTGTTCAAATCGCGAGTTCAGGATTCTTAAGACAGGGATATTATTTGTATTTAATGCTGTTATAAAAGATTTACAAACACAAAGGTTAGTTGAAAAAGCCGTTTCCGATTCTGCAACAGTATGCTTTGTTTTTTTTTGAATTTCGCAAACAGTATAGCCGTCCCTAATTTAGCAGTGTAAGACAAGCAGTATCACCACCCACCGCCAACTCTTGGGAACTATTCATCTGGATTGAAAGTAATACAGTCACGTCGTACACTTAACCAGTATGCAACATAAGTAAAAGAATATCGATATTACGTACACAACCTGCTTATACGATATTACTTTTTAACTTTTACATACTTCAAACAATTGAAGAATGAATCATGTATTTACGCTATTCCACATATTCCTAAACAGACATACCAGTAAATTCGACACCGAATGATTTATGTGACGTCGGATTGTTGAAGTGGTCGATGGGAAAGTGTCGTCCTCAAACATTAGATGGCTTATGAGGGTGGAGGGTGTTTTCTTATAGCAAAGCCACATTGAGTTATCTGCTGCACCCACCAAAGAGAATCGAACCCCTGATTTTAGTGCTGTAAATCCGGAGACATACCGCAGTATTAGTTGGGGACAGATGACTTATGAACACCATAAGAATTGTTGTACTTTTGACATGGTATCATTGGGTCAGTCTTTAACCGGAAACTACGCTGGAGGATCATGGTCACGAAAGTCTACGGATTTACAACGATAGAATCAGGGGCTCGATTCCTCTCAATGTACACAGCCTGATGTGGCTTGGCTCTAAAACCATCCATACACACACAATTGCTTTACACTTTTTATATCAACATTGCCAACCAGCTAAGACTATTTTTTACCATTGTTGAATTTTTCGCGTTTAATTTTACGCATAAATTTTTTTAAAGTAAATGAACCATAGCATTAACTATGTTGATAAGTGTTACGACATGAAAAGGCTAAATATAAAGCTGCTATGTTTATTTATATTCACATTTAAAGAGACATGTATAAATTCATTTCTAAGCTACTTTAGACATTTAAGACCGACCGATTTTAAGGAGGATCTTGTTGTAATTCTCTTACAATTACAATTGTTAAATAAATAAACAAATATAAATTTTTCTTTTCTTCTTTCATAAGTTGGGCCTTGTGGCAAAAATGAGCTGTCATGCAAAAACAAACATTATTTAAATGAAATATTTGTGAATTTCATAACGTAAATTCTTCAGTCCACAATTTAACACATTGTTTTTGTTCTTTAAAATCCACAATCCTAGACTATGCATTTGTTTCAGTCACAACTGAAATTATGAGAGGTATTCGATAAATGCAAGGAACTTCATAGCTCCCTCTAGAGGCGTCTACATTAAGCTGCTGTCCATAATTTAATCACTTCCAAACTTTTTCACAGTTCCGCAGTCTATTATAATCAGCTTAAACTAGGAAAATGGTCAATGCGCAAGCTTAGAGACATGAAAAGGCAGGGCGATAGGCTATCGCTTTCACACGCTTAATTTTGCTAACAAAATGGCTATATCGCTTGTAGCACGCCACTAATTCTCCGTGGGATGAGGTCACATGGAAGGTCGAGATAGTCGTTGTTGGCAAGCTTCTAACCCTCAGCAGATGGTTATTTACATCATAATGGATACTGGTTTATCTGGCCTTCATTTTCATGATCCGACAGCCCAATCATGCGCTTGATTGAACCACAGCGTGAGCCTTTTTTTGCCAGTAACATCATAGTTGGGTGGCCCGGAAATAGTGCTTTGTCGCTTTTCCATATCACACAGCAATCATTAGTGCTCTCACGGACTCAATAAGCTTTCTTACACTAATAATGTTCGGCTGGATTAGTGCCGCGAATCTGCTTAAAGATATCACGCATTAAATATATTTGTAAGTAGAGAAGATGTACGAAGATTTTGTCGAAATTAACACAACGTACATAGCGATGCCTTAAAGTTACTTCATAGTTCTAGTAACAATTAAAATATTTCGGTTAGTGCTGCAGCTAGAACGAGGTTTTAGGGTTAAGCCAATGGCTCATTATAACTAATTTCAACTATTGTATACGCGAAATTAGCCCAAAAATGAGGGAAAACATCTCATTATCAGCTATTTATAAAACTATTAAATATATTTATTTTTGCTTTTGACTGCTGACTTTCCTTACTGATATAATTTCCAATTTGTAATTTTGGAACTTTTACAATGAAATTAAACCGAAGAACTTAAATTTGGTTTTTATCTACCAAGCATTACTTTACATATTTGGTAGTTAAAAGGTGAAAACATTTAATTTTTAAAGCGTACCACAGTTCAAATTTGTGATTTAGTTTCATTATTAAGTGTACATGAAGCACAGATATATATTTTTTTTCTGGTAAAGGAGACTACTCAAAACACGTTAACATGTTTTAGTATTACAACTATTTTATTTCCCATAAAGGTATTTAACAAATAATCCATTTTTAAGTAGTACAAAAATTTTATGAATAAAGATGTGAAGGTTTTTTTTATTGATTTGACGTTTGAAACGAGTAAAGCCATCTTAACGACAAAAGTATTAGTTACAAGAATCGTTGGATATCGTGTTCTCATATTTTATTTTCTATTGTGTCTTTTACCAGTTGTATTGTACCGCTTTGGTTTTCTTGTTTATAAACGAAAATAGTTTGCATAATACTTTTTATTAGAATATTATTCTTGCATATGCTGGCAAAATAATGCACTTCCCTTATCTTTCTTTTCCAATTGGAACTAGAACTTGAAATAAATTAAAAATTCATTCTTGAGTTGCAAGATAACTCGTTGCATACACTTTCTTTGTTAGTTACATTCTTCAATGATGTCCAGAATTATAACTGCAAATTATTTGAACATTACTTTTCAGTAATCTTTGTTTGCAATTGAGCACAAAGCTACACAATGGGCTACCCGTGCTCGGGTACTTATATTAATTTACTTACACTTGTGAATTACAATGCCACATACTCATGTCTACAACCCGACATCACGATAACCATTATATCATGACTTTTAGTCAGCGACATCTATATACATTTCTGTATTAGTTGACCATGAGGCAAAGTATTAAGTCTTCATGTTAAGCAATGCTAAAGATTATAAAACAACTTTACTAAACTAGATATGGTTCTTTCTTAATCGAGCTTTAGTAAATAAATAAATTGCTTTGGAATGGATAAATTAAAGTCCAGTTAATATTGAAATGTTCGGAAAGTATTATTATAGAAAACAAATGCAATGGTCTATTTTTCAAGTTACAAAAATGGCGCATTCGAATTTTCCACCATTTAAGTTCCAAATAAATTAAAACGATCGTTACTTTTGAATAGCAAGCATCTCTT
This sequence comes from Tachypleus tridentatus, assembly GCF_004210375.1. Taxonomy (NCBI): domain Eukaryota; kingdom Metazoa; phylum Arthropoda; class Merostomata; order Xiphosura; family Limulidae; genus Tachypleus; species Tachypleus tridentatus. The sequence continues at coordinate 79,310,958 of NC_134832.1, read as the reverse complement.
GACTAAAGAGATGCCTTTATAAATAAATAGCATAAAAGGTCAGTGGCTTCTGTCTTACTGTGTTTAATGTTTCAAAAGTACATCTACTCATATAAACACATCTTTCGTATATTTTTAAGTTTTATTTTGCCTTAGATTGGACATCCACATAACTGATGGATGTGTTTGAGAGTCATATCAAACGTTGTGCATATTTTAATATTAAGGACTTTTTTTCGTATGATATAATCCTTTATTCAGTTGTTATTAAACAAAATGTATCTTCAATATCAGATCCCATTATAAGATAATTTTGCTACAACACCAGTCTATTATGACCAAATGTTTTTCTGTAAGACTTTATACTCAACTAATGAAACAGTTTCATTAGATTATTTCATTCGCATTTAACAATAATAAAGCAGAGCATAAATAAGTTGTTCTTTTTCATCACATTACTTTCTTTGAATAAAAGATGCACATACACATCTCAGTAAAATATACCACTTTTCATATAGAATTGAAATTCATAAAAAGAGAACCTAGAAAAACTGGTCCTTACTTGCTTTCGATATGATTATTTTTCATGTTCTTATTACAAAGTCAAATATATTTTTATGTCTGTATGGAAGCCAACTTTACAGTTTTTGTCTGTTTCTGCTAGATGTTTTAGCGCTAAAATATTTTGGTTAACTGTTGTTAATATAATATATGACCTTCAAATAGGCGCAAAATAAAACAAATTAGAATATAAATTGATTGTAACAAACAACAAATCAAGTTGTCAAATCATATTTTATACCTCTAAGTTACATTGCAAAATGTTATAAATAATAAACAATAGACCTTTTATAATTTTCCAAATGAATAAGAACAGCATTATATAAAACTATATGTATTAAGTAACTAGATAAAAATAGTGGTGATTTTAGACCAGTTAATTTTCTCCGTTTAACACCATATACAAAACAGAGAGATTTCATGGTTACCTAAATTCCCTAAACGTTGTAAACAAGATGGTGGCCCAAATCCACTGAAATATTCTTTTTTATTTTTTACGAAGGTTAAGAAGCTCGTTGTTCATGTTATTGTCGACGTGGGAGGTGGCGGGTTAGGGCTAACGCTGAAATAAGCAGATTTCTGTCATGTGCATGTGTAAGCGGGGATTAACAGAGCTCAATGTCGCGAACACTATGCGGCTTTTGTGTCGGTTGATCGCCGCTTTCCTCCCGATTTACTCTTGTCAAAGGGCGGCTACTTTTTCTTGATTGCCGCTTAATCTAACCGCCCTGAAGCAATCCTGACCCCCAATGGCACAGATGGCCAAGTCTAGGCTTCATCTTCCACTAGACAAGAGATTGGTTTGAGGTTTCAAGCATAGGCCGATTACAGAATATCTAAGCTCTGTTATAGATTGGCTAATGGCGCTCACCTGCCCGATTTGAGCCTGCTGCGGTCAATATTTGTATTTTAATTTTCTCAGACAGTATGGTAGAGGGATTAGAACACACGAAGCTATAATCTTGGTATGCGTCATACCGAAGCTAACAGCGGGCTCAACTGACTTCAGGCGATGTTTTATGAGTTGAACATATATGCATTTATTGTATTGCTGCATACATCTGTGGGCTACTGTACGTTGATTCATACATCGGGAACAAAGAATGAAAAAACAAACAAAAGAAAACGAATGCCAATTAAACAAGAGCGCGGTCCGTTAACTCTCAGAACAACTTACAGCGACAGGCAGATCCATCCGTTCTTCACGAAAGAGACAGAACTACTGAGCCATTCCAAGATCTGTAACGGTTTTAGCCAATAATCCCATTCATCTGATTTAAAGAGTTCTACGACTTCGTAACTTAGTGTATGCAAAACCAAAGAATTCGAATAAAGTACTTGCATGGTGACATACGAAGCTTAGACACATAAAGGTAGCATAGCGATGTACATGTACGGGCAGTTAACTAGGCCTCCTTTTAAGCATGACTGGCCAGAATCATGTGGATTAAGCAATTATGCAGGACCGAACTTAGAAAAAAAAAAATTTAAGGGTGTTTTTATACTTTTTATATGGTATTCTACTACCCATACGATCTACTTCACCTAAGTTTCATAGATATTTTTTTTTTTTTGCAAATATCTAAGTGTGGTTAAAAAGTAAAACTAAGAACCAATATACAGTGTTATTAAAATAGTAAACTAAAAAACAATGGCATTGATAAGCCTGAAAAGTTTTAAACTATTTATTTAAAATGAATCTATTTCTAATTTTATGTCTTACTATACAGATTTTTACTTTTAATTTGTTTGCTGGCCTGGAAAACTTCCCATTTTGCACTGCCTTTAATTCGGCCTATATACATATATATATATATATCAGTTAAGGAAATATAAACTCTAAATTATTGTCATTTAAAAAGGAGTCTCACGATTCAAAAAAATAATAATATATAAAATGTAAGCATTTGATTTATTTCTATAATTATGCAGAGATCAACATCATATGACTCATCGTTAGGACTTTAATTAAAATTATACATAAATATTTCGCTTCTTCATTTTTTTCATTTGTACGCTAGAGTGATATTAAAGGTTTACAGAAATTAAAACAACCACAACGGTAAAATACCCTTTAAAATATTCTTGATGTATCTCAGAACGGTTGGTATGGGTATTAATACTTTTACTAACAAGGAGAGAACAAGGGTGTTTTCTTAAAGCAAAGCTACATCGGGCTATCTGCTGAGCCCACCGAGGGGAATCGAACCCTTAATTTTAGCGTTGTAAACCCGTAAACATATCACTGTCCTAGTGGGGGGCGGAGAGAACAACGTTTTGACCTTCCTAGGTCATCCTCAGAGTAAGAAAAAATATATATCACCAAATAAATTAGAAAATTGAAAACCAAGGGTGTTACAAATGAGGAACCAAAAGTTATACTTAGTACTAACTACCAATCTATTCTGTTGATAAAAAGTCCTTTCGGAAAGAAATTTCTCTTGACTTATTAAGAGAAAATAAATATACTAAATTCTGTAATTTAGTAACAGCATTAAGTGTTTAAAATATAATTTGATCATTGTTCATTAAGTTCTTGTGGCTTTTAGTTAATTATTTATAGTTCCGAGTTCCTTCGCTTATATGTAATTAAAAGTACTTTACTGGATAAGTTGATATTTTTAATAGACAACCCATTTCCTCTTTTAAATTCTAAATAGGCTCTCACAGTTGGTATAGAAATATGAGTTATATACATAATTTTTAGTCAGAAATTTACTTCAGAAATTACCAGGGCAAGAAAGAATTAAACTATTACAGATAGTCGAACCTTACTATATTATACAGAATGAGAAAACTATATACATTTTTTTTTTCGGTTGCCCACAAAGATGGCGGGCGTTGATCATGATTTGTGTATCCTTGTCACAAAAACATGGTGTGAACTTTAGGGTCGTGATAAAGTACATAAATTAATTGTGACTAGGATATTTTGAAGCTTAGGAGTCCTTTCAGTCGTGGGGGCGTTATAATGTGACTGTCAATCCCACTATTCGTTGGTAAAAGAGTAGCCCAAGAGTTAGCGGTGGGTGATGATGACTAGTTGCCTTCCCTCTAGTTTTACACTGCTAAATTAGGGACGGCTGGCGCAGATAGCCTTCATGTAACTTTGCACGAAATTCAAACAAACAAGCAAACAAGTTTAGGAAGTTTCAGCAGTATGAAAATGCAAGTTATATGAAAGGATTCGACTTAGTTATTAAGTCAGCCAATGAAGGACCAGAGTAGTGAGAAAGAGACGTAGGCACATAATAAAATAGGAAGAATGTCAACTTTTATGGCGCATTTGTCAAGTTAGCCTTATCGTTAGCTAAGGTGAACTTATACAAGTTATTGTCAAAGAAATAAAACGCTTGCATTATCATTAAGTCGACTGAACTTTGTATAGTTTGTATTGGTATTCTACTGAGCAATCCAAATGAACCAGCCCAACAAAAGAAACTCTTACAACTCTACTGTTTTAACCTTTCTTGTGTGTGAATAGATCATAAACTATATTAATATATAGTATTCAGTTAATTATCATGAGTTTTGTTTCGCTCTGCTATTTTGAGTTGAGTTATATTATATGATTAGTTTATATTTTATCTTTAAGATTTTATGCTTTTTATTTGCTTCTGTGTCTTTGGATTATTTAATATTTAACGTATTTCATCCTTTAGTATATCGCCTTCTAATATTATACAATTAAGGTTAAAGTTTATTTGCTTCTTGTAAAGAGCAAACCTATGGAAAAGACTATTTGTATTGTGCCAACTGCGGGTATCGGGTAACTATTTTTACAGAGTTTTCGCAGAGCCACCGAGAGGAGGGGGCATAATGTTAATATGCTCGCTGTCGCATAATAAAATGAGTATAAAAAAATTAAACATTCAACAGGACCCAAGGAGCAGTCACAGTGTCCTAAACTCATATGTTACAAGAAAAGTCTGGCTTTGAAACATAATATTGTCTGTGACTGATGGGGCACATTACAGCCAACATGTTAAAGAGTAACTCTTTACTCTTTAGCAATTTCGCTGTAATGTGTAGCTTTTTAGCTCATTGGTTGAGTACAATTACGTTTTGTATCAATTTTTTTGTATAGTGTGTTGATACCTAAGTGAGATAGATATTTCGAAGTAATATTTAAATCGAAGAGCATTGATATAAAATTAATATTACAATTTTTGTTTGTTTACTAAGATTGATAAGAAATTTCAAATGTGAGGAAGAGAATCAGTACAGCGTTTAAAAGTTGTCAGATCTTATATTTCTATGACTGGAAAAAAGAAAATGTCTTTATTCAAATATATTTAAGAATCGTCTTTATTTATTTATTCATTTTTTGCTAGTGTTCTGCAAATAGTTACGCCCTTGTGAACAGGGTGTAAGTATTCGTAAACTTGTTTTTAATCCTTGGTTCATGGTAATGTTACATTCAAGAGAACTTCTACTAATCTTATTAAGCTTTCGTATCACCTCTTTCCTAGGTTATGGGTCTTGTCTAAGCGAAGAGTGGAGTTGACATGTGTACAAGATAGTAATAATAGAGTATAAATATTACCTTGAATATGTATCATGCTAGTTACCATTGATACAGGTAGTTTTGGATTATGGGATACCTCACTAGGATTTTGGTCTGACTTAAAAGTGTGTGGTGTGGATATAATCCTTTCTGTCTTTGTCGAGCAAAGACGTACTTTTCACTTATGATTTCAGTACTGAAATCAGCAAACTATATATTTATAAACCAAGTATATTTAAAAAAAAAATTGTTTGTACATTCATGTTTGAATTTTTCGTTTCCTCTTTGTATGCAATACGTGTTTCTAAAAGTAAGTCATTCTAAATCTCTCATATTGCGGATTTAATATCTACTCAATTAAAATACTCAAACGATGAACTTCAAGCACAACAGTTTAAACTTTTATTCCGAGACCGTCAAAGATTTCAAAACAGACACACTACATGTTTAACGTACAATCACGTAATCATCAGGAGGTAAAATCAGAAACATAATTGAAACTACATACATCAAAACCATTAGTCATGTGACACAATATTATTACTTAATTAACACAGAACATCATTGTTAATCGTTTGGGTGCTACAATTATTTGTTTACACAAACATCTCGAACACTTATCCTTTTAATACCTGCCTGTTGTTTTCAGTTTTACATGCAATACCACATAAGTTTTGTCATACTAGTGTAGTTTTAGGCTCTCTCAAGTCAGAAACGCCGTAAGTTAATAGTTTGCAACCCTTCTCTCGGTGGCTCAGCGGCAAGTCAGTAGGTTTATAGTGTACAAATAGCCTATTGTGCAGTGACTTGCTTAACAAGAAACAAACATACATACAATTTCTAAATTTAAAGTTTGTCAAGGTTGTCAAAGGCCTTGAATATCAAACATGCGACTCATTAAAGAGACGAAGTCATCAGTAGACTACATGCAGTTAGTAAGAAATAAGATCTACTATATAAAAATATAACAACAGATCATTTAAACTCAATTGACTTATAAGCATTCTTTTCAGGACAAATTATCGTATATGTAACAACACTGATTTAGTTATTACTATATATTTATTTCGTATCCATTAATTATATCATTTGAATATATGGAAATCATAACATGTGACAGTTGGATATAGTTTATAAACTATATAAGATCTTACCTACTAAATTGGAATGAAGATAATTCATTTAAAAGTTAATACAATAAAATTATAAACTGCGATACTTATAGTATGTGTAGTTTTGTTAAGTATATGTGCTGGTATATTGGGCTATGATGAAATGTTAGTTTTGTATAATAGTATTGAATTGTATAATTCATATTACCAAAACCTTTGAAATAATCGCTTGATATGTAATGAAATATCCTTATTTATGTTCATTTGGAAAAATAATAAGTTTGAATAAAAGATATAGAAATAGAGTTTGTTTTCAAACATGAAAGCTTAATTTTAGTTGTTAAGATAAAATTATTTCGTGTCCTTTAATTATAGTTTTGGAGTCTATGAAAATAATGACATCAGACAATTAAACTGATCTTTTGATCAGTTGTTTATTATTGCTCACAAATTAAATAACACTAAAGGTGCTGAGTTGGAATAAGAGTAACTTGTATGAAAGTTAAAAGTTAATGCAATAAAATTATAAACTATGATGCCTGTTGTGCCTGAAGATTTGATCGAGAACTTTTCATTATGTTATATCAATAATAGTGCTTCTCAATGGCACAGTGATATGTCTACAGACTCACATCATTAGAAGCCGGGTTTCGATGCCTGTGATGGGCAGAGTAAAGATACTCAAGCTTTGTGCTTGATTCAAAACAAACATCAATAATAGTTATATATGAAATTAAATCTAGATATTGCTGGCACATTGAGACAATAAGCTCATAATTCTCCATTTATAGAAACGCTACTCTTTTTAACACTGTCTGCATGTGTGTGACCACATGATAACCTTTGTAGTTCCTCACAGTCAAAGTTTATCGAGCTTGAAAGTGATCACAACGTCATACAGTCTCAAGGTCTATGGAAGTAGAAATTTTAGTGTTCAAGTGATTATTCTATTATTCTATTAGAAAACGTATTCATAAAGAGTAAGTTATTCAATTATTATTTAGTTGAAGTAAAATACGCATTTTTGTCAGGATGATAAACATATGTAAAGTAAGTTGTTGGTATAATAACTGCTTCATTCAAATAACTGATAATGTATATATTATAATGATTATCTCGTTGACCTGTGGAAGTGAAACGACAAGTGTTTTAAGGTACCAAGTTTTTAGTAATTATAACATTTTCAGCCCATAGAAACACTATAAATGTAGGTAAGCGAAATGACATATTTTGTTAAAAATATAATTATATGGATAAAAACAAACTATTAAAAGTACACGATGTTTAAATAGGCGTCCCTCTCAGGACATTAATTATGAAAAGTATGCTTAAATATAGAAATTAAAACTATAATCAGAATGTTAAATCAAAATCAGCTATGTATTTTCTTGTCCTTATGAAAAGAAACAACAAATTGAAATATTTTGTCTATAACATAATTATATGAATAAAGACTAACCATTGAAAGAGGACGAATGTATGGTAATTTATTGCATAACATTTATTGGTCCAAATAATGGTGTTTCAGACTTTGTGGAAGAAAATTTAGATGCACATCCTGACGATAGACTTACCCCAATTAACAAAACTACCTTCACCCCTAAACTCCAAAGAAAGTGCTGGAGGCACAATCATGATGATAGTCTTGTTAAAAGAAGCAAGATTACCCTCATCTTTTATCATGGGATAATAATCAAATTTTTGATCATAAAGATCCAGTATTGTCCTACAGGAAAAAGCTTGGCTCATAGGAACTCAATAATATTCTTTAAAAAGATGTTTGTTAACCTGGACAAGAAGTTGTAGATATTCTTCGTCACGAGGTCACAGAGAAACATAAGAAGGCATAGCTGGTAAGAATTCAGCGGCAAAATGGGAATTATATAGACTCTTGATTTATAAGAAATGTAAATATGTTTTGAAGAAAATAGAAAAGTTATGAAATATGCAGTAGACTGTACAAAATATCTAGCAACAAAAATTATTGTCTTCTGAGAGAAGTGTGCAGATGAAGGAAAGTTTCTAAACTTATGTAGATTGTTAGCCAATGCAACCCAAGTGTTTTAGCATATTTAGAGAAAATTATAAATCACGGGAAAGTCAGAAAACCAAAATATCAATAACATTTTTGGCCCAGGCAATGTAAATTTTGTCCACACCGTGAAATGGATCATAGTTCAATATATAATAGTGAAAATAAAGTAACAGCTAAAAGTCCTCCATCATATTCGATGGCAATTTCAGTTTTATAAGAAAGATGTTAATGTATTACAAGTATGATATCTTTAAAACGACGACTATGGTTTGCTTAAACCCGTTAAAAACCTATTGACGTTTTCACTATTGGTGGAATTAATGGTTCTTTGTTGAAAGAAATGATGCTTTAAACTCTGTACAATAAAGCTTCTGAAACATCCTGGATTTTCTGCCAGTGCTATGACGAAAGCAGAAGCATGCAAGGCTAATATGAGGGTATATTCACACTTTTTCATCCGAAATATAACCAAACAATAAGTATGTAGTATCTTATCCACAGGCTGAATATTGTACTTAACACTTTGCCAGCAGTTATTCAGTTATGCAAAATACCCACGGTCTTCATACATGCCCATCAGTAAAACATTGCTCTCAAAAGGTCATATAAAAAGGATAACCTCAAGCATATGTCCATAACTAGTTGAAACATGTATGGAGAAACAATGGAGATAAAGCTTTCAAAGTATAAGAACATCATGAATTCCTTACAAGAGCTGAAAAATGCAAATGATAGAGCTACGATTAATGATGTATTTGGGAGTTTCCTCAAGCTAAATGTCTTCAGAATAGTTATGTAAATGCTTATAACGAAAGCATTGTATGAAACAATAAAACCAGTAGATAACGCAAGGTACATTATTAATTAGGATGCAAAACAGTTTGAATTCCTTCATAATATTCCAACAGATATTCCTATCAATAAGTCAGGATAAAGACGAGTCTTGATGATGGACTGGTCAGGGAGGAGCTATTATTGTGTAAGAAATTATTCAAAATAGAAGTTTTCATAAAGGTACTTTATGAAATCATTCAGCAGCTACAAAGCCAATTTGATAATGATAATATTTTTCATGCAAGAGGAGTATTATTTCACTATATTTAAGCTTCTAAAAGATCATTATATGTTTATGATGGCAACAGATATCGAGTGACTACGCCAGAACTCTGGTTTAGACACAGTGGAAGTGGCAAAGAAGCTGCAAAATTTCTGAGGAGCATACAGAGTTTGTCAAGCAGAAGCTGTAAACTTCGATGTGTTGACACTGAAGATTTTCCTGAGGTAAACAGTGAAGATAAGTTTCAATATTTTGAAGATCCAGCACACCAGTGTTATAAAATCACTGCATCTAGTCATCCAGTTATTCAAACATGTTCTTATTCTACGACATCCATGCACACATGATAGTGTCAAGTGTATCTGCAAAGAGAGTGCACTGAGCAAACTCAGAATTGTAAAATAAAACAGCTCCTATCAACCATGACTGATGATGTATTGTCGTCACTGCTTATTCTAGTAGTAAAAAACGACATTCTGTTCAAAGCTGAAACAAAATACATATTCAATGAGATGTCTAGTTCATATCTTTAAGAAAATGTTAAACTTATTTTTTATCAAGCCTGTCACTATCAAGTGCTGCTCAGATTAAAGAAATTTCAGGGTTTTAAAAGTGTATATGACAATAATAAATTCTAATATTGAAAACAGAAAGTTAAATTTCTTTTTGCTTTCATTTTTTCAGCTGATATTTTGTAGATTTGTTGTTTGACCTGTAAGCTTTTGAAATAATATTGTTTCTGTTATAAAATTAATAATGTTTTTCATATTATTTGAAACGAAAGTTCGATGGCAATAATAATAATGCACAAGTTCAATGATATTGAATGTAATATCTATTGTAGTGGTAATGAGTAAATATTTCGATAAAACCACTGCATATAGTAATTTTAATTGTTATAATAAATAATAATGTTGAATTGTGATCATTTCATTGTGTATGGATAAAACATGATTATAAAAGTAATAAACTCTTTACCTACATCTATTGAATTATATCATATAATGTACACAATCCTTACATTTTTATTGTAAAATATACTATGCCATTTTGCAATTAATATATTGCATTGCATACGTGTATGCTTCAGTGCAAATTACATCTTACAATTCAAAAGTTTCACCAAATTGCAAAGATGAAACAATTAAAATGATAATAATACAAAAACAACTGCACTTTTATCATTATGAGTCGGGAATAAACGAGTTATCCCATTGATCTTTGTGTTTGTAGATTGTCATCTGTTATAAAACATCACTCTGCTTATCATGACTTAGATTGAACTTGTTGTAGACCTCTTTCTGAAGGGTTCTGGTACTCTAAGTATTTTCATATTTCATATTTTCATTTGTTTTTCAATGTTAAGAGATATTCCCTACTTAGAAATTCTAAACTATTTATTTGAATGTTTCAATTTCAAGCAAAGCTACACGAGGGCTATCTGTGCTAGCCGTCCCTAATTTAGCAGTGTAAGTTTAGAGGGAAGGCAGTTAGTCATCACTACCCACCGCCGACTCTTCGGCTATTTTTCTTATCAAAGAATAGTGGGATTGACAGTCACGTTATAACGCCCCACGGCTAAGAGGGCGAGCATGTTTGGTGTAACGGGGGCTCGAATCCGCGACCCTCGAATTACGAGTAGAGCGTCTTAACCACCAGGCCATGATTGGCCGCTAATTATTTGAACAAATTTTCATGGTCTCAGCGAATGAATACTTTATGACGACAGGATGTTACATACACATCGTAAAAGAAAGCAATTTTAGTGCACTATTTAGTCTATTATTATATATTATGTATATCCAAACATGAAGTGGAACTTTTGAGACAAAAGTTAAACCATCATTTGACATTTGATTGTTCAATTTAACATGCAATATCAGAAACTAAATATTTTTTAAGTTTGTTTAAAATTTCTCGCAAGCCCACACAAGGGCTATCTGCATTAGACATCCCTAATTTAACAGTGTAAAACTAGAGGGAAGGCAGCTAGTCATTACCACCCACTGCCAAATCTTTGGCTAAAGTTTTTACCAAAGAATAGTTGTATTAACCATCACATTAAAACACCCCAATGGCGTTGTCAACCAATAGGTCGTATGCAAATGAGGAATGTATCAGCAAATAATAATAAATTATCTCTTTCATTCCAGTCCTTCTCATTATCGAGACAGTAAGTCCGAATCATGTTTTTCAAGGTAGAATAAAATCTCTAAACAGCATCTTGTGATTCGAGATGGTACGCACTAGACTTAATCTGTTTAGCATCATGCTGGTAAACAACCTATTGAAACATCTCTTATCAGACTGAATTACTTTGAGCAAGTCAACAATAGTAAAGAAACTAATTAAACCCTTAGTAATTTATATTTTGTTGAAATGTTTCTGAAGGGGATAACTTCAGGGAACAAAGTAGATACGCAGAAGATAGTCAATAAATACTGGTTTCCTGATCGAGTTTATTGGCAAAGGTCCAACACAGTAAATAATCACACGATTGGAGGGCTCTTGGAAAGCTGAGATAGGTTTCAAAGGAGCAACGGGAATGTTCTTATTGGGTTTTCCGACCAGCTGACAGGTATGACAAGTTTTAAAATTCCGGGAAACTTCTTGCCTAATTTTTGGCCCATTGAAATGTCTCATAATTTTGTCACGCGTCTTCTTGACTCCTAAATGACCTCCCATAGGAAGTTCATGAACCACTTTCAATATATTAGAAATATATGTTTTTGTAACAACAATTTGATAAACTGCAGCCCAGTCCTCTAAAACTGGTACATTTGGTGGTCTCCATGTTCTCATAAATACACTATATTCGAAAAAGTAACCATATGGATGCTTGTCCAGTTCATTATATGATAGTGCATATTTAATAATGATAAAAATGCTTGTCCTCTTCACATTCATCTTTGTCACACACTAATGAATTGTCAGTAGGAAAATTATTTACAAAACCTCTGTCGGATTCGAAAAACGTCTGAGACAAATCCATAATATTATCCTCCGAACCAGTGTCTATCATTTGTTTTTGGCTTAATTTCTTCAAGTTACAGCACACGGCGGGAACATGTTTGGATTTTCCTCAAAAACAACATCATTCTCAGATGAAACAGTAATCGGCTCGCTAGCCATCTTTAGTTTGGCAACAACTTTTCCGCCAGTCAAATCCTTTCCCAACAATGATATACCCTTAATTAGCAGAGTACGTCTTACTCCAACTATTGCTGGTCCAAAAACTATGTTGACATTAAATAATTGTTATTATGAAGAGGAACATTAACAAAGCCACCTTCAATACCCTGAACAATAACAGACTCACCAGTGGCAGAACTGCACTCTAAATGCAATACTCTTTCTAACAACAATGATTGAGTTGCTCCAATACCACGAAAAATACGTATACGTATGGGATTAGCAGTTTCATTTGTTAAAGACGCAGAACCAACAAAAGTAAAAGGCATAAATTGTTCTCTAATTATATCAGCGTTTTTATCAGGGGCCAGATAAGCAACACCAGGTGATCTGGTGAAACTACAACCATATGGACCCTAACGCACTGTGTTTTGCCTCCTTTTCTTATTTTTCAAACGTTTACAGTCGAACATAACATGACCAGGTTTTTTTTTTTACAAAAATGGCAGACAGGTCTTAATAATTTTAATGAAGTTTTTTCTCTGTAATAAGGTTTCAAATTAGAGAAGCTAGATTTCTTTATAAGAATCCTCAGCTTTAGTGAATAAACAGGTACATGTTTTTTTCTGAAATGACAATAATTTTTTTATAAAGATTGGTTTTGTGAGTTAAAATGTAATCATTGGAAAGAGCTGCTGCTTTCTGTAGTGTCTAAACTTTCTTTTCATTCAAATAACTTTTGAGGTCGTCATTTCTGCAGTATTTAAATTCCTCAGGTAAACATAATTGTTTTAATTTATCAAAACTGTTGCTAATATATATAGAATTCCACTACAGATCAAAATAAACCTCTTTTTTGTGGATGAATTCCATACAAGTTTGGCTATTTTGCTTGCTCTAACCTCGAAACTTTTGGCGATAAACCTTTGGTACTAACTCGTGTGCAATGAAGATAGATACTTTAACCTTATCATAATCTGTACAATTTCCTATAGAGAGGACAGCATAAGTTTCTTTTACTTTAACAGTTAGAGCACGTTATAAGAATAATGACTATTTTTCAATGGGCGATTCCATGGTTTGTGCAACTTTCTCAAAATTTTGGAAATATTTATCAGCTTCATTTTCATTAAATGGTGGTACCTTAACATATCAGTTAAATTCAAAGTTGTCATTTTGCTTTGCTCGATTGGAGTTGAGTCTAATTTTCAGTTATTTCAGTTTATTTTATTTCTCGGTTTTGATACAGGTTTGTTCGGCCTCGAGATGTTTACTCCCTCTTTCAGCTTTGATACGGGCTTGTTCTTTCTCTGTTTTAATACGAGCTTGCTCTTTCTGGGCTTCGATGCAAGCTTGCTCAAGCTCAATTTGTTGGAATTTTAATTAGATTTCTAGCTTATCTTTATCACTCAACTCTGGTTGGCTAGTGAAGACATTAGAGTATTCCTCTATTGCTTCTGCGGACAACAAATCGCGTATCTTTGCGCGAAGTTCAAAACAAACAAATGAACCTGATTAATGGTAAAAAAAAAACAACTTTAAGAAACAGAGTACTACAGGAAGAATATCCAGAGTACACTTTAGACTCTGACTTGTGTAAAAAGACTGATGAGAACAGAATATTGCAGATAGTTGTAATACGTAGTTACTAAACCAAAGCAATTTATATGCAAAAACGGCTCGTTTGGGCTGAGAAAACACTTTACATAGAAGAGCGAACAACAACTTAAACCCAAAATAAACCAATATAAAGGAACGCCTTTATACCTATATTAATATAATAAATAAAATTATATATTCAAACATCTAATACCGCCCTCTACATTTCGACACACAGTTACACAACCCCTTTCAAACATGTGGTCAGCTTCCGGTCAGTTACCTCTTTCTTTGTGAACCTGACGATGACCGAAGAAGGTCGAAACGTTGTTCGCTCTTCTATGTAAAGTGTTTTCTCAGCCCAAACGAGCCGTTTTTGCATATAAATTTCTCAACAAGTGGGTTTCTCGTCATCACTGATTAAACCAAAGCAATGAAAATAGATCGTGACACATTATTTTTCAGCACACTTAGCTTTAGAATAAGTAAAATATTCTTTTGGCTGAATACCAGAAAACATATTAAAGAATATTATGAACCACGCATAGAATGTAAAAATTGAAACTACATACTACTTTAGAATAACTTATAGAGAATGTCACGTTTAACTGTACCTTTTTAGTTTTAATGCATATTATGCATTCCCTAAGTTAAAAGAGGAAAGCTATAAAGCTGGTAAAATTGTGGAATGAACCATATAGAATTATAAAACAAACAAGCTCACTTAAGTTAAAGATATTAAAAGGTATAAACCGAATGTTTAACTGATGAAGGAAAAGAAACAAACAGGATGAGAAAGTACGAAATGAAAGTTTACAATCCCCAATGGTACAGAGGGATGTCCACTGATTTACAACACTATTTGATTGTGTTTGATTTAGTAATATATCTTGTGATATAGGATTATGATAATGAAGTTACTGTTTGATGATAGTATTATTGTTTTGACAAACATTCATTATGTACGAATTATGTAGTACATTATATTGACGACACTTAATTTTGAATACTGTTGGTAATGTAAAACAGTATTATTATGTGATTGATATAATGAGTTGTGGTAATGAATAAAATATAATATTAATATTATGGTGAAATACGTAATCAGTAAACTACTATTCGATCAATATTAAGGTTGGGTTATAGTATGAATCAAATAACTAAATATTTTAGATGGATTAATACAACCATTGTTCAGTGCAACAAGAAAAGACAGACACATGAAAGTTTAGTGTTAAAATTCCTTTAACTGATGCATTTTACAATATTTTCAAATTCTTCAAGTGAAGAATATTATAATTTTATAAAATTTCATGTAAGCTTTACACACATGTAATATGCAGAAAAACTGAACACAGCTAATAAATGCATACAAGAAATTACACAGTGATGTTGGACCATTAAAGAGAATATATATATCAAGTATAAATAAACTAAGACACAGTCCAGATGATATTAACAAGCAACTATTTACATCACCTACAAACTAACGTCACCGTAGCAGAGAAAAAACTACGCAAAATTTTTATATTAACTTGAATGCAACTCGTACATAAGGGATTAATCAGAACTTTGACGTTTAGAACGAGAGTTACAGGAAAACAGGCTGTCGATTTACCATCTTTGACTATGATCAATTATTAAAGTACTTTTGTTTCCGAGAATTACAATAAGTTTGCAAAAATCATCCAACCAAGTGTGAGATCTTTTTGGGGGTTAGATGTGTACATTATTTGGTAAGTCGTAAGAACATTAAATAAATCTGTTTAAAAATCAATGTTTCTGGACTAGAAATCGGTCCCTAAATACGAAGTAAGGAAGTCATTGGACCTGCTGTCGATTCTTCAGCTGACCCAACTGTACCAGAAACAATGAGGAGAATATCCTACATTGTCCGATCAAACCGTATATAATTAACTATTTTTGTCTCTCTTAGAATTGAATAACGTAGTTAAAATTGGATGTACAGTACCTAGTATTAAGTTATGTCTGAGGAGATTTCGTTCAGTGTAATAACCGGGAACGATTTTTAAACCTTATGTTTAGCTTTACAAGTTGATTTGTTACACTAAAGTTTAAAGAAATTATCTAAAGAAATAATTATGTTTAATCTACAATACTGTATAAAATAAAACAAAAAGTATATTCTTGTCTTTCTGTAGATATTTTTAGAAATATTTGACTTAAGTTGTTTCTTGCTGACTAAAACTACTTGCATTTGCACTAAAAGCTCGATAAGTTCTCATTATCAAAAATTATTTCACACAACTCTACCTTAGTGATATTCTTACCATTAAACAGTTGCTGTATACTTCATGATCAGTATCAGTAATATATCTATATACGTTGGGGACTCTTTCAGTAATATTGCTGGCACTTGAATGTAGCTTATAACCAAAAGAGACTTATCAATCATAATATCAAAAGAACCTTTAGTTATAAATCAAGCTATTATTTTTCCACTTTTTATATATCCAACATACTTATGTTTATTATTATACAGCACACCTTACAATAACAATGTGAAATGAGAGGCTTGAGAAGGATACTGATACATTATTAATAAAACTTCTAAATACACTGTTATTCTATAAACACCTTAGCTCATAAAAATTGGATCAGTTTTCGTTAAACGTTTTTACACTATATTTTTATTACTGTCTCAGATAAAGTCCATATTTTACATTTGTATAACAATACGAGAAAATAAACATTGATACATCATACTAAAGACATTTCACAACATAAATAAACGAATAATGGATTCAACATAAACTAAACATGTAAGACTTCAATTTGTTGGCTTAGAAAAATTATTTTACGTTTCAAATGTTTTCTTCACAAACTAGCTTTGAAATAATATTGCAGTAACATGTAATCGATTATTTTTCCACTTTATCAAAAGATCATCAAATATATTAAACATCAGTTATAAATTAATGTTTGTGATTTTCTTATATGAAAATTACGTTCATCATGATATATAATTATCCTCAGTAAAATATATCTGTTAGATTGTCAGACTACCTTGAACCAGATTTTCTTTTGTCTTCAATATTTTGAACGTGGTATAAAAGTGCTTCGTTGTTTACATTTTAGACCGTTTTGAATTAGATTTGGTTTGGTAATAACCTGTTCAGTTGCACCGAATATAAGATGTTTCTTGGTTTTCTGATACCTAGACTTATTTGGTGATTCTGTATAAACACAAGGAGTACTTTTAGAAAGTGAAAGTTTAGGTGTTGGAGACAGTGTTTTGATATATGCAGGTCTTGAACATGTTGTATATTTTTCGTCTTTGATTTTAAATTGCTTGAGAAATCTTTCTGCGGTTGTTTTGAAGAAGAGGTGCACCTGAAGTTAGGATGGTTTTTAATTGTATACTTTGGATGCCGGCAAAGAAAATCTGCAATTGCTGTAAGTTTGGAAAGGGTAGATAAAAGTATCTTTGTATCTGACTCTGTAGGTAAAGTAGATGTTTTTGAATGATTCTCCTTGACACTTTTTTTAGTTTCAGACTATCGATCAATTTCACTTTTTGTAAGCTCGCTCGAAGTAATTGGCTTTTTGTTATCCTAGTAAAATAAACACAAAAATATATTAATGATATATTTTTCTGAAAAAAATCGGCCACATAAAATAAATAATATCCTTATTTAACAGAAAAACATTCGTAACTGAGTAGCTCAAATGTATTAACATAGATGTTAAAAATACATTAAACTCATCTCATTTTTAAGTATCAGATATGTGGTTTTTAATATTTTCTTCTAGCAATATAATATTTAATGTAAATATTAATCTGTTCTTCATATAAATTTATAGTGGTTTGTCATTTGAATAATATAAAGAAATTTTGATGAGTATTAAAACACAGAACAAAAGTAATTAATGTTAAATTACTTCTAGCGCTTATGAAGATTTATCAATATCAATTTACGTTCATCTTAAATTGACAGCTAACTCACTTTGTGTACGTGACAATACGAATAGCAAAACCGTTGATCATCTAGCCCACCAGAACTTGTAATGCAGGAAGGACATAATAGAAACTTTAGCTACTAAGTTAATGTTCATATATCTCAGGCTGTAAGACAAATTCATATTATTTATTTATTATTGAAATATAAAAATATATATTAAGTATCATAAGGTGATGAACAACTTCCTAAAAGTCGTTTGTTTTTTAATTTCGCCGAAAGACATCGATACTAATTTTCCCTAATTTAGCAGTGAAAGAATAGAGGAAAGACACCTAGTAAAACCACCAACCGTCAACTCTTGGGCTAGCCTTTTACTAATAAATGGTGGAATTAGCCGTCACATTTTAACACCTCTACAGCTAGAAGGAGACGGGGATTGAAACCCCCGCCTCTCACATTGCGAATCGAGCCCCTTAATCATATGGCCATGCCAGGCCTACCTTAGTATCGTAAAGTCAAACTTCAAGCTAATTCAATTACAAAATGTAATTAATAAAACAACCTTAAATATCATAGATAAGTACTTTGATGAACTAATTCCTTGAAGTCATAGAGTCAAACTTGAAGCAGATTTGAATCTCATTCAGAACATTCAGAACTCCGTAAAAAGTTAGTTCCAGGACAGAAAAATGTGGCGCATGAACCGCTTGTCGACCCGGCAAAGATATTTTTGCCTCCTCTTCACAAAAAATTGGGACTTATAAAGAATTTCGTGAAAGCAATGAACAAAGAAGGCGAAGGTTTTCGTTATTTAAGACAGATGTTCCCAAGAATAACTGACGCCAAGATCAAAGAGGGCATTTTTGTTGGCCCTTAGATCAGACATGTTGAGTGACAAGCGGTTCGAAGTTCTGTTAGTTGGGCCGGAAAAGATTGCCTGGAAAGCCTTCAAAACGATGTTGACAATTTTATTGGCAATTATAGAGCCCCACATTACATTCAGCTGGTAGACAAACTTCTCAAAGCATACAAAACAATGAAGTGCAACATGACACTCAAGATTCATTTCCTCCACTCGCACTTGGACTTCTTCCCCGCAAATCTCGGTGCTGTCAGTGAGGAACACGGTGAAAGGTTTCACCAGGACGTTGCTACAATGGAAAAACGATATCAGGGCAACTGGAATCCGTTAATGCTTGCTGACTACTGTTGGACACTGCAACGTGATGCACCGGACATTGAATACAAAAAAATCAGGAGCAAAACACTTTTAATTATGTTGAACTTAATAGCGTATTAGAAACATAAGCGCAATTAAATACGTTATTGCCGGTTAACAGTTAACTGTCTATTTCTCAGAGTTCCTACGTGATGAAGCAAAACCAAAACTATATTTGTGCATATTCACCAGGTACCTGTCACAATCAGCAAAAACTTTTCAGGAAGCAAAACTTTTCAAAAGAATTGTTGTGGAGTGTATATAGTCTGATGTTGCTTTGCTATAAGAAAACACACACGCTCAATAACTTTTCTCAAACCGCATCAGTTGGGTAATATTTAACATGTAAAAAATATTTAATTTCAACTCATTAAAAATTTGAAAAATCTATAACTAAAGGCAACCAACAAGAATGAAGCACCGAGACCATTTGTTATAAACCTAGTCGTAACTTAAGTTACAGAAGATGTTTCTATTAAATCAGATACATAGCTTTTTGTAAAAAAATAAATGTGTCAAAAAGACATCTTATATATACAGATCATTGTACAAACATGTATATAATCACTCATTTATGGAGTTTTACTAAAGTTCTTTATGCACCAAATCATAGACGTACGAGGAATGTTTCTAAGGGTGGCTGTACAATTTTTGCTCGATTAAGTTTATATTTTCTGCTTCAGTTTTGCCCGAATTAAAATAAAAAACCTGTCCAAGTGGCAGTATGCATTACAAGCTAGAAGGGCTGCTCACTCCGGTCTCCTGCTCGTAAACTTGTGCGCAAAATAGTTGAGATTAATCTTGATAACACAAAACGGGTGTTAGAAGTCCAGTGCTTCATATTACTTCTATTTTCTCCAATCGTACTCAGTTTCACTACCATTATTAATAGCCGCTGATTACGTCAGTCTTTGACCAGTCACACTTTTCAAAATTTACATAGACTATTCTCTGTATATCGGATTCTAATACCAATTTTAAAATGAGTAAATTAATAATCGTCCATTGTGTAGTTACACTGGGGACTTTGAAGATATACTGTGATTCCCACTACTTCATTTTTTCATGAAAACAATTGCTGATTGGTATACTTTTAGCTTGTAAGCTTTTGCCAGCTGAAATCATTGTTTAGTACCCTGTAAACAACAGAACAATGTTCCAGATTCATCACAATACTGTTGTTTTTCAGTTGTTTCCACTCTTCAGTAATCATTATAGATGATGAAATTGCTCAGAATAGATTAGAGCCGCTTACTGTACCAACCTGTAAAATTCTCAAGTCTTTTCTGATTTATTGGAAAACTGAATCCTTTTACAACATTGTCTTCACCACTACGTAATTATCAACCATGATATAAGAATATTTTTATTTCGAAACCTTTTGTAACTATTCAGACATAAGATGCTAAGGATGTGGCCTAATGTGCCACAACTTGCAAATACAACAACATGCAACTGTATTTTACATTTTGTATCATGAGAACGTATTATCCATATCGTTAGGAAAGATAAACGTATTTTTTAAACAACAAACAGGAAAGTCGTAGAAAATTAGGAACAAACGGTGATAACAAAAATAACAAAAGTGATAGTAAGACTAACAAAGAAAAGAGAAAATAAAATCTTAAAGGTAACTGATAAATAATATCTAAACAAAAACCAGTCAAACCCCTGTTTAAAAAAAATCTAATAAAATCAGGAATATCAAAAAATAAATTATAATAAAATAATTTGTCTAAATTGTATTAAGTTCTAAAGTTATTTCAGAATTAAGTACTTGCAGCAATAGGAATTCTAAATATAACTGAGATAAAGTCGTTCATAAGGCGGTTATAAGTATCTGATAAAACTTACGTTTACATGCATCCCGTGAAGAGGATCCACGGTTTGTAAATCGTCTTTCTGAACAAGCCGAATATTTGTAGGATCCAAAATAGTCACTGTAATGATCCTTGGGACAGGGGACACAGTCCTCTTGTTTTTTTTACTTCTGAACTGTCCAGGAGGGCATGGAACTTAAAGAAAATAATAATTTTTAACATATGTGTTTACCATATCGTATACACCAAAAAGTTGATAAAAACAAAGGAATTAAATCGTGTAAGGAAGTTACAACTGTCAGTAAATCAGTACAGGATAAGTATTTCATAGAATTATTCTTTGTAAACAGTACAGAGAGTGATGACTGGCGTGTTTTTATATGTGAATTATGTATCGTACCTTTATATTCAATGTATATATATGTGTTTGCCCTTTTGTTGGGTTTCTCTCTCTTACAAAAACAGTAAATCGCAAGTGAAATACATTTCAAATTTTACTTTCGAATAAACAGCATCAACAAAAAGCTCTTAAAATTTAGTTTTATATATAAATCTGCTTTAGTATTTATAAGCTTTCTGTAAGAGATGTTTTATTAATATATTTCCCAAAAGAATTATCAGATACCTCGAACGAATAGAAAAAAATAGTGAAGAGCTATTTGATATAGTATGTATATATACACGTCATGGTCAAAAGTATGTGCACACCACTTCTAATTAGTGGGTTCGACTACTTCAGCCACACCAATTGCTAACAGGTGCATAAAATCAAGCATACAGCCCTGCAATGTTTAATTTACATAACAATGTATGTAGATGTGTGTTAGTATAATATTTATAATATACTATACTTCTATTGGTCCGGCATGGCCAAACGCGTAAGGCATGCGACTCGTAATCCGAGGGGCGTGGGTTCGCGCCCGCGTCGCACCAAACATGCTCGTCCTTTTAGCCGTGGGAGCGTTATAATGTGCAGTCAATCCCACTATTCGTTGGTAAAAGAGTAGCCCAAGAGTTGGCGGTGGGTGGTGATGACTAGCTGCCTTCCCTCTAGTCTTACACTACTAAATTAGGGACGGCTCGGTGCAGTGGGCTTACAACCTACTCACTCAAATACCTGTTGAAGAATCCGCAAGCGATTGCGGTCCTATGTTTCTTGATGGAATTGAGTGGTGCATGATGATAATAATAATACTTCTATTAAGCCTATTCGTGATACTTTTTAAGTTATGAGCAAAAAACCACTCGTGACGCAGGTGTATGAACACTTTCTGTCGTAACTGTATAAATGTTTCTGTTAACAGTTTGTAGGCAATTATTTGTAGTTTTGACATAAGATATGTGTAAACTTATTCTGAAACACGATGCAACGAATAGTTGAGAATCAATGAACCTGGGACCATTTGAATAGTAGACCGCAACGCTGTCCACTAGGAAACACCTGCCATTGTCATCACGTATAGGTCACATAGAAATTCTACCTAATTGGTAAACTTTTATGTGATGATATAATCAATACAGGTATTTTCATATTTTAATATTTCGTTTTAACTAAAAGTCACTAAAATTTTAGTACATATATTGCTTACTCCGCATATTTTCATAAAACATATTGTGTCCATCCAAGTTACTTTGTGTCTCTGTGTAAAAGGAATTCAAATTCAAAGCCGATTTTTCATCATCTTCTCGTAAAAATATACTTTATAACGTTTCAGTAAAAGGAGTAAAATAATTTTTATTTTTGTTTATTATATGAGAGTACTACAAAATGTAATAAACTGCCATGTATTTATTATAATTTTCGGGTTATTGCTCAATTACATCTGTTTAGTATTCCTTTTTTAAGTCAGTATTCATACTTCACAATTATTTTACTTCATTAACACTTAGAAACCTCCCTCCATGAGCTACTTCGCCCGTCTCTCCAATATTCCTATAAGGCATAAACTCTGTTAAAGATCAGACAGACAGAAACGAAACAAAACGGTCATTTCTGGTTTGTCAATGAAAAAGAAATGTTTCCCTTTTGAAAGCGCTAGGATATAAGGTATCGCATTTTTGATTTAGTAGATTTTTGTGAAGTTCACATGACCCGTGAGAATATGGATCTTAAAAAGTAGGCTATAAGGTCCAATAAAAACATTATAATTATTTTTGAGAAATTAAAAGTAAGGAAAATACATTTATAGATACAATACGATAAAGTATAAATGGAATACTACATATTCATCAGTCACAATTTATAATACACGAATTACATATGGTTAATTAAAACAATATCAGTTGGAAGGGTATTTGTTGAATATTTTGTTTCGTGTGCGCTTTCGCAATAAGAACACTTTTAATGGTAACTTGAATGTTGTATATCCATCTGTTACGGTGGTAAGGATCTATGTGTTCCTGAGTGGTCCAAATGGTATGTCTGTGAACTTAAAACGCTAGAAAGTGGGTTTTGATACCCGTGGTGGGCAGAGCACACATAGACAATTGTGTCGTTCAAACAAACGATTTACGTGATATCCCTACGTATTCACAAATTAACTTTCAAATGGCGCTTAGTTTTGCCCATATATGTTAATTAGAAAACTATGTTAGTGGAAATTATTTTCTAAGTGAAAGGTAAATATTCAGTACAAATCATCTATCTTTTAAATAATGGTTAACAGCGATTTCTTGTTTGGTTCGTGGCCTGATGTTTTCATTCCAGTATATAACATTACAGTTGTAACTACCCATATCGAAAGCTTGAACATCTTTAATTATAAGATCGCTTGTATTCTTGTACATTCTGATTTTGTTTTCTACAGATCCAATTGTTCCTGTTCGGCTTGTCCATTTGTAGCTAACAACATCGGTTATTAAATGTGTTTGTTTGCAACCAGGTGAGATACAATGAGTGTGTGTTTGTGTGTTTTTCTTATAGCAAAGCCACATAGGGCTATCTGCTCAGCCCACCGAGGGAAATCGAACCCCTGATTTTAGCGTTGTAAAAACATACATACCGGAGACATACCGCTGTATTAGCGGGGGGCAGGGATACAATGAACTACTAAGTCTTCTCCTTGACATTGTACAGAGCCTGGCATGGCCTAGCGCGTTAAGGCGTGCGCTTCCTAATCTGAGGGTCGCGGGTTCGCGCCCGAGTTGCGCCAAACATGCACGCCCTCCCAGCCGTGGGGGCATTATAATGTGACGATCAATCCCACTATTCGTTGGAAAAAAAGTAGCCCAATAGTTAGCGGTGGGTGGTGATGACTAGCTGCCTTCCCTCTAGTCTTACACTTCTAAATTAGGGACGGCTAGCACAGATAGCCCTCGAGTAGCTTTGTGCGAATTTCAAAACAAACAAACAAACAAGACATTGTACAGGTACTTAGCTTTCACATGTTCAGTTGGTAAAATAACTCTTCCAAACACTGTAGTTTGGATTTCTACAAGGAAGATGACTAAGGCAAATAATATTCGCAATAATAAACCCATTATTCACTATAACTTCTCTGTCTCTTCGATTTGCGTACGCTTTTGATTACTTTTCTATAAAAGTTTACGTTCGTAACATAAATCACTGTTGAAATTACCACTTAACATATTATTGTTTAAGATCTCTTATTAATTAGCCTGGCATGGCCAAGCGCGTAAGGCGTGCGACTCGTAATCCGAGGGTCGCGGGTTCGTGCCCGCGTCGCGCTAAACACGCTCGCCCTCCCAGCCGTGGGGGTGTATAATGTTACGGTCAATCCCACTATTCGTTGGTAAAAGAGTAGCCCAAGAGTTGGCGGTGGGTGGTGATGACTAGCTGCCTTCCCTCTAGTTTTACACAACTGAAAGGGCAAACATGTTTGTTGTGACAGGGATTCGAACCTATGACCCTCAGATTATGAGTCGAGTGCCTTAACCACCTGGCTATGCCGGGCCTAGATAAAGTGGAATATTTAATTTTCTTTGCACAGGATTATTATTATTATAAAAATCTAAATACTGGGGCAAATTAGTATGTTCATAATATAAGTCTGTTTCATGCTGGGCCTGTTACATTATGTAATGTTTAATTTAATATAGTTAGGAATAGAAATATATTTAATATGTATGTTTACAGGATAACATAACTGCAGTGTATTAAAAAACACAATATTATGTTAATAAATACAATTTTGTAAAGAAAGTTAATTCACATATGCAAATTCTGTGTAAGTGTTGATAACTTGCCTCTTTCTATCTCATTCAGTGTTTGTTAAAGTAAATGAGATCATTTTGTATATAAGTGTAGAAAACCTTATTAATCTATATGATTGGTATGAAAAAACATATAGTATTTAGAAACTGTTAGGTTTTCAGTTTCCAACAGTTATAGGCCACAGAAGGAAGTAAATTTCACCTAATTGCAGATATTTCTCTAATTAATTTAGATTATCACAGCTGATGAGTAGTGGGACCATATCAGTAGTTAAGAGGGCACTTCACAGTCAAAAGTGACCAGGCATGGTAAAAAAGTAGCCCAAGAGTTGGTGGTGGATGGTGATGATTAGCTGCCCTCCCTCTCGTCTTACACTGGTAAATTAGGGACTGCTACCACAGATAGCTTTTGTGTAGCTTTGCTCAAAATACAAAACAAACAAGCAGTTGAAAGTAATGTCACACCATGACACATGAAGAGGTGATGGAGAATGAGTTGTTATACTACCATGACATTATAGTTCAAAAAAGTGTCACCAGAGTATGCAGCTAAATGTATACAGTGTTGAAATTATAATTTGATACTATGCAAAGAGCCATAATGGTGATTATGTAATAATATCACAAAGTAGAGAACATATTTCTAGGCCTTCATGACAGGAGACCATGACTCACATATGTCTCATCATGTCAAAAATTAATTCATTAAATCACTTATAATTAATTCAACATAAAAAGGATGCTTAACACTAATTCATCAGTTAGTTAAATTTCCTTATCATCTTGTATGTCCTGAAAGGATGAGATCTTAATTAAAACTTACCTTTTTTAATTATAAATAAAATATTTTTGAACGACATGATGTATTATTTAACGTAAAGTGATCACAATTAAATATATTTTTACCATGCATACATTACATAGGATTTAAATCACCCTAGAAATGACAATATCATGTAATAATTAAAACATTATTTTACTAATTTGGCTTTATACAATAAAATAATTTACATATTATTTTATCTCATGTTTCTTAAGGGTGGAGTCTTAAAAAAGGACATTACATTTACTTATTAATTAGTCCTACAGGCACACTACAATAATCAAAATCTACTCAATCAAGTGATTAAAGATTTTTCAGTACTAATATCATACAGTAATTAAAACATATACAGTAATTTATATAATAAATAAAACAATTATTATGCACTAATTTAAGCTTTCACTAGGTTGTGATAAAATAATTTATACATGCTACTTTATCTCATGTTTTATTAAGGTAGAGTTCTAAAAAATAACAATTTTCTCACTATTTATAGGTCCCACAAGGACAGCATGATAATTAAAATGTACTTAATAAAATTATTAAATATTTTCAGTACTAAATTACCACATCTGATTTTATACAACAATTTACATTGTGAATAAAATGTTTATAGTGGAATAACATTTACTAAAGAACTAGACTACTGAACAATGTCCTTCATTAGTGGTGATGAACTTATATGTTTGGGCATAATTGATGAAAGTCATCGTATGTTTAGATCAAATTTAAATATTTTGTAGGTCTTTATTAAGGGAAAATCTGGTTACCTTGGTATTTGTCTCTTAACTAGTCTAAGACCTAACTGTTTTCTTTCATCAGTAGAAATTACTGTAGTGACAAAAAATACACTAATTTATCATCAAAGGATATCAACCATCACAAAACTATTGTAAAAGTGCTTCCCTTCACTACTAGTCACATTCTTTTTTTAATATAAAAACTTATTTCAGTTCTGTTATTTGTAAAGATCAAATATTATGTTGTCAGAGGACATTGACCCTCAGATAAAAATTTTCCAAATAGTAAGATGGACAATACAGGCATTTCTATACTTGCCTAAATGATAACACCTTCAAGAAGTTAGACTATATATATATGACTTTGTGTGTTATATTTATACAACAAATGTGTGAGTTCTAGACCAAAGTCAGAAAGTAGTCACCTAAAAGTAGAAAATAATTTCCTATTGAACCATCAAGTACTGTGAATGTACATTTAGATTTCTGTAATATTATATAGTAATATAAATAAAATAAAGTGTAAGAATACATAAATTTATTTTAATACTTGATTGAAATTCATCACAAAACTACATAATTGCATATCTATGATCTGCCTACCAAAGGTATCTTAACCTGGTTCCTGATGGTGTGTCTGCAGCTGTACTGCTTTGGGGGCATATTTTGATGCAAAATCATTGTCAGAGTTAATGTATAATGAACATGCAGTTTATTTTTTAGTTGCAAAGTTATATTCTGTAATAACAAACAATAAAGCTATACATGTTTATGTTTTATGCTATATGGTAGTGGTATGTGAAGATCAGCATAACAGGGGACAGGAAGTTTAGTTTTCAAATGTTTTTGTGGTTTCTAAAATAAAGAAACTTTGGTTACTTGACCCTTATACTTCATTTACTGTCATTACATGAACAAGTATATACGGTAGGTATTATTACATTGAGGTGTGTCAGTATTTTATAAACAAAGGAGTTTTCTTAATATTAGTATATCCTGAAGTTTCATTCACAGATATATCAGTAAGCTTGTTAAATATATTATTTTTATTTATAAACTAAGAAATTTTTGTAAATAGTATCATAGTATATTCTGAAGTTTTGTTAACAAATGTTTCAATATGTGTGTCCAAGATTATAGTTACATATACTAAAGATAGTATATTAGTCTATGATGAGAAGTGAGTTTCATATAAGATGCCCCAAAGTGGCATGTCTGCAGAATTATGACACTAGAAACTGAGTTTCGATATCTGTGGTGGGTACAGCACAGACAGCCCATTGCGTAGCTTTGTGCTTAACTTCAAACACACAAACAAACAAATTCATATGAAAAATTATGGAACTCTGATGATGTTTAAGCGTTTTAACACTTGATAAAGTGTAAATAAAAGATAATTCACATTATGGTAAGCTTCAAAATCCATGTGAAGTATAACTTTTGAAATAGTTGAAGAGTAATTACTTGATTTGTAACTCAATGATCTTTTAAGTTTATAACTATTAACTAAATTTTAAAGTATTATGGTGATTTTTCTTTGTGATAAAACAAGTATATATTAGTAGCTATTAGACACAAGGGCAACGTTACCTTTAACTGTTGTGTTAGTGACTGTGACAACAACATAAGAACAGAGAATTGTCAAGTCTGACTTAAATGTTACTGATCAAACAGAACTTTGGATTTTATTTTTATTTGATGATGCTCAATGACATAATATTATGGCTGCAAAATTTTGTTTAATTTGTATGGTATAATTTAAAGTCAATAATTTATAGAAAATGGTGAGTTTTGCTGTTTTAAGCATTAGTGAACTAATTGTTTAAAGAATAATATATGACGATCCCTTAAAATTGTGACAGCATATTCTAATAATTGACGATATCATTATCCTTCACTTGCCCATAAGTGATAACATGATCATCTTTGATATGTTTTAATCGTATTATTGAGTTTGTTTCAATGTTTTGTGAACGTTTAATAAAAACAGTAAGCCATTCATTTATTTTTAATTGTAGTAAAAATGAATTAATAAACAGATGACATATAGCTTAACATTTTTTTTTTTCATAATTAACATGGTATTGCTTTTCCCCACAATATTTTAGACAATTAGTATGTTTTGTGGGTAGTTGTAATAAATCCTGATGGAAATATTCATGCAAACAAAACCTTTGTCCTATCCTTGATTTGAAAACTGTCATAAAATAAACTGCTGTTAGATCAAAACTGGCCATTGTCAATTATTTTAAACATGAAATAATTAAACTGATAATAAAATGTTACAAATTTATGTAGATCTTTCACATTGTTCTAAGATGACTGATACAGTCTGACCATTTGTTATTTGTCATATGCTATAACCTGTCAAATATTGAGAATACACAGTTAATGTTTTGTATGACAATGAAGCAAACCTGCATAGATAGTGACAGTGTTTTATCATTGGTAAATGTGTTTTAGAAATGTAAAGTTTAATTAAATAGAGAAATTGTGTTTAACTTGTATGCATCACGCTCCTTTTGAGAAAAGTGGGATTTTGTGTTAAAATTTCATACTTAGGGTGAGAATGCCTTCTACAAGCTGGTACAGCATGATTATAATTGTCATAAAACATCACTTCTATGTTTGTTGTGTCCTAGTCAGCTTGATGAGCTTTGAGTTGAGCAAGATGTATTTTACTGTAAACATAGTGTGTTCCAATTGTTATTTTCATGCTTTCTTCTAATTCTTGAAAATCTCCAAGAGATTAGATAAGGAATTTATTGTTAAAAATATAATAGGCCTAACATTGTTATTTATTTAATCCTGTAGTGAAAGAAATGCATTGTCAGGAATGGATATGGCAGATATAGTTCAGGTGAAATACTAAATTGTTATTATAAACTCTTAGTTGATAAAATTCTTAAAGGGAGAATGAAGAATGTAGTGTTGAAAAATGTTTGCTAGGCCTAATACTGATATCTTATGGAAAGTATAATTATGAAAATCTTATACTTTCATCACCACGTGTAGGAAACATTGAAAGTTCAAGAGCATTCTTCACGTATCACAAGATAGCATGTTATTTTTTGGGGGGGAGGAGGGTTAAAGGAGACTATTGAGATCGTGTGTTGTTTCTGATATACAAAGTAAAACCTGCAGAAACCAAAAAAAACATTTCCTATTTAATTGGTCTTATGGACATTTTTACAATCTAAAGCCAAATAGTGGATTATAGTGTATTAACACGTAATGACATACTAGCATTTATTTCATCATAGTAAAATCTTTGTGTGCCATTCACTTTAACACAGAAATCTTTTGTCTAATAACTCACACAAAGCAAATGTGGAATCAGGTGTAGCTTCTCATAGTTAACAGTCTTTACAACTGTGTTCATTACTGTGCTTGCATGTTATGCAGATAGATGAAATGTAAGGCATTGTTACTAACCATAAGAAGACCAGTGGCAAGATGGAGAGAAAATATTGGAGAAGTATGAAACAATAATTAAACCAGGTGTGGGGTAATGAAGCTTACAGACTTAGTATAAATAGGAGGAAGAAAAATACATGTATATATGAACAAATTAAGCACAAACAACATTAGATTTATTAAAATCTTAGTTCAATCAATAAGAATATGTTTTTAATTTCAAAGTAAGAGAAGTTCTCTCACTGCAGTCCATTGGTTTATTCATTAACAATTTTTAAGTTATTTTAACAGAAGTAAAAGGATGAATTTTAAAATACTTTAATATATGGATTTCATTAAATTGTTTTTAACTTGAAACCTTTTTAAGTTTATATGTATATGTAATGGATATTAAGTTTGATTCACATATTCTGTATTAAATACAGTACAGGCTAATAGATGAACTACATTATTCATTTAGCAGAATGGATTTGTACAAGTAATTGGATGAAAAGTGTTAAGAGCAAGATAACATGTGAGATATTGCTTGCTATTACCACTTATCACCTTAGCAAAGATATGATTATTATAATCAGCTCATTGGGCTAAATTACAGTTGACAGAATTGTCTAGGAGTTAAGGCAATGACACATACCTGCATAGACTGAACAATGTAATGGAGAATTGCAACATAGTCAGCAACAAATCACATTCCTAGAATATGCATATAGAATATTAATATTCAACAGCTAAGTAAAACAAATTTAACAAAGGGCTGCATTAAAAACAACAACTCAAACTCTGATAAATGACATTTAAATTAATTTCTTCTTGTGAGACTGGGAAATGGATATTAAGACTAATATATGGTATATCTCCACCACTATGTGGTTCCTACTTCGACAGTCACCTTGAAAACCAAGGGCCATTTTATATCCCACATTATGGCCTGTACCCAGGACTTCTTTTAATTTATACAGCATCTTTAATTCTTTCTTTTTTTTTGTTTGGGCTTCTTTCTTTCATTTCTATGTACATTTATATTTTTCTTTCTTTTTAACTGGAAAGCCACACAATGAACTCCCTGCACTTTTCTCACCAGGGATATTGAAACAATATGTTTGATGTCATAAGTCATCAAGTTTACTTCTGAGCCACTGGTTGTATATCTGTTTATACATATTATACATTTATATAGCTTTTGTTAAACAACTAGAACAAAAAATATACAAATAGCGTAAACAATGCTGATATGTTGAAATATGGAGAACATGAAAGATGTAACACAACATTTCGTAAATAATTTCAATTTTTTGTAATTTTCTGAACTATGTTTGTCCAAAGGTTTCAGCTTGAAAGTTTTTTTCACTCATTTTTGTTTTTATATTATGAAAATAGAATGGATTGAATACAATGACAGCTTATAACACAATAAATATATTTTAGGCCCATAATGATTAAATAATTTTCTTATATTCTATGAAGCTTAAATTTAACAGAAGATGTGTTAAAAATGCTGATGATAAAATTTCATGATGAAAAAATATAACTGTACAAGATACTGGGCATTTATTATATTGCACACACATTAAATAGATTCATTATCGTCTCAATCTCTTATTCATTAACATAAAAATGCACTACAGTGGGAACATTATTTGCCCTTCTAAAGTATTTACTCATTACCATTACACCTCCTATTGTTGCTGAAACAATTAAACGTAGCGAAAAGGAGCATCATTGGCAGACTAGGCAAAGGTAAAATAAGGTCCATCAACCCACATTTCCAATAATTTGTTGTTGATAGTTTTAGTTTTATTGCTTATGTCTTAGATGGAAAGTTTTTGAACTACTAATTGTGAAGTATACACTTTTTATAGCCTTTTCATCATATTATTAGAGTTATCAATACCTTAACTATTTTTGACAAAGTTGGCTAACTGTAACAGCAATCTCAAATTTGTTTGGACTTAAAATATTTTGTCTTCTTGTCTAGAACAGACATTTTCTTTTGATTGCATTTTCAAAATAAATTCTGATGTTTTGAACAATCAAACAAAAAAACTGTGCTTAATTACAATATTTCTTGTTTGTGAATATTGATAATTATGCACCTTTGAATGTCTAAGAGACTCTCGATTTTGCTCACTGTCATGTTATGAATATATCTCTGCATTTATTATGGTTAATCACATGACTAGTCTATTTAAACATACAAATACAGTCAGTGTATTCCAGTGTTATAAATTAGAAAATAAAAAAACAAAATAACTGAAGCTGTAATATATAAATATCTTTGCTTGAATTGCTATGTAAGAAGATAAATCTATACTGAATTTTTGACACTACTTTGTTACTCATTCTACTTTATTCATATGTAAAAATAAATATTTGTTTTCTGTGTTCGAATGGAGAGTAGACCTAGAATTCATGCAACTTGGAGTTCATTCAAAAACAGGTTATGCACATCTTTAGTATACTAAATGAAAAGTAGCCTACTCTAAAACTGTCATGAAACAATACATCTAGCTATAAGTATCTTTCTTTTTATTCATGTTTGTTTTTTTCAATTTCAGTATCACCAATAGAAAGACTTGAGGTTGCTGTAGTTGGAACATCACTTGTAATAGTTACTTTCAAGCAGGGACAAATTTGTTTTTTTTGTTTGTTTTTTTTCAATTTGGCAAATAAATTTCTGTGGAGTCTGTTACTTCCAGTAAAATCATTGACAAACATTTATTTTTGCCTTAAAATGGTGCTGACACACTGTTCTTAAAAATACAAAACTTCTCATAAATTGTTAGATGTATAGCACTTTACACTTAAATTGACATAAATAAAAAATTAATATGTTCGTTTTTTGTTTTTTTTAGGTTTGTGCAAAGCTTCGCAAGAGCTTGCTGTGCTATCAGTCCCAAATTTAGCAGTGTAAGATGAGAGGCAGCTAGTCGTCATCACCCACCATCAACTCTTGGGCTACTCTTTCACAAATGAATAGTGAAATTGACTGTCACATTATAATGCACCTGCAGTTGAAAGGGCAAGTATGTTTGGGTGTGACAGAGATTCGAACCTGCAACTCTCAGATTACAAGCTGACCCCCATAACCCACTAGACATAATAATATATTCGTAAAGCCAGTTAACACGCTTTCCGAGGAGCATGGCTAAGAAAAACATTATTTATGAAAAATGGTGTAAAAAGCTCTCTATATATATTGCTTAATATATTTTTAAGCTTTTGTAGTTAAGCACAGAGTTACACAATTGGCTAACTGGCTGTGTTCACTAGTTCTGAAATCTTGTTTATAGTGTTATAAGTCTCTAGACATACAATGTTTTCACTGGGGAACAAATTGATGAAACTTGAAAGTAAGTTTTCATGAGTGTTTATTGTTTATTACTTTTTATGCTAGTTTAATAACATTTATCAAAGGTAAACTTTTATCTTGTACATTTCATGATTTCTAAAAATTTAAACATCATGGAGCAGAGCGAATGTAATTTAACTTATATAATTCATGAGAAGAACTTCATAAGAATAACGACTATTAATTGCAAAATACTTTTCTTCATTCTAAGAAAATAATTTGTTTGGTTTATTTTGAATTTCATGCAAAGCTACATGAGGGGTATCTGCACTAGCTGTCCTTAATTTAGCAGTAAAAGACTAAAGGGAAAGCAGCCAGTCATCACCATCCACCACAAACTCTTGGGCTAATCTAACAATCTGTCAACAAAAAGTGGGATTGACCATAACTTTATAACCCCCTCAAATAGGGCCACATTTAATATTTAACAATGTTGGTTTTTTAATAGTTTGAAACTTTCACTGCTGTCTGTTTAATTTTTGGTAATATTAACAACCAACAACAACTTTTTAGGAGTTTTATAAAACAAAAGGAAAAAAGTAACATCCAAATGTGGTCTTTGTGCTTTGATGATGAAACTATTTTACCTCTATGGTGATTTATAACACTAGACAAAAACAATGTTAATGAAATATATATCAAGAAACCAAAACCAGGGGCAATAACATTTTCTAATTTTATTATTATAACTGTTGTATAAAATGTAAATTATCTATTTCATTAACAATCAAAAGGTACACTAACAAGCAATTCTACTTTTATATCCCTTTACTTGTTCTTCATATGGAACTGTATCTAGAAAATGATCACAAATAACTAGAACCATCTATTTTACTAAATTTATACTAAATTATCTGAAATTTTTTGAACAAAAAAACTAAGATTTTTTAAAAGACATCTATTACAAGCTTGACACTTGCTTAATTGTAATTAATCTTCAAATTTTCTTGACTGTTTGGTGAAGAAAGTTTCAATAACACACTGTAGTTCACTGAATTTTCTCTTCTTTTGTACAACGAATTATATTTTTTCAACTTTCATATAATGTTTTTTAATCTACTCTGAATCATTTTTACTTGCTGCTTGCTTCAGAATGTCCAACATTAATTTTGTTCTTTCTTCAGTTTGCTTAGAATATCCTGCTTGAGCTTCAGGTAGTTTCTGCATTAAAAATAATGATTACATATTTATTCCTGTCTACATAATTTAAACTTACTTTCTAACATATTGTACAGGATGATACAGGCATAATGAACCACCATGATCTTGTGCAAGTCCTGCCCTTACAGTGATTCAGGTCTTTCACTGGATTTGTGATTGGTTAAAGTATCAGTTTCATGAAACTTGGGGAGTAAAAGGCAAGTGTGAAATAAAGGATTTTCCCACCTAGGATGCTTCAAGTTAAGTTTTATTGCAACCTGCTGTTGGTTAACTCAACCAAAGATTCTCAAACAACAGGGTTGATGAGTTTTCAATAATTATATCTTTAAAAAATCATAGTGAGAGCAGGATTTCAAACTATGGTATTGTAAGCCTTTGCATCATATTACCTGTGCTACAGTACATTAATTTATTTATCTATATCTTTCCAGATATGTTCACTTTCAATTACTACAAATAATATCTAATTACAGGCACATATATAACATACTAAATGCTAAAGCTTGTTCTTATGATACTTGTTTAAACATCACTGTGGTAAATTTAGCCGAGGTTTAAATATAATGCAAAATACAATTTTTTGAGAACTTACTTCTAAGCACAGAAACATTAACAATTTTTTCATTCCAAATGTTAAACATTCTGGCATTAAGTGAGCTTATATCCAAAGTGTAATGAAAAATATAGTAATGAGTTTCACCATTAACATAATGAAACGAGACCCGTTGGTTCATCTCAGCTGTTTCATACTTTTAACTTAATTAAAATTAATCATTATTCAGGTATATTAAAGTTTGTTTGTTTTTGAGTTTTGCACAAAACTACATGAAGGCTTTCTGCACTAGCCACCCCTAATTTAGCAGTTTTGCTAGAGGGAAGGTAGCTAGTCATTACTACCCACTGCCAACTCTTTTACCAATAGATAGTGGGATTGACCATAACATCATAATGCTCCCACAGCTGAAAAGGCAAGCATGTTTGGTGTGATAGGGATTCGAACCCACAACCCTCAGATTACGAGTTAAGCACTTTAACCACCTGGCCATGATTGGCCATATATTAATGTTTTTTTATAAACTTGAATGCACCTATGACATTCTTGTTAGCTGGGTGTTACAAATGTGCACTGCACTTTATGCACAGGTAAAGAATAAATGCTGCAGTCTTTGTGTTTAGGACTCAAGAAACCTGTACACCTAACTTAACATTGCACACACAACATTGGTTGACGTATGTAACCTATGGATCTGTGGGATACGTGATTTTCATGGTTTCAGTTTTGGCTCTTGATCTTACTCTGGACTTTCCTCTTGTAGAACCCAATAGCCAGACAATAAAGAAGTCTGACAAATATTTTGGTAAAATACCACTGTCTTTGTGTTGAATAAAAAAATTAATCTTTTAAACTAGTTTTATTGTTTTCTTTTACTGCCTGTATTTAGTTTATTTTGTGCTTTAAAATCTTTAACCTGTTTTATGTTGTTACTTTAGGTTTTATTGATGTACATCAGTGTAACTCAATATCACAAAGGCAAGTTGTGAAGTAACGTGTTACAATGTTACAACACAATACCTGATTTAAATAATTACCTTCTTTATTTCCTTAGGATCTGGTGGTATTAGGGTAATAAGAGTATATCCTCCAAATACTGAAGCTCCCAAGTAAATAAGTAATTTCAAACTATGTAACACCTGAGACATGGTGCCCTAAAAATTGAAAACACTTTAATAAATATCAAAATAGTAATATATGTAACAAAAAGATTATGATATGACATTTTTTATAAATTGTGTTCCAGTAAATCTAAGTTTATTTTACTAAAAAGTTCTTCAATTTTTAAATACTTTTGAACTTGTATTTGGAAATAATTTCATAATTATCAAAACCTTAATTTCTTGTAGATGCACTTAAAAATTTGACAAAAACATTTTTCCTACAAAAATTGTTTAACAGAATTTAATACTTTGTCATTTTTCACCATTTTAAAAATGCCTGATAATTATAAAATCTTATGTACCTGACTCAGTGAACCCATCAAAAATTTATAGTCAAAAATAAAGATTATTCTTTTTACATATTACCAGATTTAATGATTCATTCACAGATTTATAAAAAACATTTACTCACCACAAAGAAATCTTACTTTCCTTCTATTCCCCAAACTTTATAATCAGTATTTCTGACAGAGGTATCACCAAAAAATTCACCAATTCTGTAAAAACCTGAAAGGAAGAATGTTATCATATTCTTTGAATATTGCAAACACATTTTTCAGTTAAAGAAAACTTAAAAAGTAATTTTGTATTTTGATCAATCCTGATCCCACTACCCAGTTTATTTTAACATAGCATGATGTTTAAGGGCAACAACAGACCTGCTGATCCATCTCAGCTGTTGCATCTTCTAAGCCAAACTAAAACTATTAATTAAACAAACAAGATTATGACAGCTCTTATTCATATGTCTATCAAGCTTTTCTTTTAAACTCACTCACATTTATTACCTCCACCATATCTGAAGGCAACCCATTCCATAAACCAACCACCCTACTTGAAAATGTAAAACTGTCTTAGGTGAAGATGGCTTCTACCTTGTCTAAATCTGGGTGTCCCCTAGTTCTATTATCACTTCCTTTTACAATCTTAAACACTTCAACTAGATCCTCTGTAACTCTTCTTTTTTCAAGAGAAAAAAAATTTAAGTATCTTGTGACAACCCATCCATTCCACGTACCATTTTAGTAACCCTGTACTGAACCCTTTCTAACAATTTAATATCTTTCCTAAGGTATGAAGCCCAAGAATAAACCTAATACTCCAAATGTCACTTAACTAGTGACCTATACAAAGAAATAACCTCTTTAGACTTGTATTAAACATTTATGCAGATACAACCTAAAATCCTACTTGCCCTACCACTAGCAAGAGCACACTGCTCAGATGGCTTAAGAGAACTGATCAACCATTACACCAAAAACCTTTTCTTTCATGATACTGTCATTTATTTGACCAAGTCATTAATGATCTAAATCCTTTTGTAAATCAGAAGCATTCTCTTCCAAGCTAGCAACAGCAAATAAGTAATTTATTGACCATTTCTTCATCTATGTCTTTAATATAAATCAACACACCACGTGCATCGTTAATCCAGTTTGACTGAACTCTATTTACAACAACCCTCTACCTTCTTTATGAAACCACTCTTCAATCCAATTAGTTAACTTATCTTCCACATCTACAAAGACAAGTTTCTTTACAAGCCTTTCATGTGGTACTTTGTCAAATGCTTTCTAAAAATCCAGATACAACAAATTTACACCTTTACTCTCATCTACATATGTAGTAACATTTTCAAATGTATTTAGCATATTTGCAAGGAAAGATTTCCTTAGCAAAATCATGTTGACTATTTAATAAAATCCTAAACTTTGTTAAATTACTTTATGATAAACCAATGAGATTAAGATTTCTGACTGTTACTGCCCAAGTAATTGAAATATTGCTGCTGAGATTGTCACAATTTTTTTTTTTATTAATTCAAATTCTGTCAGCATGCCCTGGCTAATTAGGGGTGTTGTCTCATGATTTTCATTGGAAACAAACATGCTTGTCTTCCACTCACAGGGGCACTGTATTTTTTGTTGCGAGATATGGCAAAGTCATCTCTCATCATCTCTAATTCTGAACTGTCCAATAAAGAGAAGACAACTGGTTGGCAGAAGCCACTGCCAAATCTTCAGTGTAAAATCAAGTGTAAATTTACTGATTTTTACAATGATATTTTATTCTAATTCACAACTAAGTGTATTTTTAATGCTGAATAATGTTTAAAACTGCTGTATTACATTGTAATTCATTTGTGTAAATTGAATAAATTTACTTTCTCTACACTATGTGTTATGTTTTTAACATCACGATTTCACAACGTAGTATTTTTTGTCCAGTTAGTTAGGTCAGCCTTTCAACCATGTAACAAATTACAAATATAAATGTATTAACAGATTTTCAGTAAACAGTAGCAAGATGAATGTTTTGATTTTTGAAAATTTCAATATTAATCATTTTGTAGGATAACAGAACAATAAAAACAACAAATTTTCTTCATCACAGTACTTTATATAAAATAGCATGATATTATAAAAGCCTACTTCATGATATATTATGTATAAATAGGCTGTGACTGCAATATAGCTTTCATGAAGCTGAGGTAAAATTTCAGTTCACTGACATGAACTATACCCAATACCTTTTTCTGATTTACGGTTTCTCAAAGTATTGATACCTAACAATATTGTCTTAAACTTGACTTGAAACATGCATGACCTAGGTACTTCTAATCAATGTAGTAGCCCATTAAATTTGATAATGTGTCTCTCATGTAACGTCACAGCTAAGTAATAAGCTTCTTTGTTCAGAAGAAAGCCAAAAGTACAGTTGTTAACACACCTATTCATTTTGTTCTCTTGTTGTGACAATTAGTAAGTGTTCTTGCATCCACTTCAAAATTCTTGCAAATAGCAGATACTTTCTTTGTAAGTCCATGTAATTATTAATCTACTCTGCTGAACAGTTCAAATGTAATATTTTAAAACAAACTGTGAAAACAGACATGAAAATAACAATTTGTTTATAAAAATTTGAACAATGTCAAATAATATTACTGTATTTAAAGTATTAAAGTATATACAATTCAAAAATAGTTCTCTTTCGCTACAAAGTTTAGAAGTTCACGAAACATAAAAAGAACACCTTATAGGTTTAATATTATTAATTTAATTGATTTTAAAATTATTATTTTATTAATTTCAATATTTGTATTAAAAATTCATCACTGATATATGGTGTATGTTAATAATCAATAATTCTATAAAAGTTATACTAACTGTTATATAAGTCAATTACAGTTACTATTTCCCTATTGAATTTTAATTGAAAGTCTCTATAGATAACTGTATATAGGAAATAAGGACTAACAATTAACTCACAGACCTTATGGGAAGTAAATATGCTATAAGAAGGAAAGCATATTTGATAAAATAACACATTTGAAACTAAAATAATGAAAGTAAATAGTCAAAGACCTAGCAGCATCAAGAGTTGATTATCCAGCCCATGGCAGGTAATAGGACCTGACCATTTTCACATCAAGCATAGGAATCAGAAGGGAGAATACTTTCATTCCAAAAACCCAGGCCAGTACATGCATGTAGACCTAGTACACTACCAACATCAGCCACCAGTGGGGCTGACATTTAGGGTGATGGTAGGAATGTGGAATGCAACATGGAGAATCATCTCCAGTCCAAAAACAGGCAGTCTTGGGAATGTAATGTTAAATCCACTGTAGAAGGAAGGTCCCAGCCTAACTACATGTGTGAAAAGTTATGTTGGCTGGTTCAGGTCCAGAGAAGAGAACTGTATGTGGTGGATTCATCCAGTACATAACCAGATGACATCTGGAATTGTACATCATGTCTATGGTATGAGGAGAGTACACAAAAAAACACACTGGCAGAACATAAACAATGTGCAGATGACGTTAATATTGCTTGCTCTGGCCGTGATTTTTGTTCTAAGGCTTTTTAATG
The DNA here is from genome assembly GCF_004210375.1 of Tachypleus tridentatus. Taxonomy (NCBI): domain Eukaryota; kingdom Metazoa; phylum Arthropoda; class Merostomata; order Xiphosura; family Limulidae; genus Tachypleus; species Tachypleus tridentatus. Next base: position 79,270,763 of record NC_134832.1, on the reverse strand, counting down.
ATTTTGTGGTGTAGTAGAAAAATCAAAACTTTTTAATTTTACATATGTTTTCAATGTGACGCTTGTGCCTGCTTCCGAGAGCAAGTCAAATTGAAGCAAGACTCTAACGTAGATAAACAAGCTTGCATTTCATCATCGACTGTAAGAAGCCTCTCTCTCTATCTGGTTTTAATTTCAGTCAATGCTGAAAATCCAATTTCGCAAAACCACGAAGATGCAAATGAAAGCAGAACCTCAACTGCTTTTGAACTGATTGCAGGATATGAATTTTTAATGGAGATTCAACTGAGGAAGCCTCCATGATTCATCACCCCAGTAGCTAAGAGCTAGAAGATGCTAAGAACTCCCTTACACCACTACAAGAATGGGAGAAATAGTGTAGTAACAAGTCAAGAGGAATGCATCATTAGAGAAAGTGTAATGGGTTACCAAGGAAACTTATTTTGAAAAGCAAGCACAAACTAAAGTATTAAACAGGAACAGGAGGATGGGCATACTTATGATGCAGTATACTGTGAGGATGAATTTACTAGCAGTATTGCAGAACACTGCACATCCAAGGTTGGCATCATGAACCTGAAAGTGCATATTTGATGGCTGATCTGGCTCACGTCCAGAACAAGGCCTCTTGGAGTCTATATCTAGAAGTAAGTAGGATGGGGACCACTAACCAAAGGTATACCTGGGTCAGGCATCACTTCCCACAGAATTGGATCCAAACTGAAGTATAGGGTGACTGTAAGATAAATAGAAATAAAAAGAAAACTTTTCCACTCACAGTCAAACTGAGGAGTGCAAAACTGCAAGAGGGGCAGACACTATTTGGTTAATTAGGAGACAACTAAATGATGTACATAATAGATAGCAGTGGGAATATAACTGGAAAAATGGAAGGTAGAGAAATGAGTCTGAAAGTAAAATTATCCTCATGAGCCTCCGGAGTCTTGGAGAGGAAGGAGCGATTAGAATAAAGAATAATATATGTACTATGGTAAAGAATACGCGATACACTGAGGGTGAACACATGGACTACTGTTGACCACAGTTTAAAAAAAAAAAGAAAAAGAAAATAGATCTTCAAGTGAAGTTGGTATAGGGAAAAGAAAGAAAAGGGTTCAAATGGTGGAAAAGTAAAGGCTTATGGAACAACATTTAACATCTTAATCCTGTAAGGGTGTGTTGAGAAGATGGCTGAGGAGATAAAAGGATGAAAACAAGAGGGAGAAAACAAGGTATGAAAAAATCCAGCAGAAGCAGGTAGAGAACAAGGCTGCTCTATGGTCCACAACAGTCAAAACAGCCAAAGAGATGAGGTATACTGAGATGGAAAAATAAACAACTTTGTTGCAGAGATCAATAGTAAAATGTTTACAGTTTCCTATGATAAGAAGGACAGACCAAACTGGAAATAAGGGACACTACATGTGTGAAAGGTCCACAAGGGATTATACAAAAGCCACACATCAAACAAGTGCATGGGACTGGTAGGGTGAAGCACAAATGTGTGAAGTTGGCAGAAGAAGAGTGTGGACAAAAGTTGGTTGGTGGTGATACAAGTTGTAAAGGACTTTCAGTAGCATAATTGTAATTATCATAACTCACCAGAAAGACTAACAGGCAAATTCAAAAACCACCATTAGTCACCTGAAGTTGACCCTTCTAGTCCTGGCTTTGAGTTATTTGATGTTACAGCCATTTTCTAATTTCAAATTGAACTAGATGTACTTTGATTCTTAAAAGGAAATTACATTAAAAAAGGTCTAATGTATAAATTAAAAACTTAAATAACATTAAAAAGATTAATGGTCTTTAAAAACTAAAAACATTTCTAAGATGGACAGTGTCACCATTGCCAATAACACTGTTTAAATGTTAAAAATAAACCTTGGGACAAGACGTTTAAAATGGTGCTGTTGTTGAGAGATGTAATGACAGCAGTACAGTAAAATGCAGCTTATTGTGGCCTCCGTGTTACACAGAAAACACAATGGTGCATCAGTCCCAGATAAAATAAAATGATGAGCTAAAAAACTTTGACCAATGTGTAGTCCCGTTAGAACAACTTCCTCTTTCCTATCCTTTTGGAAGCAAGATGGCCAAAGTCCAATATACGATTTTATTTGGAAAAGCTTGTTTTCACATTGCTCACTCCAAGTTGATTGCCAACTGGCACAGAGCTGATAGTGCCAGAGCAGACAGATTTAGATGCAGTGACAGCAAGCTTGTTCCCACAAATACCAATGTGGCCCAGTATCCAGAAAAACTGGATAGAAGTAGATATTAAAGAGAAATGGGCCAGTTGGTTTTTAATATCAGCAAGAACAGGGTGTAAACTAATGTTAAGCGATTCCAGGGCCAGAGAACTAGGTGAGTCAGTATAAATAGTTCAATTTGAGTACTGCTTAGCTTCTATGTGATCCAGGACAAGAGAAATGGCATACAGTTCAGTAGGAAACACAGATGCTGTAGAGGGGATTCTGTGCACAACCACTGAACTACAACAAATCATGGCAGAGACCACACAGTCACCTGATTTCGAACCAACTGTATAAATAGGTAGGTAGGTAGGTATTCAATGTTTGTTGGCACAAAGCTACAAGGCTATCTGTGCCAGACAAGATGTGGTACAGTATAGGTATAGGGCAATTAAGGTAAAAAAATTAAATATGTAAAATTAGAAACTGCCAGGAAGACTGAAGCAAGAAGTACACCCTTGCTGACAGTCACCTGAAGTTGACCTTTCCAGTCCTGGGTTCAGTTCAAAAGAAAAAGAAAAACTAAAATGTGTAAAATTAAGACTTGTCAGGAAGATTGAAGCAACAAGATTGAAATTGCAGTCAGTCACCTGAAGTTGGTCTTTCCAGTCCTGGGTTCAAGTCAAAATAAAAATTAAAATGTGCAAAAGAAATCATGCTAAAACACTATATAGTCCAATAAAAAACCTTAAATTAAGTGTAAAAGACCAATGGCTCTTAAAAATGTAAAAACATGAGTGAGATGGGCAGTAACACCTATAACATGAGCCAAAGTCAAGGGCAAACCTGCCTTACAAATATCTTTAAAATGGTGTTGTCGTTTTAGGTAACAACAGCATGATAATAAAATGTGGATGATTGTGATCTGAGTGCCACAGAGACCACACATTGGTGCAGTGATTCTAGATAAAAGGAAGTGGTGGGTTAAAAAACTGTGACCAATGCATAGCCTTGCCAAAACAACATCCTCTCTTCAATCATTGGTGCAGTGATTCCAGATAAAAGGAAGTGGTGGGTTAAAAACTGTGACCAATGCGTAGCCTTGCCAAAACAACATTCTCTCTTTGATCCTTACAAAAGCAAGAGGGCCAAAGACCTAGAGAAGGTTTGATTTGAAAAAGCTTGTTATTGTGTTGGTCATTCCAGTGTACAGTCTGGATTTGATAACTGGACCATAGTCCATGTATGGAATGGGTACTGGGATGATAGATTTGCTGCTCTGTCAGCCAGCTCATTCCCACAAATACCAACATGACCTAGTATCCAAATGAAATGGACAAAGACAGATGAGAGAGATAGATGGGCCAGTTTGTTTTCGATATTGATGAGAAGAGGGTGGTGACTATCATGAAATAATTCCAAGGCCAATAGACAGCTGAGTAAGTTTGTATATATTGTACAATTTGTATGTTGCATTATTTCAATATGATTTAGGGCAAGAGAGATGGCATACAATTCAGCAGTGAAAACAGAAACTGTAGGGGGAGTCTGTGTGCCACAATCGAACTGTCCAAACTAAGGCTGAGCCCACTGAGTCACCTGATTTGGAACCATCTGTACATATGGAATGGATGGATCATATGAAAGATGTTCAGCAAAGAAAGAGCAATATTTCCAATTGGGTGTATCTGCTTTCCTATGGTGACTCAACGACAGATTACAATTGGGGACAGTAATGTGCCTTGGTGGAATAGGCTAATTTGAAGAAACTGCAATGTTATTCAAGGATAAATCCAAATCTTTTAATTGTGCCTGGATATGGAGACTAAAAGGAACAATGGAAGGTTTTCTGTTATTAAAAAGTGTGATCCATTGTGGTTGGAAAACACAACTCCAGGTAGGATGCTGTGATAAGGATCAAAGTTTGGAAGCATATATAAGAGATAGTTGCAAATGGCAAATACATAGAGAGGGTTTATGAGATTCCTTGTACAGACTTTGCACGGGAGAAGTACAAAAAACTCCAATGTAAAGCCAAATCCCTTGGTGATGGACAGGATCCAACATTTTCAGCGCTGAGGTTCTGGAAGAACCATAGACCACAAACCCATAGTCAAGTTTGGATCGGACGAGGGCATAATAATTTTTGAGCATGGAGTGTCGATCTGCTCCCCAAGAAGTAGAAGAGAGGACACAGAGAATGTTCAATGCTTTTAGACATTTGATACGAAGTTGCTTGATGTGTGATTTTAAAATTAATTTACAATCAAATATAAGACCCAAGAACTTTGCCTCAGGGACAACAGGAAGTAAAACATCATCAAGACGGAGTTTTGGATCTGGATGGATTCCCCGTTTGCAGCAGAAATGTATACAAACGGTTTTAGAGAGTGAAAGTTTAAAACCATTTGCTGTCATCCACTTCAGTATCTAACTGATTGCACTTTGTAACTGCTGTTCAATAAACCTCATGTTTGATGACTGGCATGAGATGAGAAAGTCATCAACAAAGACTGTTTCCAACTTTAGGGGGTAGCTGTTCAGTGATGGCATTAATCTTTATAATGAAAAGAGTGACATCCAGAATACAGCCCTGAGGGACTCCAAATTCCTGTGGGAAAAAATGAGAAAGTGTTGAGTCCACACAGACTTGGAATCGACACTTCATTAAGAATTGCTGGATAAAAAGTGGCAAGTTTCTACGCAATCCACACGAATGAAGGTCTCGTAAGATGCCATATCTCCATGTTGTATCGTAAGCTTTTTCTAAATAAAAAAAAAACAGTAACAAGATGTTGTCACCTTAAAAAGGCTTCTCTGATTGATGTTTCAAGGCAAATTAAATGGTCTATCATAAAGCATTGTCTATGGAACCCACACTGAGTAGGTGAGAGGAGGTTGTTTGATTCAAGAAACCAAACGAGGCAGGCATTGATTATCCTCTCTAAGATTTTACTGAGACAACTTGTCAAAGCAATGGGATGGTACTTCCGAAGGAATCGTTGGATCCTTCCCAGGTTTCAGGATAGGGAATATGATAGCTTGTCGCCAAGCGTCTGGATAGACATTTTCCTGCCATATCCAATTAAAGACAGCTAGGATAATAGTAAGAGAGTTTTGGGAAAGATGGCGTAACATCTCATAATGTATGTTATCAGGTCCGACTGATGTATTGCCAGACCGATGAATAGCAAGTTTGAGTTCCATCAGTGTAAGAGGACGATTGTAGTCATAGGAATGGACAGTTGAAAAGGAAAGAGGCAGATGTTCCGCCTGTGTTTTAATGGCTAAAAAGGAAGGGGATAAGTTCAAAAAGCTAGATACATGAGAGAGGAAGTCCCCAAGAGTACTGGCAATGCTCTGTGCATCTGCAACTTCATGGCCATCAGATATTATGATAGAGAGGGACAGAAATATATCTTCCACTCACCCTCTGGATCTTATCCCATATAACTTTTGTGCTGGGGGTTGAAGAAATGCTGCAGTTGTATTTAATCCAAGATTCCTTCTGGCTTTGATGTTGAATTTGCTGAAATGCAATGCGGTTTGAGAGCGTGGGGTATCTTCGAAATTTATCCCAAGCACGCTTCTGAGTTTTCCATGTTATAGAACAGGCAGAATTCCACCAAGAACAGGGATGCCGTAGGGAACATGTTGAGGTTTTAGAGATGCATCGAGTAGCAGCTTGTATAATACTGTTGGTTACTGCTGCTATACAATCATCTATGGATGATTTACATAAGATGGCAGGATCAAGTTCTGAGAGAGTAGTGAAAGAAGGCCAATTGGCCTGGACCAACTTCCACCAAGGTACATGGGTCGGGTGGAACTGATCATGACCAATCTCTCATAAGATGATGGGAAAATGATCACTACCTCGTGGATTAATGTCAACCTCCCAGGAAAAGTGAGTTAATAGCAAAGGGGAACAGACAGAAAGATCTATAGCTGTAAATGACTGACTAGGCACATTAAAATATGTGTAAGAGCCAGGTTGTGGTTCAGGAGCATATGTTCTATGGCATGCCCTCTCATATCAATATGGGATCCAACCCAGAGGGGATTATGCCCATTGAAATCTCCCAAGATTAAAAAGGGGGTAGGTAGTTGCTCAATGAGGGTATCAAGGTCTGATTGATTATAAAGCATTTCAGGTGTAAGGTATAGAAAGCAAATAGTGATGGTACAACCCAAGGAGACATGGATAGCTACAGCCTCCAAGGGTGTGGTCAATAACAGGGACTGGGTGGACACATGCTGATCAACCAGCAAGGCATCTCCCCCATTTCCCTGTCCTACACATAGCCTGTTGTTCCAGTATAATGAATAGTGGTGGATAGTAACTGTATTTGTAGGCTGTGGAAATGTTTCCTGCAAAGAAAGACATATGGGATGATAAAAGTCAATCAGATCTTTGATATCAGTTACATTTGATTGGAAACCTCAACAGTTCCATTAGATTAGTGTTGGTATGTGTAATTATTTCAGAGGAAAAGACACTCAAAACACAGTCCTGAGTGACTCCAAGTTCCTGTAAAAAAGAACGGGAAAGTGTTAAACACACATGAACTTGGAATCACCTGTCCATTAAAATTTTTTTTAATAAAAATGGGCAAATGGCCACATAACCCATATATATGGAGGTCTTGGAAATGCCATACCTCCATGTATCATAAAGCTTCTCAATATCAAAGAATATTGATACAAACTGTTGTTGTTTGAGAAATGCTTCTCTGATTGACATTTGAAGTTGAACCAGGTGGTCTGTGGTGGAGTGCTGTTGTTGGAACCTACATTGGGTAGACAAGAGGAGGTTGTTTGATTCAAGGAACCAAACAAGACAAGCATTAATCATCTTCTCTCAGGTCTTATAGAGACAACTTGTCAAAGCAACTGGATGGTAGTTTGAAGGAATCTTGTGATCTTTCCCAGGCTTAAAGAAAGATAGGACAATAGCCTTATGCCAGGCATCAGGAAAAACATTCTTCTGCCATATCTGGTCAAAACAATCAAAAGAGGGGCAAGAGATGCAAGAAATAGATGGCACAGCATTTTATAGTATACCTCATCAGGTCCAACCTATGTACTGCCAGACCTATGAAGGACCACTTTGAGTTCCACCAGTGTAAAGGGATGCTTACAGTCACAGAGACAATCAGCTTGAAAGGAAAGAGGTGATCACTCTGCCCAAGTCTTGATGGCTAAGAAGGTGGAGGAAGAAGCAGAAGTGCTAGATACCTGGCAAAAACTTTCACCTAGAGTATTGGCAATGCTCCAGATATCAGCTACTTCCTGGCCATCAGAGAGCAAGACTGAGAGGGGGACAGAACTATATTGCCTACTGACCTTTTGAATCTTATCCCACTTGACTTTGGAATTGGTGGTAGAAGTTATGCTGGTTGTGAACTTAATACAAGAGTCCTTCTGGCTTTGACGTCTTACCCCCCAAGCATGTGCATAGGCCTGCTGGAAAGCGATGTGGTGTGAGAGTGTGGAATGCCTATGAAAAGTACCCCAGGCCAGTTTTTGAGCCTTCTGTGCCATGTGGCAGGCAGGATTTCACCACAGATAAGGATATCATGGAAAACTTGTCAAAGTTTTAGGAATACAATAAGCAGCTGCCTGTATAATACAGTCAGTTACTGCTGCCACACAGTCATCTACTGAATGGAGATCTGAAAGTATGCATCCAATGTCTAACTTTGTCATTTAAAGACCTTGAGTAAAAGCTTTATGGTGAAAGAAGGAAAATCTATGTAACAGTTCAAACTGAAAAGGTCCATGACCAGGTATCAGTCTTTGGTCTTATCAAGATGATGAACAACTGGGAATAGAATCCCAAAGTAGGATGACCAACAGATTTAATATTATCCTTGAAAAGATCCTCAAACCACCTTGGAAAGACATGGCTGGAAATAGGACCCAGAGGAGGAGAAAAAGGAAGTCCACCTGACAAAACCTGAAACCCCAAGGACTGGAGTTGAATGTGCAACAAAAAGAACAAATCTGAACAATGTGGCCCCAGTGGTATTCATATCCACTGGATAGTCAGTCATACTACTGGCTGTATGAAGATCAGAAGTAAGCAATATATCAACTTATCACTTAAGCCCATGATGAAGTCAGAAGCAAGGGAGAGGAAGGAGGAGAGCAGAAAACAAGAACAGGAGTGGGAGAAAGCTGCAACAGATGAGAAAGGATAGGAAAGTATGCTTATGAGTAGCATTGGCACAAGACTCTAATGTATAGAGGAGATACCCCAAAATAGTCTTACTCACAAAACTGTCTGCACATAAATCATGTAAAATAATGTGGGCAGAAGCACTTAAAGATTACAACAAAGGTACCAGATTTGAACGTAAGGCCAGAGAAAGGCAAGCTCACTAACATATAGAAAAGGAGGGATGGAAAGAGTTTCCATCAAATATCCATCAGGGGAACAATGGAGAGCTTCCAAGATCAGATGCATGAAAGTGAGGTAAATGAAGGTGGGAGGAGAAGATCAAACAAAGATGGGAGAAGCAGCCTTGATGCTGGGGTCCAAATTCAAAACCTGGATTAATATTTCCAAATGCTGAGAACTAATTGATGGAGCTTCAGAGCAATGATATGCCAAAGCAAGATATTTGAAGATATGAGGGGACAAGGCATGCTTGACCCTCAAATGCAACTAATCCTGAAAATGATTAGCATGTACCCTGATATCGGAGAAGGAGACAGAACCATATAATTAGTGGAAGAGTTATCAAGCAAAAGTTAAGGGGATGATGAAAATGCAAAGGGGAAAACAACAAAATCTAATACATCTGACTAATCACATCCAGGAGTGTAAATTAAGGCCAGGGTATATCTAAAGCCATAGATCAAGACTGCAGGGTAAAAGGAGGTAGCAGGAAAAGGCTATCAAAATCTTTCTCATCCTAACAGCCTTCCCTGGGAATAGGATAGCTGGTTGAGACTCTAGAGAGCTCAGGCTGCATGAAAGACTCAGATTTATTGCAGAAAAAATACAAAACCTCTTCTGTCGATAAGGTTGTCCCTGAAACCAGAGTAACAGCAGGGATTTGAATGTGGTGTAGGTAACAGTTGAAAATGAGAATTTTGTTGAAAAAGAGAGTTAGTCAATCCTCAGTTCAAATGTCTGGGAAAGTAAATAGTAAATGCAAAAAAAAAAAAAATTGAATGAAAGTATATGAAATCAAACTCAAATCTGTGAAAAATAAAGTACAAAATAGTATGATAAGCTACTTGCTTGAACACTACTGTCAGGCCTGATGAGAGGGGGAATAAGGGGGGGCTATAGTCCCAGGGTCTGGGGTCAATTAGGGGTCCTGGGGAAATATGGGATAAAGAATAATGCATTCTCATTTTTTAATATACTTAAGGAGAAATTGGAAGTACTGTGGGAAATAAAAATGTAAATTCTTAACACATTTAGCTTTCAGAAAATTTCCTCATACACCCATGAATGTAGGAAAACTTCAAAAGGGGCCCAGTGACATAATTGTCCCTGAGGCACAACCTGCCTCTTGATGTTCCTGACTACAATTTCAAATCAAGATTGGGTACTACAGTGTAAGTAGTGTCAGCTGCACTAGGAGGACAAGTAACACTTCTATTAATGTTAGAAATCAGTATATAGAAATACAAATTTCTTCCAATTTTCCCCTGAAAAATTTAAATACAAAATATACACAATGCATCATCAAGTGAAAGAAAATTGTTGAGATACTAACCATCCAAAGCTGTGAAATTGGTGTTGAACATCCAATGCCTGAAATCTATATTAAAAAAAAAGCATTATTTAATAAAACAAAATTTTTCAGCTCTTTTATGAATTACAAGAGCTTCTAAATGTCTTCTTAAAACTTTGTTATTGGTGGTCCAAACCATTGTAAAGTGAAGTACACTGCAAAAAATACTGCACATAGCACAGGCAAAATATAAAGTGGGATGGACAACAGAAATACCTATTAATTTGTACATTCTAATGGTTAATATGGTATTAGACCATCATGAGAAGATAATACAACATTAACAAGACAAAATTTATATAGTAAGTTGTATCAAATGACATTTTTGAATATTCATTGTTTAGAACTTCTACCAGTTGAAGTGAGCTCAGTTGTGAAAATCTACTTTAACATTTAGTTAAGAACTGATAATAGAAGTGTTCTATAACATTTAAACTTGGCAACTGTTATGGTAAAGTTCAGTGTCTAAACAATATTTTAAATGAAACTTTAACAAATTGGTGTATTTTCCATCTCCATTTAAGAAAGTGTTCATCAGAGAATGAAGTAGAATAGCTAACTATTCCAAAAACACTTGAGTTTTGGGTCTCTATTAAAAACCAAGTAATCATATCGTATCATTTGACCTTTCAGTAGGGCTAAAGGCCCTAAAATATTCCAACACAAAGTTTCCCAACCATGAGAGAACTTCAACTATGTTTAACTGATGGCATAAAGCATACAATGTTTGTTTGATTTTTCAGCCCAACTTTTATGTTTTCTTCACCCCATTTTACTTGAGGTCTTGTACTGTGTTTTACTATTAGAATATTATGAATGGAAAAAAACCTATAACTGTAATCCATCTTGTGCAGATCCCTTGAGCTATTTTGAGAGACTGGTTGTTTTTTGATGTTTTATTTTCTGGTATTCATACTGATATAAGTTTTACATTGTTCCTTGGAATACATTCATTATTTTAGGTGTTTTATTGAGAACCCAGGCATGTCTTTTTGAAAATACAACAACCCTTTTTAGATGGATAATTTTTAGAACATTTCTCTTGAAAAACAATAACTTTATAATTCATATACACACAAATGCAATCTCATAAAACTAATGAACAGTTAAATTACTATTTGGCTCAAATTTTCTCTCTTAAAGACAAAACATAGAGTTAAAAGAGTTTCCATTATCTTGTACAATTACTGTTACTCACAATTTGAAAATTATAAGTATATTTCACCATGTAATAAAGTGCAAATTCCCATTTTAGATAGTTCAACTCTCAAATAATCCTACATGAATTACTTGTGCTTTGTTTTAGACAACTGTGTTATATCACTACATTTAAAACCAAATACAATATTTTTCTAATATCATTTCACTTACTGTAATTTTGTATGAGTTAATATAGAAAATTTATTCAATACATTATACATGGCTTTTCAAGAATTCCATATACAAGTTATTAAAACAAAAACTAAATTATAGTATCTTGTTCATTTTACATTTTAAGATTAAAAACTTCAGAGCACCAGATAATTTATATAACCTTCATAAAAAACAGGAATTCTGCAACTGAAGTTAAACCTTGAATAACATATTCCATACTGTAGCAGTATTGATGTCTGAAAATTCAGTGGATTTATGTATGTGTTGTATGGCCATTCTCCAATGTTGTCAAATTACTACCTTAATAATGTCACCTGATTCAAATCAATAGTTCCAGTCTTTTATACGTTATGCCACTGGGAAATTTCCTGGATTTTTAAAACAAAACAAAGAATATTACTTTCCAATACCTTTATAGAAAAGTAGAAACATTAATCATTCCAAGAAAATGTTCTGATATATTTTTTTAAGATTTTAAATCCAAAATCAAAATAATTCTTTCAAGTACCTTTTCATAAAATATTACCTTTTGTATTATCTAATACAGCTTCCAATAGAGCAAACATCTCTTCAGGACAAAGTGTTCATGTGCAAAAATTAGATCTAAAGCTGGAAGGCCATAAATCTGACTTTCTGTAACTTTTAACTCAAATAGGTTGAAAATTATTTATCATGCTTAGAATAACCTATTTACAAGCAAAAACAGCAAGATTTACAGTGTTTATATAAAGCAGAAGTAGCAATATGTACTCTGCTTCATATGAAACAACTGAAGTAATTTGTTTTTTATGCAATTGCTTTGGTAAGTAAAATTAAGGAGAATCTATATAATAGAAATACCTGGTTGTGGCACAAATGGAAGGAGAAAAGGAAAAATGGTGTGAAAGATATCTTTTATATTATGTAATGGGGTCAAGAACTTGTCAGATTAGTTAACTAGTGTAGAGAATCGAGATTTATAAGAAACTGACTCCCAGCACATCTATGAGGAAGCATGACAAACAGAAAGATAGTCTTTATACTGACAGTGATAAACTGATGACACTACTCTAGTAGTACAGAAAACATTGCTCAATAGTTTATGTTAAAGGTGATTTGGAACTTTTGATGTGGGATTGATAAAAAGAGAAACATGTAACAATACAAGTGAATAGGCACCAAGTTACAAATTTTCACTGTAGCCAATCACCAAAGAACTTTTTTTTGTTCTTGGAAAGTCTGATGAGTCACAGAAATAAACCAATGAAGTGTAAGAATTACTTGTGGGTAGCTATGCACAATACTTAGAAAGTCATAGAATACCGATAAAATACCATTTACAAACTCATCTCTGGAGCTGAAAATCACATTCTCCAGAACCAAAGAAGTACTTTTCTACCACCTAAAGAATAGCTCTTGAAGTTTCTCAGAATGTTAAAGTTATCTCCCATTCAATGAGGTCAGAGTACAGTCTCAACTTTGATGCAAGTACAAATTGCTATTTCTCTCAATCAACTAACATAGTTAGTGAATTAGAAGAAAATATTTAATCTTAAAAGAAGCTTACACATAAACTATGTCTGTACGTAATTCAGAGTGTTTTGATCAAGAGTTTCTTAAGAATAATGGATAATTTAGTGAATGTTATAGAGAAATTACTTAAAAAGATAGATAAGTATCTAATGTGAAAAGTTGTATGCAAGAAAGTGAAGACCTTATTCTAACTACAGACTTTCTTTACTTAGTGGCATGTGTTCCACTTCCAACTGCATACTTCAAACTTATAATAAATTGGTCTGGCTGGTGGTGAAGTGAAACTACAATGACTAGTCTAAATCCCTGCCTGTCACATATTTAAATCAGAAATTGCATAATATGCTGTGTTTCATGTAAATCACAAATAGCAGGGTGTACTGTTTCATAAAAATCAGAGTTGCATGGTGTGTTGTTTCATGTAAAGCAGAAGTAACAGACTGTGCCATGCAAATGTGGTAAGAAAATCTGAAAAGGATGTAATTCTCTATTACAAGAATTCCAGGATTATTTAAGAAGAAAAGACATGCATGTGTAGCCGACAGAAAAAAATAACTTCAGCTGAATATCTAACTGTGCAAAAAAAAAAAAAAACACTACAAAGTTCCATTTTAAATTTATGGAAATTTTACATTCCATACTAAGAAAATAATTACATTCACATACTTTGTAGCACTCTCATAAAGTTTACACTTTTCTCATAAAAAAGAGGTACCTTTAGTATATATTTGTTGAAGGAAGATTCAGAGAGATCATTTACAAACATATCATACAGATCAAACCTAAACTTCAAGAAATTTTCAAACACATAACAAATTTTAATGAAATCTCTCTAACAAAAAATATCAAAATCTCTCTCTATCTATCTATATATATACTAAATGCATGTATGAGCTCCAAGAAAGAAGTGGCCCAAATACCTTATAGAAGAATAACCCAAAATAGTTGTTTGGCAAATTCAAATATTAATGATATCGAAAAGAAGCTATTTCAAAGATTGGTTAATATCAACAACAATAATAATAAATTTCATCAAACTTTCATGTTAAGATGTAAGCAATACCAATCCATAAATAAGATGAAGCAACTCACTGATATTCAAGAAAAACATTTGTCAAGCTGAAGGTTACAATTTTAAACTTGCAACTCACAGTACAATAAGGAAATTGCAATCTGCTTATAACACATCCTGCACATCACTTACCTCTTGATGTATTAAGTTTATAATATACACAAAATGTTCCACAGAAGAAAACTCCTTCCAAAACAAACAGTCCTTTCCAAAACCGTGATAGTTTTAAACTCACACCAGATTTAGGATATTTTCTCAGCATTTCAATAAATCCTTGATCATCTATTGTGAAGTAATGTTACCAAAATTATACAAAAAAATTCACCTTTAAAATTACAAATTTAATAACAGAAACTGTTTGTTAACTATTATTCTACACTGTACAGTCTGAATTTCAGTGATAGTAATAAGGCCAAAAAAATGAGTACTTTGGTAACCCAACTGACTTGTCATTCCTACTCTGACTAGTTTTATCGATTTTTCCTATTATAAAACACTGTGAAGTAAAAAAAAAAGTGTACATAACATTGACTGAACAGTGTCCTGATGAAACAAATCTCGCTCTTGAACTAATATTCTAGAGTTGTTCAAAAAACACTAGACCCTTTTTAGTCTTTAACTTGTATAAAAAATTCATACAATTAATAAAAATAATTACTTGGTACTGGAGAATGCTTTAAGTTTCACTTTTAGTTTTTCAGTACCCCAACAGTAGTAACAGTCAATTAAATTTTTAAAATTAAAAAAGGGGAAGAAAACGTATCAGCGTCTTTATTAAAAGAATTAAAAACGTTCCGCATTAAATTTGTTTTTAATTTTACATTGTATGTATCACTCAGTATCATCCTTTTGTTCAACTTCTCTAGCCTTTACATTGGGTTACAATTTACACTAAGCCTTAATCAAGTTGATAGATTCTTACCGATGTTTCACTAAGTACCAAAACGAAGCTTGTATCAAATATTTTGTTTGTTCATTTGTAGTTCAAACTACACGATAAGCTATCTGACTATTTTCACCACGATTCACAACGTAAATATATAACTCTTTTAACTTTGTTTTTTCAGATTTATAACCTACAAGCCTCTAGTTATCTCGTTGAGCCACTTGGAGGCTAGCTTTATTTTAAGAGAAAATAAGCTTGTTCAGTTAATATCTCAGATTATTTCGAAAGTAGAAAATATTTAAAATATCTCACATAATGTGCCATTCTGATTGAAAATGCTAAATGTTCGATATAAACTGCTCTAGAATATTCTCAGTAAGATGGTAGTTTGATGTACACACATATGTAGACAAACTCAGTCTTACATCGTACAATTGAATTGAAACAAGCTTCTCAAGTTTATATCTTCAACTAAATATTTAAATTAAACAAAATGTTATTATAAATGGAGTTTATTCACATAGGATTAATGTCACATGTGTAGTACATCAAGGTTTATTATTAGAATTTTTGGTCTTTGTGTTTTACATCAGTAACACAGATGAACAAACGGTTAATAAATTATTTGAATTTGCTGGTGATATTAAAGTTTAGGGTGTTGTTGACTGTAAGAAGGATGTTACTCTTTACACTATTTAGAATACTTACTGACTTGGACGAATAATAGCAGACGATTTTTATTTATAATTAATACAAAGTAATGCATGTGGAATATCATAGTTTGAAATATGAATATACGTTTTATGAAATAATCTTAACAGTACTGTGGGAGAAAAACTGTGTTCTGTTTGATCAGTTGTTTATAAGCACTTCAGGGCAAATATGATTTTAAGTTGTATCCACAGAAATATTAAATATATGCCTAAAGAGGTTATAATGCCACTGTATAGGGTACATTTGTAGTATTGTGTTCAGTCTTGAGCTTCTTAGCGTAAAAAGGATATTGAATTTGTAGAGAGAGTTCAGAGGAGGGCTATTATGATGATACAAGAGATGGAAAGGTTGTCACACAAGAATCAATTAAGATCTTCAATCTTGTTTCCTCCTAAAAAAAAGTTAGATGGAATCAGAGTGTGGTGTTTAAGATTATCAAGAGAATTAATAGTATTTTAAATAATCTTTCTCGTATTCAATTATGAAAGTGGTAAGAATTGAAGAATTGGAAATGAAATGTGAATTTTGGAAAAGTAGAAGTCACCTTCTCCTAAGACAGCTTTATTTTTCTAACAAGGAGGTTGCCCTTTGCAACAGATTAAGGGAGTCTAACGGAAAATTGATAAATATTTGAATTATAAGGGGGTGACTTTGGGGTGATCAAGCGTTTAGTGAATAAGACGGCCTAGATGGACCAAAAAATTTACTAATTGTTTTCCTTTAATGTTATGACGGATGCGTAGTTATCGATCCAACAATGTGGAACAAACGTTTATCCCACCCGACACTACAGAACAACTGCGTGAGAATTTACTTCAGAATCACTTTTAAATTTTCACTCCAAAAATTTCCTAGAAGCATTTTGACGAGGTACTTAAGCCTGAATTTAGACGTAACACAACTGATGTAAGTTTGGAAGCTTGTTGTTGTGGGAAATAAAAATCATTCTACCGTGCAAATTTCAAGCTACTAGTTTACATCGGCGTGCAATTGTGGCACAGTACTTAGAAATTATTTTTAGCCCACCAACTGATGCAAGGATATTAGATAGGTTTAGAGATGTGATCTATAAATGCCAAATTTAAAATCTATATCATGCTTGTATGTGTTTTTTTCTTATAGCAAAGCCACATCGGGCTACCTGCTGCGTCCACCGAAGGTAATCGAACCATTGATTTTAGCGTTGTCAATTAATTGACTTACCTCTGTCTCAGTGGGGGACAAAATCTATCTCATAAACATCAGTTTTCAATTTTTTACTAAACAAAGGAAGCCTAATTTTAACAAAGTTTCCATTAATGTTAAATTTTATCATCTAATTTATTTTTATAATAATATTCATGAAAGAGTAGTTCTGCATACACATACAGGGTAGCCCATAAGTTCCTACCCATCCATATATTTTATGTATCAGTGTATCTGTGTGCTGTCCCTCATTTTCACTGCATAATATTATGCGACGCCATGTTCTGTGAGACACAACACGCTCTTCAAGTGTAAATGGGCTTACATCGGCCATATTTCTCTGAAAAAAAGAAACAAATTTATAATGCATGCGTAATTGAATATAACATAATAACATATGGATGGGTAGGGACTTACGGGCCACCCTATACATCGGTGGTTGTACTGGCGATAATCGTGGTGTGCGCATGTGTGTGTGTGGGGGTAGATTTGGTAGATTTGTTAGCTTAGAAAATAGTTCTATTTTAAAACAAAAGTTTAGGCCTAACAGGTGATATAAAGTGTTTTAGTATTTTATTTTCGCACTTCAAGAAATTAATTGTAGTTATCGTTCTCCAAATGGTATGGCATTTCTATATATATATATTGCTATAAGTGTACAGTGGTAGATATGTATTATAAACTGTGTATATAGCTCTCTCTCCCCAACCCCAGTGGTGGTTCTTGTCATTTCAGTATCTTTTATAAGCCTATATATGGGGACACAGAAGCAGATTAAAGGAAGATCAAGGGTCCATCCTTTGTTGAATAATTTACTTAATTTTAAGGGGGTTTCTGGTTGTCATATATTTGTTCAAGGGTTGAACAAGCCTTTTTCTAAAATTCTGGGTCTGTAGTAAATTAATGAGAGTTATTAATATGCCCCCCTCTCTCTCTCTGGTATTTGGGTATATTTATGTGTATACCGAAGAGAGTCAGGTGCACTCGACCTCTTCCTCCAATAATATGCCCCTGTGTTGCAACTACTGTGTTTTTGAATTTCGCACAAAGCTACACAAGGACTATTTGCGCTAGCCGTCCCTAATTTAGCAGCGAAAGACTAGAAATTTCTCACAATTGAAAAGGTTAGCATATTTAAGGACGGGGGGGGGAGAACACAGAACTCACAGATTGCGAGTAGAGTGTCATAACAACCTTGCCACAATGGGTCTATTGTAGTTATACCTTTCGTATATAAGAATAAATACTATACACTCTACGTGTTTGGAATGCTTTTTACTATCAAAAATATTATTAAATTAGTTTGCAAGCCCACTCTTTCTCACACATGTATATTATACGAGTGAACAGTACAGCTTCTCAAGCTACTCAAATTTAACACTGAACTTTTGATTATTCCAGTTTCCAAGTCAACTCATAAAAATTACTCAATCAGTGATGGTAGTGGATTTTCT